>NC_134872.1:55558704-55929537 GCF_049852395.1 Peromyscus maniculatus bairdii | reverse complement strand
TGTGGTTATGTGTGTATGTTTCTGAATGTATGTCTGTGTGTGTGTGTGTTTGTATATGCACATATGTATTTGTGTGTGTGTATATGTGTGTAAATGAATGCGTTTGTGTATGTGTGTTTATATGGTATATGTGTGTAGTTAATGCTTGTGAATTTGTGGGTGACTATGCCCATGCCCATACCTGTAGTGGCCAGAGTAGGATAAGTGTCTTCCTCTTGTTGCTTTCTCCGTTATTGCCTTGAGACAGAGTCTGTCACAGAAAGCTTACTGTTTAGCACAGGCTGGTTGGCCAGCAAGCTCTTGGGATCTGCCTGTCTCTTGCCTCCAGTGTGAGAATTGCAGTCATGTACATCCATCTCTTTTGTGGGTGCTGGGGATTCAAACCCAGTTCTTCATGTTCTCTGAGCAAATATTCTTACCCATTGAGCTATCTCCCCCATCTCCAAGAAGACATTTTCCATTTGCAAATGATTTTCAAGAAGTGTGAATGAGCCATACTTCCTGACCTGTGAGCAAAATGCTTGGAATTCAAAATGTACTTTATGAAAATAATTTAAATAGTGAAATTTACTTGTGAAATTTAAAAAAAAAACATTGAGCATAGCTTTCTCTGTCTTGACAAAGTATAATGTTATTTGTAATATGCTTTATATTTGCTCAGTAAATGCCCTAGGGTATCAATAAGAAAGAAATATAGCACGGTCATGGCTAATTACTTTCAAAGCACGGTGTGTTTTAATCTTATATACAGAGTCTGATGTGTGCTGTCTCCCTGTATATATTTATGTGTGTGTTTTGTGTTTAATATCTTGCTTCCAAGTTTTGTTTTTCTGTGCTTTTAGTCTAACAGACACCCTTCATATTAAAGAAAACAAATTTTGCAAATATAATTATAATGAGTCTTAACATGCAGATATGCCATAATTTGTTTAAGTAGTACCCTAGAATTGGATTTCAGATTAGTTAAATTTGCAAAGGACTGAGATTCTTATTCCTGCTTCAGTTTAGAATTATTTCATTTTATGACAGACTTTTTAAAGTAAGTTACTAATTCAAAAGACATCAGTTCTTTGATTCATTGGGAGGACTCAAGTCTTAGAGTCTGTGAGTCACATTAGAAATTATCCTGATTTTTAAACATATTTTATTACTTTTAAAAAAGATCATTAAAAGTCTAACAAGCATGTAGCCCAGTTCCACCAGCTCTGCTGTCTGCATCACACACTGCCTCTTTTTTGGACTAGCTTTGTACCTGCAACCAATGTCCCTCAGTAGATGTCCCCAAATCTGACATTTCCAAAATTCTGGGGTCTCTGTCTCAATTTAGACCTCAACATGATAGTTTCATCCAGTGGCCTCTCTGGGCCTTCTTCTAAGGACTTCAACTCTGACATACTTTGTCTGTTCTCCGTGCTCTCTGAAATAATGGTGCAAGACTCCATTGTTAATCATAACCTTCTATATTTCATGTCGGCAAAATCAACACCACATGGACTCCACTGCCAAGTTCTCCAGATTGGAATGGAGCCTGTCCCCTTGCAGTACACTTGCATATGTTTCTGTGTGCTGACCCTGACAGTTGCATTTCAAGGTCAGAGAACCTCTTCAGTGAAATCCTAGGCATAGGTTCTCTCCTTTCACGTGAACCTTCATTTTCACAAGATGGAGCCTTCCATGGGTTGGGTCTTGCTCTCAGGACACTTTTACTACTGTCTGGATGGAAAGTGTCAGGTTTCACATTAATTATGTTATTATCTTTAACAATTGTGTATCTTTGTCATCAACATTCTCTTTGTCCAAATTTTTTTTTAAAGATTTATTTATTTATTATGTATACAGAAGAGGGCACCAGATCTCATTACAGATGGCTGTGAGCCACCATGTGGTTCCTGGGAATTGAACTCAAGACCTCTGGAAGAACAGTCACTGCTCTTAACCTCTGAGCCATCTCTCAAGCCCCTTCTTTGTCCAAAATTTTAATGTTACTCACATAACTCTTCTCCAAATCCCACATTTTCTCTATCATTCTTTTCTACTCTTTGACCTCTGTCACTGTCGATCTGGAAAAAAGAAGTAAGCAGTAACCAGGGCACAGTCTGGATGCTATCCTGTCTTTAAATTTCCTCTACTGTATAAAAATAAATGGGTCCATTATCTTAAACTCAAGTTTCAGGACACAAGCAGAATGCAGTCAGTTTTGGACTCGAGCAGAGTTCCGGAAAGACTCCTGCTTTCCTCTGGAACCTCATGAGCCAAGCTGTCACTGTCTATGCTCCCCTTAGCACTGTCTGCCAAGCTCCCACCAGGATATCCCATTAGGCTTTGCTTACAGTGTTCAACAGCTTTTCTAACACAAAGTTCCAAAGTTTATCAAATTCTTCCCACAATCCAACTCCAAAGGTCTAAGAACCATAGGGTTTGGTTTGTAACAGCAATGGTCCTATTTCTTGGCACCAACATTCTGTATTGGTTACTTGTGTTGTAGGTAGGATTTATTTTGGCTCACAGTTCAAGGGTACAGTCCATCACAGAGGACCACACATGGTAGCAGGAGCTTGAGACAGGTACTCACATTGTACATCTAGTCAGTAAGCATAGGGGATGAATGTTTTGGTCAACTCGTGTTCTTTTTATTCAGCTCAGGGTCCAAGCCCATAGAATGGTAACACACTCACCGAGGTTGGATTTTTCAACAGTACTTAACCTAATCTAGATACACTCAGTGTTTTGTTTCCAATGTGATTTTAAGTCTTATCAAGTTGACAGTCATGGTTAACTACTGGGTTATTACCACTATTATGATTAACCATTACTGCCCACATGTTAGTGTTGTAGAGAGCATCCAGTTAGAAAATGCAAATGACTGAAGAATACTGTATGCTAGTTCTTATTCATGCTTCAATAGGCCCGTTAGTGAGTAAAACTGTGCTGGAACCTTATAGCTTTGTGTTTCCTGCAAGGAGGCCAGAATAACAATTATTTTCATTATATATAGTTTACAAACAAGCTTTTAGATGCATCATAGAAACCTTATTTTAAAGGTACCATATAATGGCAATCATTTTCATCTATAGAAAACCACAGAAAGGTAAGTGCTTATAAGTATCTGTGCTTAGGCTGTATAACATATATTATTGGCTACAGCTGTTAAGGAACTGTATTGGCATTTTGTGATGTAGCCCAGAGCATCTCAAACTTTAATGTACATATGTATTATCTGGGGATCTTATTAAAAGGCAGATGCTGATTTGTTAAGTCTAGAGTGGAGCCTGGGACTCAGGTTTCTATCCGCTTTAAAGTAAATCATGGTCCAATGGCTCTGTCAGAGTAGTGGTGATTTAAATCATAGCATGATATTCTTCCTGTTTGATGGTTAATTTTTTCTTCTTGTTCTTCTCTCTCTCTCTCTCTCTCTCTCTCTCTCTCTCTCTCTCTCTCTCTCTGTATGTGTGTGTGTTTTGTGCCTTGCTTTGTGCATTAAGTGTATTTGCATATTATGAATTTGAGTACCTTCCAGTTTGTGCAATGATGAAAGGTCAAGAAATTTACATAAAATAACATCAAACATGGCAGGCGTGGGGTCTTATAATTTACAACAGACCAACCAACCTCTATGCACTGGTCACTCTACTAAGGCACTAAAATCGCAGTCAAGCCTTAAGCACCCTGCTAATGGCACAGAGCATGATAAAGATGTTTTTCTCATCAGAATCCTGGCTTTCACTGTGTTTTTGTCCACAGTCCTAATGTGCTTATGACAATCTGGGTATGCAGCAGTCCATGGAGCTGTATAAAGCATTGGGTAAAAATGCTGAATCTTCCTAGAGCATCATTTTTGTCAAAGATTTAGAGAATTCTTTTAATACAAACACGGGTTGTTTAGATCATAGACTTGTGTACATTTCAACAACACAAGAGCTTCTGATAGGCCATCTTCTAATTATACTGCTTCAAGGAAGAGAAATGGCTTCAGAGAACACCCATTAGGGCTAATTTCGGGGGTGGTGGATAAAAGAACTAGAAATGGAAGCAAGCACTCTTAAGAAATTGACTTAAGCCAGAGTCCTTGCTCTGTCACCTTATAGATCTTTATCCTTCTGGGCCTCGTCCATTTTCTTATTTGCAAAATCAAAGAGTTGGACTTATTTTGTGGTCCTTCCAAGCTCTGACATTCTATGGCTTTATAATTAAATTATTCTTTTCCACCGAGAATTTTACTTGAATTCATAGGCGACCAGTTGACTATTTTGTATGGTAGCCCTGGCTCTGTGGTAGTCCCCATCTGTGACCAGAGCTGTCAATCATCCTGCGATTATTTCTCCTGTTTTTCGGAGTCAAAGGCCTGCCCTAGAGATGGCGTTTCATTTGAAATACAATTAAGTGCACATGGTGTTGGGAAATGTGTTACCCCACAAGCAATAGGGTTAGTCTCCAGAACAATTTACCCCCCAAATTTAAGGGATCAATGAGCAGTGTAGCTCACCAGAGGAGCTACTTGACAATTTGTCACTCAACTTCAGGAAAACTATAGAGGAACAGCACAATGCATTAATGAATAGCAACAAATCCCCATGACAACATGTTAGTTCATTAAAATTTTATCAGCATTCTTCCTAAGGAAAGTATGCCTTCTGTTCTATGTTGAGTTTCTTCAACATTGTTTTACAGCCAATTCACAGCATTCTGGTGCTTCAAAATTAGTTCCTGTGGAGAGTCAGATGCAGTCTGTACACTGTGTCACACATGGGTCTCCAGGGTGTCACGAGAAAATAGTGCCTGCATTTTTTGTGCATCTATGGTTTAAATACTAACAAGCGTTTCCCTACTGCCTTTTTTTTTGCAAGAATAAGAAATTATCTGGGAATCTATCACCATATTAATGCTTTTAGCAAATGCATTAAATTCTATTTCATAGGCATCTTTCTAATACTCAAAAAAGGCATCTAAGGTGGAGAAACTATAAAATATTTTTTCTTGCTGCCACAGTTCAGTGGTGTTTTTCTCTCTGGTGTTCGAAAACAAATGAAAAATAATGTGCCAGCCTTGACATTTTCCTTGATTTTTTTGATCTTTTTATGTATAACCCAGCTATTAGTGGAAAAGGCTTCCCCAAATATTTCAGCATCGTAGGGACATGTTTTACTTAAAATTATCAAAACTTGACTCTACAAATAGTGGAACAAAACCACCATGGCTCTTGCTATTTTCAATAGTTTTTAAGAGTACTGCATTGCAATCATCTTTTTCATCCATGCATAGGCTGAGTTGCTGAAATCACTCATGTCTTCCTTTCTATGGCAGCACCTAAGTAGCCTTGCTTGTAGATCTTAGCTCTTTTACATTGTCAGCTTAGAATTTTACAGATAGGGATTGGAACAGTTAAGCACCTTTATGTGTTCTAAAATTTGAGGATCATGATTTTCCAAGACAGAGATTAGGTCACTTATGTACACAGAAACAAAAATGGCAGAATGGCTTTGTACTCCATACACATTCAAAGAGTTGTTTTTAATACACCAGGCCGGCCATTATTATAGCTTTATGACAGATAGCTCTATGAGTTAGTTAATGCGTTTTTCAAAGACAGTCTCTCCATATAAACTGCATACTGGCTTTGAGTTTGTATTCTCCCTGCATCAGTTACTGGGATTACAGTATTATGCCAGCATGGTCCATTTCAATAAAAAGGTCCATGTGACCTTTTTATTCTGAAATTTAGAAAATTTGTTTCAAATAAAATTGCATGCAATTATTTTTATTCCTTTTTCCTTCTTTTTTTTCCTTTTTGTGTTGTTTCGTGAGAAAGATTTTTGTTCTGTAACCTAAGCTGGCCCAGAGCTTGCTATATAACCGAGGCTGGCTTCAAAGTCATTTTCATCCTGCCTTAGCCTTCCAAGTGCTGGGTCCGTGATTCTAGGCCACAAGAACTCCAATTTGCTTCCAGTTCTTTCTTTCTTTCATGGGGGGTGTAGTCCAAAATATTTCAGGCTGGCCTTGGACTTCTTATGTAACTGAGGGTGGCTTTCAACTTTTTGTCCTCCTTCCTGGTTTGTTAGGAGCTAGAGATCAAGCACAGGGTTTCACTCTGTAGAAAAACACTATCAACTGAGCTACATCCCTAGCCTTTAGATGCTTTTTAAAAATTATTTTTTATGTGTACAAATGTGTTCTTGGTGCTTATGGAGGTCAGAAGCAGGCTTTGGATTCCCTGGGACTGGTGTTACACATGATTGTGAGCTGCTGTCTGGGTTCTGGGAATCAAATCCCATTCCTCATGAAAAGCAGCCAGTGCTCTTAACTGCTAGCCCATCTCTCCAGCCCCTCCTGCACATGTTTTTTTTTTTTTGACTTGAGAAATTTTATTTGAAAGATATGCTAAAATATAAGATTGCCTCAGAATTTATGAAAAAGGATGTTCATAATAACACTTTATGATAGTAGAAAATAATATAATAAATCTAAATAGTTGGAAGTACAATTAATTAATCTAAATGTCTACATGTACAGTGCTAGCCAACTACTAAGATCAATGAAACAAATCTTGATTTACTTATACAATGGATTCTTAGCAATATATCTTGAAACTACAGAAAATGTATTTATATTTTTGTCTCAAATATGTTATGACAAAATGTATGTCTATCAGATAAAGTTTTGAGGAAACAAACAAAATCGATATTTTTTCTATGACTTGTATTATCTCATTTCCTTAATTTAGTAATTTCTTAAAAACAGAAAAAAGTTCATAATCAAAGTTTTTAGAGAGTTCAATAACAAAATTTTTTTGGAAGAAAACATTAACATTATTGTTTATCAGTGTGTTTATCAGCAATGTGTTTTGGGTATTGTGAGCTAAATGATTTCTTTTCATGGGACTGCCTGTGTTTGGTGGCAGGCAAATGAACTAGCATCTCTGTTCTCCATCTGTGTGAAGTCAGTAATATAGTATGCAGTTGTAACTAGAGCAAATATTAGACATTTGGACCGTAGTTGATTAGTCCTGATTTATAGGTGTTTGACAGAGGGGACCATGAAGGATAATTCTTCTTGTGTGGGACACCTATCTGTTATTACATGTTCTGTCATAATCCTATTTTCCATACCTTAATTTTGAAGCTGGGTTTTTTTCCTTTCAGTGGAAGCTCTGATTCAGAAACTGGGCAACACCATTTTATGGGTCTTTAGATCTTGGGTCACACGATGTTAAAAAGTTATCTGCAGAATTAGTTACTGAGATCAAGGTATCCAGGGCTTCTGCACTCTCAAACCTATAGTATTTGTACAACTTTGCCTTAACAGCAACTGAACACATTGTCAGCCTTTTACACTAGTTGTAAGTTTCAAAATGTTTAGTGTAAATATAAAGGTAGTTTCATTTTCTTTTTCCCCCACAAACAAACACAACAAACACATTTAAGTTCCTTTGAAACTGCTGAACAAAATCCTCCTGTTAATCCTCAAATGGCACCTGTAATTGTATAATATTTTTGATGAATGCCTGCATTGAATAGTCTGAGAATAGCAGCTGGCTCCTCACGTTTATTGTTAAGGATCTTAAAGAACTGTCTTCTTCAAGTTCTGATCTTCCTTGACCATTCCCCAAAATTCTCTAAATGGTAATTATTTTAGTAGAACTTAACATCAATTTGATGTTGTCCATCCCCCTGTTGCCAAATGATACTGAAGAGAATGACCTGAGACCTCTGGTGACATACTTTCCCCCAAAGAACTAAATCTTGCATCATATGAAGAAAGTATGTCTCCATAGGAGGGAAATTCACTACAGGCAGAGAATGAGGACTGCACACCTTAGGTTCTTCTTCCCTTGTACTCTTTAGGTTACACAAAATGTCATCAAATTGGTCTTCTAAAAGGATGAATGAAAATGAGTCTTAAAAAATTCTTTGAGGTTATCTGACTGACTTCCAAGTGTAAAGCCACCTTCAAATAGACTGTTCAAATGACTTCCATAGCCTCCCCACTGCCATTTAAACCCTCCTTGCTACATTTCTCATAGATATCCCCCCTTTTAAAAACCATCCTAAGTTCTCAGCCTCTTCAGTGTGCAGACAACTGTGTTGATCTACTTAGCTGTTATTGTATAAGCTTAAATGTTGGGTTTATGATCTGATGATCTGTTCTGAGGTTATGGAAACCTTGCAGGTTGAAACCTTGATGGCAATAAATGTTTGGGGCTGTAATGTTGGGCACTATCACTCTCCTATGCCTTCCTACCCAGTTCTCTTTCCCCTCCCTCACTTCTCTCTCCTACGCACCATGACAAAAGCTGTTCATACTTGACTTCATCTGATTCTCCCCACTATGGTGTGCTGTGTCCCACCATTGCCCCACAAGTGAGAGAATCAAGTGACTGTGGACTGAGACCTCTGAATCATATGATTCCAAATCAGACATTCTTCTCATTAAATTGTTTTCTCAGGTATTTTATTATATCAATGGAAAGTTGAATAACCCATAATACCTGTTTACATAACTACGGATAGGTGTTTTACCTCTTCAAACTGAAGTCTTAGCATCCATAATAAGGATAATATTATCAACCCAACTTAATTATATAGTTTTAATAAATAATAAATGCATTTATGGTTTGAAAGTGCTGGGTAAACTGCCAAGGATTCCACACCCATTGGGAATTAATTTCTCATGGAGGTTATCAGTGAGTGAGGTTGCTATGGCAACTCTCTGGCTAATAATGTCTCAAAAACAAAACCTATTATATACATGCCACCAGTATATGTATGGCAAATACACAGGGGTAAATACAAAATTTAACTGAGGTTTGTTCAGCACATCTCTGCAATTTCTATATGTTTCTGTACCCTATGGCTATGCTTCTGTTATTATGGAAAATTAAATCTGAGATATTTGTGGATATAGGAGGTTTAACTAAAGAAGGAAGGGATGTGAAACTAAAGTACAAAAAGAAATAGAGGAAGTGAACATTAAAAAAATTGTTACAGGAATTAGGAAACACATAGTTGGGTTTATCCTAAGAATTTCAATGTGAGGTTTCCTCTGATACTTGTTCCTTCTGCTTTATTCTACTGGTGAAAATAAATGAGGGAATGGGGCTTCTGCTATGTGCCCCCTGGAGAGTCTGCTACACCACAATGTAACTAAAGAAAAGAGTATCTCTTTCTGATGAGCAGTCTCACAGCTTTTCTCTCAAGCATTCCCTGTGGGTTTCAGAAAATTGTTGCAAACCAAATCTGAAACAGAGTGGGAGACACAACTCTTTTGGTTGCTCACTGCCAGCTAAATTCAAACTTGCATGCTGTCTCAGTTAGGGTGTCTATTGCAGTGAAGAGACACCATGACTACGGCAACTCTTATAAAGGAAAGAATTTAAATGGGGTGCCTTATAGTCATAGAGGTTTAGTCCATTATCGTCATGGAAGGACATGGTGGCATGCAGGCAGACATGGTGCTAGAGAAAGAGCTGAGAGTTCTACATCTTGATCTGCAGACAACAGAACACTGTAGCACTGGGCCTAGCTTGAGCATAGGACACCTCAAAGCCCATCCCACAGTGACACACTTCCTCCCAAAAGGTCGTATTTCCTAATAAAGCCACTCCCTACGAGCTTGTGCGGGGCCAATTACATTCAAACTACTACATATATCAATAACTTTCAGGAGAAAATAACTAAGTGATTGAAAAAGATGTATCTATAATCATCAGATTGGACTCTCACTCCCATTTCTTAGTTTTATCAAGTTTAAAGATGACATTGATTTTTTTTAAGATATGATGCCAAGTTAGAAAGTTATATTAAATAATGGAAATTTGACCTGTGCGTATGTGTTACGTGTACATGTAAGTTTATACACAATCCCTGAAAAGAGGTTGCAGAATTGAAAAATGTTTCACAGTTGTCAATAAGAACGATTTTCTGGCATTCCTTTCTGTTTCTGACACCACACCGTAAGTGTTAAGACAGAAGGGTGTCTGGCAGACTTGTTTGTGGTCTGTTCTAGCAACCCCACATGCCTGCGGCATGGTGTCTTAGAGTGAATAGCTTGCTGTGGGTGTTGCTCATGTTAGTAGAGAAATTCATTTGTGTCTTTTTTTTACTGTTATTAATGTCAATCAGAGTAATAACATAACTATAAAATTTAATTTTAAATGTAAAGATTATTTATGGATACATGAGTGATGCATACATTAACAGGTATAATATAAATGCAGCTCTGGGTTTCCAGCTCTATGGGCTAAACTGTCAGAAAAACATTTCCAACCTGCTATGAATGGTCTGTTTATAGATGATAACACAGATAGGACTCAGAGGTGTTTTTATTTTTATTCTTATTATTTCTCTGTTACTTTGTCTATGGTACCTGTTTAAACTCAACAGAGGTCTTACTAGACCAAGAGAGCAATATCCATGAAGATTACTAGTTTAGTTTTTGTTGTTGAACATGAATTAACTTCTCAGGCAAAATAACCATTGCCTGGCTTCATTTTGCCTTCCTAATTTAGTTCATATGGGAGGGAAATTATGCTCACATATTGTGTAATGTCTCACCCCATTTTCTTTTGTTCTGGAGCAATTTCTAGTCATTTAGTTAAATGGAGGTAACTAGGATGGACAGATGCTTATGTTGCTGCATTCACCTGGCGTACATTTGTGCAAGGCATGCCCTGAGATGGAGGAATGAAATTCCTTTTATATGCATTAATTAATATTTGTAAGCTTTTCTCAAACTCTCAGTCAACAAAGTAACTGTGATTCATTAGTCAATTGAATGAGGCTAGTGAAATGGCTGAGCAGGTAAGCACCTGCAGCTCTATCTGGTAACCTGAGTCCAGTCACATAATGGAAGGATAGAGCTTGTTCTCTCTCTCACACACAACTGCCATGGGTATGTGTGTGTGTGCACACAGAGAGACGAAATTAAACCAAATTAAAGAATGACACCTACCAATTAAATTGGGGCTCATTTCCCATATAGGTTGTGACTGTTTTGTGAGGAAAATTTTTGTCACTGAAAGACGTCTCCATTACTAAACTTTTGTTTTCCAAAATATTTTTTTTTCCTTTGGACGTAAGAAGAGAAAGATACAGAATGTGGAAGGAGTACATTTGATTCTGACATGGCCCAGTTTTACTGTAATCGTGGTTGGCTATGTCTTAGTTTTTATAAGATATTCCAAATGCATTTTTCATTTTTAGAAACTGGACCTTTAATTGAATAAAATGTGATGAAGTTCTTACTTGTGAATTGCTTGAATTAATTTTTCCTTCCCTTTTATGTTCCTTATGTGTGTGTGTGTGTGTGTATGAGTGCATGTGTGCTTGTGTGTATAGATGCTGTTGGTGTATGTACTAGTAAAGGTCAGGAGCCACCCACTTTGGTTTTTGAAACAGACTCAGTGTGACCTGGAGCTAGACAACTAAAGTAGACTGGCTAACCAGCCTAGGGATCCACCTGTCTGCTTCCTTAGCACAGTGAATGTAAGCACATATCAAGACTCCAAGTTCTTTTACTTGGGGTCTGGGGGTGACATTTGTCTTCAAGCTTGCACAACAAGCACTTTACTGGCTTCCTGTCCTCTTAGCACCCACTCTTCTCAATTATTTTTTAATCCAGTGATTCTAACTCTGACTTTGGTGTCATAAGACTAGTTGGTGATTTATCCTCCATGCTTTTTCTATGCTTGTGGATGCAGATGGTTAACCTTGGTAGTGATTTCTGGGGTGTTTTTTGTAATCTTCTTTCTTATTCTTACAGTGCTCTCCTCAATTCTTACTCTGATGCATCCTGATTCATCCATGTAAGTCTCTGTGTTGTCTTCTTTAAGATCATTTTGAATGCAAGGGATGGAAAATAATATAAACTGATTTGTAAAAACAAGAGCATGTGGTGGGCAGATTGCTGAGTTAATCAACAATGCTTATGCTGTAATTTCCAAAGTTTGAGAACATGGTACTTTATATGGTAAATGGGAGTCCATAAATGTGATTGAATTAGAACTTTGTGATAAAATATTTTTCTAGATAGTCCAGGTAGAACTCAGGTAATCAGAGTAGTTCCTCTAAGAGGAAGGTGAGAAGGTCAGAATTAGAAGTAAGAAACAGTGATAGAAACCAATTGAATGATGTTAGGAAGAAGCTACAAGCCAAGAAATATAGGGTGCCTTAGAAGCAATGAAACATATTCTTCCCAAAGTCTCTGAAAAGAATACAGTCCAGCCAGTTCCTTGAGTTTGTTGCTGTGAACCTAGAGGCAATAGGTTTCAATATTTTAGCCACTAATTTGAGTGTTTAAAATTGTGTTTTCTGTGTGTGTGTGTGCCTGTGTGGCTATGTACTGCATGCATGAAATATCTGTGGAGCTCAGAAGGGGGTGCTGAATTCCTCAGAACTTGAGTTACAGACAGCCATTAGCCATCTTGTGAGTACTGGGAATTGAACTCAGGTCCTTTGTAAGAGCAGCCAGTGACTTAAACACCAAGCCATGCCTCCAGCTGTAGATGTAACCAACCGTCTTATTAAATAAGAAACACAGAACCAATGTAAAAGAGAAAGCCAAGAGGTCAGAGCTCAGAGCTAAAATCTCACCCTTCCTCTTGCGGTGGTCTTAGCTTCCCAAAAGAGAGCTATTTCCCTGTGTGTAAGTCGTTTCATAGTCATTCTGCCTTCTCATTGGTTGTAAACCCAAACACTTGACTGCCTCGTCACTGTCTGTATGTACAGCCCCCCAGGTCTTAAAGGCATATGTCTCCAATGCTGGTTGTGTCCCTGAACACACAGAGATCTATGGGATTAAAGGCATGCGCCACCACCGCCACACTCTGTCTATGGCTCTAATAGCTCTGACCCCCGAGTGACTTTATTTATTAACATACAATCAAAATCACATTTCAGTACAATTAGAATACCACCACATCCAGCCCCTAATTTGTTACAAGAACAAAACAATAATAAGGGATACTTGCTTTTTTTATTATTTTCTGAGAAGTTCCAGAATTCCTAGTTTTCATTCCTCTATCAGTCTCAAGATGACACATATTTAAGTTTGATTCACCTGTACCAAATGTCAGTTACATGTTTGTGAAGCAGCCAGACCACAGGCATTAAATGGATTGTAAAATGTTTTTCTTGTACCTTCACTATTGCACTCACATTGGTTCTGCAGGGGATTGTTCACTTATCTTTCTGAGCATTCCAATTTCACCAAAGTATCACCTTCCTTTCTTTTTAACTGTAGTCCATTAGTGTATTAGTGTATTTATAGTTAACATGAAGTTGAGAAGAAACATTGATGATGTTTTATACTAACATTAATCTAGATAGTGTTGCATATTGATATTAGGCAAGACAGACTCACATACAGTGTTTATGGCTACCAGTCATTATGTTTTATGGAAGGCATGGATAATTAAATTAAATGATTGAGTAGAGACTATTTAAAATAACCTACACATAGTTTGTGGAAACATCCTTGAATGGGATATCACTGGCCTGGTTTGACTCATGATTGTATTTGGCATAATCACCACAGCCAAAGGAGTATTGTGCAAGATAATGTTGGCAAACACCCTTTTTCTTGGCTTGTGTTGAATTTACTTATTTTCTGTTTCCTATTGAACTAAAGATAGGCATAGACTCATTTGGGACATAAATGCAAACCTGTTGGTGCATTTTTGGAAAAGGTTTCTTATGATGATAAAAATAATTGGGCAAATATCTCATTCTGCTTCAGCATGGACATTGGTCCTTATTCCTTGTTTACAGTTGCCACTTTGTGATGATGAGGGAAGGGCCAAGATGACCTTATGGATGCACACCTATAACTTCAATGTTCAGCTATGGGAGTGATATGGAGTTTGCTATCTAATCTTGCCTGGTCTTTTTAATGTAAGTGTTTGCTTACTGATGGAGCATGAGTTAGCACAAATGTAACCAAATTGTCCTAGCTTGCTTTTTGTTGCTGTGTTGACCACCATGACTATTGTAGTTTGACTAAGAATGGCCCCCCATTGGCTCACAGATTTGAATGTGTTATTGTTAAGGAGTGGCACTACTTGAGTGTGCTTAAGGGGTGTGGTCTTGTTGGAGGAGATATGTGTCACTGGTGGTGGAATTTGGGATTTTAAAAGCCCAAACCAGTTCCAGTGTCTTTCTCTTCTTTCTTTGCAGATCTGGATGTAGAACTCTTAACTGCTTCTCTAGCACCATGTCTGCCTGGGTGTCACCCTGTGCCCCACCAGGATGAAAACTGACTAAGCCTCTGAAACTGTAAGCAAGCCCCAATTGAATGCTTTCTTTTTAAGAGTTGATATGGTCATGATATCTCCTCACAGCAACAGAACACTGAGTAAGACAGAATATGCTACCAGGGGACAGGGTATTGTTGTGACAGGCTTAACCATGCTTCTTGTTGGCAGAATGTGGACTTTGTACTAGGAAAGAAGTGGGGCTTAATCGGCCACATTAGCAGCAGTGTGGTAGATGCTGCTGAGAGCTATGTAGATTATGAGGGGGGCCTGATTCAAGAGGTTTCAGAGGAGAAGGATATTTATAAGTGTCCTAGAGACTGTTCCCATGATATTTGGAGAAGACAGTGTAGTTGGTTGTTTTTGCTCTTTACTTCTTGTTCCTTGCTCTTTGGGGGCCTGACACCCAGCTTTGAAATAAACACACACACATGGAGGCTTATACTGTTTTTTTTTTTTTTTTTTTTTTTTGAATGCCTGGCCTTAGCTTGGCTTGTTTCTAGCCAACTTTTCTTAACTTAAATTATCCCATATACCTTTTGCCTCTGGGCTTTTACCTTTCTCTATTTATGTATATCTTTTTTATTTCTTATTCTGTGACTGGCTGTGTAGTTGGGTGGCTGGCCCCTTAGGTCCTTTGTCCTGCCACTTTTCTTGCTCCTAGACTTTTTCCTTCCAAATTTCTTCTTCTATTTATTCTCTCTGCCTGCCAGCCCTGTCTATCCTTTCTCCTGCCTTGCTATTGGCTGTTGTTATGGTCATGATGTAGCTGCACAGCAATAGAACACTGACTATGAAAATGACTAAAAGCAACTTGGGAAGAAAAGGTTTATCCATCATGCACAGAAGTCACGGCAGGAACTCGGGGCATGAACCTGGAGTCAAGAACTGGAGCAAATGTAATGGAGGAATGCTGCTTGCTGGTTTGCTCTCCATAACTTGTTCATCCTACTTTCTTCTATTACCCAGGACCACCTGTCCAAGGATAACACTGCCTCCAGTGAGCTGGGCCCTTCCACATTAATCATTAATCAAGAAAATGCTTACAGATATATCTACTGGCCAATCTTATAGAGGCATTTTCTCAATAGGGTGACTCAACTGATACTCTTGCTTTTATAAAGTTGACAAAAAACTAACAAGCATATATTGGTTGAACAATGCCAAACAAGTTCAGTCTGGGCGAGTCATTAACCAGAGAAAACCAAAGGTGCTATTGGCAAAAGGGGAAGAGCATGCATCTTAGGATGAAAAAACTAAAAAATAAAGAAGCTAATTTTACAACACACTGTCAAACAACATTCCACAATTTTTCATAAGGATCCAAGTTGAATGCATCATTAGCTATTATTTCTAGATGAGTCTGAAGCCCTGAACACTGCTCGGCTTTTCTAAATTCTGCAATGGTTCCTTTTCTTCTCTCTCTTCCCTGTGTGTTTGTCACTTATACGCTGGAAACCTATCCGATAGGAAGATCAGGTGACTTGAGCTGGAGTCAAACACATCTGTCAGGGGAAGAATGACAAGCACTTTCACGGCTGTCTGAAGTCTGTGTGCTTGTTGCTTTGCTGTCGTCTCTGTGAGGCAGCTCTTGTTAAAGGTAGGTGTCCTGTCAGTCATACATGATAGGTGGTGTTTGGAGTTTGAGGTATCGACAATAGATACTTGCTTTTGTTTCCCATAATCTTGTCTCAAAGGCATGTGTTAGACACCAGCCCCTTAAAAGAAGAGCGATGGCACCAGTGACTCAGGCACCGGGAATAGTAGGCACTTCTGCATTGTATCCTTGGCTTATGAGACAGATGCTAGATTTAACAGAACCATCTCCATTTATTTAAATACAAGGTCATTTTCATGACTGATTCAGTTAGAGATGAAGTTTTGCAGCTGAGTAGAAAAATCTATAGTTTCTGTAACTTAATATTTACCCAGATGACTGATACCATACTAAGTTAAGAGCATAGTTTAATACCATGCTGTCAATATTATAAAACAGCCTTCCCTTCTTTTCATTGATTTACTACAAGCATGAAGGATGGGGACCAACGCAGGCTAGAGGATTCCATACTTATAATTTAAAGAAGCTAATTAAGTTCCAAGGTAAAAGAAAAAAAATATAGGAGTTATGATTGACATTTGGCTACAGAGTCAGGGAATCTTCAAGATGAGGAAGATGTGTGATGCAATATGATTCCAGGCCTATGCAAAGGAAAACTGTGTTAGACACAGCACCTGATATGCTATGTCCTTATTATTAGTGAAGTAGGTAGACCACTTGGAAAACATCACCTTTACCAACTCAGTCAATTTGTGAAATAAAAAAGGGATGCTCCTTATAGTTAACTATGTGTTTATTACTAGAATCCATTTTTTAATAAAGAAAACTGAGAAAAATATGTACTTGATTGAAGCAGGCTTTCTTGAACTTCCAGCCCCCAAATCATGACACAGAAACTTATTATTAATGATGAATGCTTGGCCTTAGCTCAGGCTTATTTCTAGCTAGCTTTTTTCCCTTTAACTTAAATTAACCTATTTCTATTATTTTATGTGCTGCCCCAAGGCTCATCCAAGTACTGTCCATCTGTTTTTCTGCTTCCTCTGAGTCTGACAGCTGCCTGGTTGGCTCCCCCTTTCTCTTTGCCTGGTAGCCCTGCCTGTCCCTCTCTTGACTAGCTATTGACCATTCAGCTTTTTTATTAGACCAAACAGGAGCCTTAGGCAGGCAAGGTAAAATAGCAACACATCTTTACATAGTTAAACAAGTATTCTGCAACACATACACATGCAACACATCTTTACCTAGTTAAACAAACATCCTATTCTACAATGTTTGATTGTTTTAAATTTTGCTTCTTTGTCATTTGAAAGTGATTTCAGGAACCAAGAAGATGGCTTAGTCAGGAAAGTGTTTGCTATGCAAGCATGAGGGCATAAGTTTGGATTTCCAGCACCCACATAAAAAGCTAAGCATGGTAGTGTGTGCCTGCATTTCCAGAACTGGGCAGGTGGAGATAGGAGGGTCCTTTGGATTTGTTGCCCGGCTAGTCTAGTTGAGTTGGTGAGCTCCAGACTCAGTGAGAGTCTCTGTATCAAAAATAAAGCAGACTTCAATTGAGGAATACATCCAACATTGATCTCTTGCCTCCACATGTGTATACACATGCAATGCATAACCCCAAACAGGTACACTTGCACACACGAACTAGTAGATCACCCTACATAAACAAACAAATAAATATAATTTCACACAAATAAAAAGGTATGTGAATATCTCTTGTTATAAACATAAATCTTGATATGTATTAAATACATACATCATAATGTTCTAAAAAGATGTAAGACATTGTAACAAAGACAAGGGAAGAAATAGAAGTACTTCTTGTGAATCCCTGTATCCAGCACAGCTTGGTTCTGGAAGCTTGACTAGGATTTTATGGGAATGAAGAAAGGACAGACACACAGACATGCATACAGAAAACTGGGTTTGTGTGGGCTGTGCTTACTCTTGAGGGAGTCCCTGCAGGTGTCACAGCAGGCAGGGAAATGAACGTGAAGAGGTGAGAATGAAAACTTGGTTCAGATTGACCTTGTCAACCTGGATCAAACTTCAAGGAGTCTGATGACAGGCAGTTTATTACAAGTATATTTAAACACAATATAATTTGGAAAAAAAAGTTTCCTGGTGTAATACAATCCCCAGTGCACAAGGAAGCATAACTACATTGAAACTCAAATCAGGGTACATGTTGTTTCTTCCAAGAAGATAGGCCACCTGTATTTTCTTAAGGGCCCAAGAAAGGATCTCAGTCAAACAGATAGTATACAGATTATTGGGGTTTTTAGCCATCTCTGATCCTGGTTGTGGGAGGTTGGGGGAGCCCCTGGCTATGCAGGTAATATAAGAGTCATTTAGATTATTAGCCACCTCCAGTCCTGTTATGGGAGCATGGTATGGCCTGGCCCAACAGATAACACAGATCACCAGGCTATTAATCATCTCCAATTCCCAGCCTTCTGTAAAAACTGGTTGAATGCCTTCCTTTTGAAAGGACAATCCTGGGGCTTAACATTCTTAGTTTCCCTGAAGATCTGTGGGCACAAGGACCTTTGTGTTCCCAGCATACTCTGATGGAGGAACACCAACTATGCAAAACCACAGAAATTCTGTTCTTACATTAAGCACAGCACAGAAAAGACAAGTTAGCTTGTCTAGGTAGGAGGTCTCTGTAAGGGAGCATGCAGTCTATGGCTGTAAACATCTGGGAGATGGGAGACTTGGTTGATGATTTCTGTATACTGTCAACATTCACACAGAGAACAGAGAAATGCTTTGCTCATTCCTTGAGCCAACCTAAGGAAGGCTTTCTCAATTCCAATTGGTCTGAGGCCTTGTGGTCTTTGTCAATAATATACATTCACTCAGGACTTCATCCACTCACTCCTTACACATTCCTTCAAGGTTTCCCTCACTCTCCCCAATGGGCTTATATAGCTAACAGATGCTCCCAGTCCTCATTCAGAAGACTTCCACAGTCCTCATTCAGAAGACTTCCATTTTGTGATTCCTGACACCAGACATTGTGTAAGGCTAAGAAAAACCCTTGTGGATCAAATCATCTATTAATAATGAATCATAAAGGTCAGAAGGAGAATGAATTCAGCACCCAATACACCTCAAAAGGCAACTGTAGTTCAGGCTGCTGACAATAGTTTGATCAAAGAACAAAGACAAACAAAACCAGCAACCTGAAACTCATTAGTATTCCAGGGAGATAAAGTACATGCCTTAGTGATGTTTCAGGAAACTTACTTTCCCACAAACAGAAAAATGAAGCAAAGAAAAAGTCAACTAACCAGTCTACTTTGGAAGTGTGATTTTCAGGCCTTTCCCACAGATATGTTTTCCTTACTTAGATTTAGCTTAATATCGAAAAAGCTGAAGCTAGTTTAGACAGTCATTTAAATTTTTTTTAAAGAGCACCAAAGTATCACAGCATTGGGAGGTTTCCCTGAATGCTGTTTTAGTACTTTTCTTGATTGTTAATGAAAGATTGTGCTTTTACACATACACACACACTCACATGTAAATTTATTGAAGCATTATGATACTCCTGAATGCAGATACTCTTAAACTCATTTGTCAAATGAAGTAGCTCATACATAGATAAGTTCAGTAATGAATGAGGTAAGACGCCAAAGTAGTATCAAAGAGAGGGTGGTTAGGTTTTTAATAATTTCAATTAATTAGTTGATTGATTTGTTTTGTGCAGGTGTGAACAAACCAAATGAGAGTTAAGTCTCTAAATGTTGTGTGTGCTTGGAACAGTTTCATATCAAAGGCTAGCAAAGGCCCTAATGTAGCTGAAGTTTTCTCCAGTCCAGCCCAGGCCCACAGCTGCTCAGACCCAGATAAACACACAGAAGCTTATATTAATTACAGGCTGTATGCCTTAACAGCTCAGGCCTCTTGCTAGCTAGATCTTACATCTTAAATTAACCCATTTCTATAAATCTATACCTTGCCACATGGTTCATGGCTTATGGGTACTTTACATCTTGCTTCTGGTGGTGGCTGGCAGGGTCTCCTCACTCAGCCTTCCTGTTCCCAGAAATTTCCACACTGCTTATCCCACCTATACTATACTTCCTGCCAGGCTACTGGCCAATCAGCGTTTTATTTATCAACCAAATCAGAGCAACACACATTCACAGCATACAGAAAGACATCCCCAGCACTTCCCCTTTTCTTTTTTTCAAAAAGGAAGGTTTTAGCTTTAACATAGTAAAATGACATATAACAAAACAATTATCACAATTTGCTTTCTAGCAACTCAATCACTATGTCACAGCTCTGGATGTATATTTACATTTACAGGATGTCACAGTGGCTGCAACGTAGTGTTTATAAAACATGAAAAATACATTTACAACTAAGATGTGGAGACCAGTTAGGGGAGAGAATTTGTATTATTTGATTTTCTTATGCCCCGCACAAACCACTACTCCCTTCTCTTCTTACTCTTTCGTCTTCTATTTCCTCTTTTCTCTCTCCTCTTCCTTTCCATCTCTTTCCTCCTAAGCTTTTCATTCTTCAAGTGTGACAATACCAAGCGTTATTTTAATAGAAAGATAAGCAGACTAGAATCTACTAAACATGTAAACATCAAAATTATACAGCATATAAAAATTAAGTATTCAGAATCTCCAACAGGAAGTCATAAGGTAAATGGCACCGTAGGATACATGTCTTAACAAGACACCTTTTAGTTCTGAATGGTGAATGTTGGAAAGTCCAAGAATGATAAAAAAAAAGAAAGATGTGTCAGGAGGCATTTGAAGTTAAAGATGACTACTGAGGCTATCCTGTGAGAAGTAACTGAGCAAAGTAATGTGACCCCAGGGAGACAACACAAGGAAGGATGCATTTCAGTTGATCTTTTTCATTTCTGACTTAGAAATGAACACAACTTGTTGGCCTCTTATGGAGGAGAAAAGTGAGATTTGTAGTTTCCTCTGATTTATTTATTTTTATATTTTATGTATAAGACATAGTGCGTGTCATCTCACTAGCCTCTTTAGAGTAGCCTCCCTGACCTTTACTCTCTGAAGGGGAACTAATTAAAACCCCACTGGAGGGGCCACTAACATGGCTTGCTTTGTAAAGCTTTTCAATCTGAGTCGATCTCTGGGACCCACATTGATGAAAACAGAAAACCATCTCCCACAAATTGTCTTCTGATCCCCACATATGCACCATGGCATGAGAACACATCCCTCAAATAAACAAATGAAAAAACAAACAACAAAATATAAAAATAGTAAAGCAAATTAACAACAACAAAACTACCTCCAGCTGCCTCTGTCTTGACACTGTTAAAAAGTTCCTAAGGGGGCTAGAGAGATGGCTCAGTAGTTAAGAGCACTGACTGCCCTCCCAAAGGACCTGGGTTCAATTCCAAGCACCCACATGACAGCTCACATCTGTCTGTAAATCAGTTCCAGGGAATCTGACACCCTCACACCAATGAATATAAAATAAAGTTAAATAAGTTATTATTATTTTTTTTAAAAAGCTGCTTTGGGAGGTTGCTAGGATTATGCTCTGATTTACTTTATTTTTTAAGGCAAAATATTATTTTATTAAAAGAGAAAATGAATGCAAGGCATAGTAATATGTAACCAAAAGCAGCTGCCTAAGGCTAATAGTGAAAATGAGGCAGAGGTCAGAAGATACAGGCTTAAAGAGTTGTGATCCTCACAGGACACAGACTAGTAGTCATCTGTGCTGATAGATGAACTTAGTCATCCTGGGATGAGCTGAGGTCAGACATACTTGAGATATGTAAGGAAATGAGTAGATGACCACTTGGAGGGACATTGTGGGCTGCGATAGACAACACAAATTAAAGGTCATTCCACTGAGTACCCGAGTTACACTGTTATTTTTATAGTTTGCTTCTTCCAGTTTATCTAAAAATCAGCCCTCACTTTCCAAATGATAATTGTAAAATGTCCTCTCCATTTGTTTTCATTTGAATGTGGGAAGATTTCTTGTAACTGTTGAATTCAGTATTGCATCAAAACCTCGTTTTTCATGTGACAGCCAGGGTTTGAATGATTGCGTTTGTGAAGAAAAGTTTAATACATTTTAAATGAGTGTGTTTATTTAAATCTAAATTTATAGTATGTTGTGAGATAATAGCTGTGTGTGTATCTTTAAGACAAGAAAATACAGAGACACAGCAAGTGGAGCCTTTTCTTTTCTTTTTCTTTTTCTTTTTTTTTAATAAAGCTGTTGCTAATGTCAGGCTGACAGGAGAGTAGTTTAATTAGTGACTGTTAATATCTATTTAAGTGAGCAGCCAGGGAAATCTCTGTTGAAGAAAGGACATGAAAATCCCTGGCCAGACCATTTTCTCTGTCTTTAAAAAGAGAAAAAAAATAATTAACAATTTTCAGATAGTGGAAAAGAAACATTATAAAGAGTGAGTTCAGACTCAACAAGATTCATTATGTTTTGGAATACTGCCCACTTAAAAAATACAAATTAATATCTTGAAAGTCCCAGAACAGTGATGATGAAAGATAATACTGATAGTCTGGGCTGCTGTGAAAGTCCAGGTTAATGGTTAGATACCATTAGACACAGCAAATAATCAACTTATTTGTTTAACATTGAAGCTGTAATTGTTCGTTTCTCTTAGTAAATAATCATATAAACTAGCAATTCTTTATATTCTCAACTGAACAGCAAGACATTTGATGATATCATTAAAATAAACAAATTCTTAAATTTAACAAGTTAAAAGCATATTCTTTTTTTTAAATTGAAAATGGATTTTTTTCTCACATAATATATCTTGGTTATGGTTTCCCCTCTAATATATGTAGGCAAAGGACCTATAGGGTAAAAAGAGAGAAAAACATAAATAAAATAAAAATGAGGAGAAAAAGAGCCTTGACACAACTTTAGGAGGCAAGGATCTTCCAAACATAGTTGAGGTTTTTTTTGGGTTTTTTGTTTGTTTGTTTGTTTGTTTGTTTGTTTTTTGTCATGTAGTGCTGGGCATGTAGCCTACCCTTAAGAGTAGTTTGTTTCCCTAGTGAGACATCCTTGGAGAAAACGAATTTTCATTTGTAAGTGGTTATCAAGGGAGGTAGCTTCTAGGTTAGAGGTGGTGGCATGTATCCACCTCATCCAGCTCTATGACCCAC
The DNA here is from genome assembly GCF_049852395.1 of Peromyscus maniculatus bairdii. Classification (NCBI taxonomy): domain Eukaryota; kingdom Metazoa; phylum Chordata; class Mammalia; order Rodentia; family Cricetidae; genus Peromyscus; species Peromyscus maniculatus. The sequence continues at coordinate 55,906,577 of NC_134872.1, read as the reverse complement.
TTCATCTGATATGAACCAATGCATGCCCTGTGCATGATGTCCCAGTGTCTGTGTTTTCATAGGGACACCCATTCTGTTGATTTAGAGGCCCTCTTTTCCTTGGTCCTCCATCCCCTCTGGCTCTTACGCTCTTTCTTCTTCCTTTTCTGTGGGGCTCCCTGAATCCCCAGGGTTGGGGCTTGATGGATACCTCCTGTTTATGGCTATGCATTTGAAGGCCTCTCATTCTCTGCATAGTGTCTGGGTATGGATTTCTGTATTTGTTCCCATCTGCTGTAGGAGGAAACCTCTCTGATGATGGCTGAGCAAGTCACTGATCTATGAGTACAGCAAGATGTCTTTAGCAATCATTTTATTGCTACAATTTCAGAACAGTAGTATTTGGTTTTATTCTAGGTCCCTATGGTGCTTGTCTCAGGTTCTTGTTCACCCAAGCAGTGGTAGGTATAGGTTCCATCTCGTGGTGTGGGCCTTAAGTCAAGTCAGATATTGCTTGGTTACTCCCTTAAGCATTGTGGCTCCACTGCACCCAGCAGCATATCTTGCAGGAAGGACACCATTGCAGATCAAAGGGTTCCTAGCTGGGTTGATGTTTGTTTCTTCTTTGGTAGCATGTAAAGTACCTTCCTGTATAAAGATGTTAGGAAGTAGGGGTGAAGAAGGCTCTATGCAGGTTTTGGTTCTCAATGTTCAGCGAGTTGGTACCGGTGTTGTACCAGTCTTCAGCAATAGGACTTTGCCTCACCTTATGGAGAGGCTCTGATTTATTTTATTGGCATAAGAGAGACATTTATGTAAAAGTGGCAGCATGCTGTAAATCTCAGCTCCCTGTGTGCCTTAACTATCTATGTCAAACTGTAGTGAATTTATTGACAAGACCCATACTGTTCTTCCTGATGGCAATACAGAAAACTTAAGCTCTGCAGACGGACAAGCTGTGTTAGGTTCTGTCTTGTGTATCAGCAACATCAATATGTTTTAATTCCCCTTCACAATCTTTACAGTTGATGAAGGAAGGAAATCTTGGCTTTAGCTTTATATTGAAAGGTGCGGGTGGGTTTGCCATGCATGTATTATATTTGTGTTCATATGTGTGGATTGCACATGTATGCAGGTGTGGGTGTAGTCTGCTTATCTTCCTTATAGATGCAAACCTGAGATTAAGGGAAGTTTAGGTGGGCTTCTTTGATGTCAGAACCAGTGGTAATCAGCTTTGTTCTACAGAAGTAATGAGCTTAGGGTTCAGCAAAAGATATTTCCTCTGGAGGGCTTTGGCAAGACATCTATTTTCACCTTTTGCCCAATTCTTATAATTTTTAAAAGAATTTTAATCTTTATAATTTTGTAGGAATTTTTGTATATTTTAATATGAATATTTTGTAAAATGTATACAATACACACATTTTCTTTTGGCTGGGCCTTGTCTTTTCATTTTCGTATTCATGTCTTTTAGAAATTCTACCTTTTGATTAAATCAAATTTATCAAATCTTTGTTGGCTATTTGGGTGACAAAATTCAATATTTTAACTTTCTAGATCCAGTTCTACATTCATTATCTACCATAATAAAATTATAAATTCCATGTATTTCTTTTAGCCATAAACCCCAAATATTCAAAATGTTTTATGGAGCAGAAAAATGGGTTAGCAGGTGTTATAGTTATGTTCAGCTGTTACCTTCACACAAATTGAGACTCACCTGGGAATAGGGAACTGAGGAATTACCTAATCAGATTACCCATGTCTGTGGGAACAATTTCTTGATTGCTAATTGAAGGAGAAGGGTCCAACCCACTATAGGTGGTACCATTTTTAGGCATTAGGTCCTGTGCTATATAAGAAAGGTAGCTGCACTTGAGCAGCCTTTCTGTAACATGAATCTTAAAAGTTCTTATTAATAAAAACAAACCTGGAGCCAGGAATTGGGGTGAATGCTGAAAGATCAGACAAACAGAACAAGCCACATCCAACCTCACCTTGCCAACTTCTCAGCTGATTTTGTTTCCTCAAACTGAAAGCCTCTGAGTCCTCACCTGAATGGCTCTCAGATGAACTGCTGTTAAAAGCTAAAAGCTTAAAAAGACTCTAGTTCCTGGTCCTCACACCTTATATACCTTTCTGCTTCCTGCCATCACTTCCTGGAATTAAAAGCATGTGTCTTTTCCAAGCAAGACATGAGATCTCAAGTGCTGGGATTACAGCAGTTTGTCACCATGCCTGGCTGTTTCTAGTGTGGCTTTGAACTCACAGAGATCCAGATGGATCTCTGCTTCTGGAATGCTAGGATTAAAGGTGTGTGTGCCATCATTTTTCTGGCTTCTATGTCTATCTAGAGGCTGTTCTGTTCTCTGACCCCAGGAAAGTTTATTAGGGTGCACAATATATTGAGGGACACAATATCACTACACATTTCTATTTAGTTTCTGCTCCAAGCTCTTGAGTTCATGCCTTAGCTTCCCTGATATAACTAGTAAGATAAATATCCCCTTGACTCTCCGAATTTCTTTTGATCATAGTGTTTATCCTAGCTACAAAACCAAACTAGAGCAGCAAGTAAAGGCACTTGCCGCTAAGCCAAATGACCCAAGTGTTATCCCAGGACCCACATGGCAAAAGAACTGAACCAACTTCTGCATGCAGGCTCTGCATGGGCACTGGTATGCACAGATGCTCTCATATGCATAAATAAGTTAAAACATTATAACTCCCTCATGAAGAAAAGAAGACGACAACCTGTGTTCCTCAAGTTATGGCTGACTAAATTTATATTCACAACAGTAATGTGAACATGTGCCAATGTAAGATAAACTATAAGAAGGATGTTTATTTTCCTAAAAATTTAAAAGGATAGAAAGGTAGGGAAATGATCTCAAACTTCAAAGTGAGAGCAATAATATCACAAGTAGAGTTGAGGATGTGGCTTAGTGCTGGAGCATTTGCCTAGTGTGCTTGAGGCCCTGGGTTAAATTCCCAGTGCTGGAAAATGGGAAACTACAGAGAATACAAGCTGCTGCTTTAGCAGCTGGCCCAAGGGGTTCATAGTGAGTATTCAATGGCTGTAACATCAGGAGGTTGAGATACTGGCACCCTTTCGGCAGTAGATGATAGGGCTCATGGCCCACATAAAGCCATGCATTGAAATCAGACTCTCCACATAAATTTAAAAACACTTGGTAGAACAGGGACTCAGAAATTCTGCCCTTTGAAGCTTGTCTATATATGGGACTCTAATTAGTAGGGAAAAAAATCTCCTCTAAGTGAGAAAGAGAAGAAAAGAAAAGAAAAAGATGAAAGGGCCTGATGCCCGTCAACACAGAGGCAGACATCAATCCAGGATGAGAACTCAATGTAGAACTAGCCGCTTCTATGATGATACCTCACCAAAGCAAGCACACAAGGTTTCTATCTGGGTTACTTTCATTAATCAGGGCTATCAGGACTTCACTCCCATAATAAGAATAACAGCATCAACAAAGATGACAGAGACAAAGACCTAGTGACATGCACTGCAAGAACCCCCCCTCAGAGGCTTATGGTGTGCAGTGGGGGCACAGAACCTGTCTTTAATGTATTTGTAATAGGGCCAAAATTTCTTAGCCACGTTCTTTGCACTTTGGGGTTTTCTGTTTTGTGATATAAATACCTGTAGCATTTTTATATGGTGGTAGACTTGGCTTATTCCAGGGCTAGTAAATTTTGCCAATAACTAGAAAGAACCAAAATTGATCAAATGCATTTGGAAATGTTTCACAAGAGAAAGAACAGACAAGTATGCTAAACACCAGACATTTTTCTCAAGATTAAGAAACAGAAACAATACAAGTCTGAAAGATAAATATGAATTATGCATTGGAAATGGTGAAAACATACAACCCACAAATAGGTCATGTGGAAAAAAAATAAAGACACTAAGCAAAGATTAAAATACCTAGAGATTCAAAGCATTGGCTAGTTAAGGAGCACAGTCTCAGGTCACTCTGAAGAATTTATGTATAAACTGAAGGATCTAAAAAAGGCACTGGGATTATAGGGAAAGTAAAATGGTTATGAAATGAAAAGTAAAAATGATGCCAGGACTCAGGAGGCTAATGCAGGAGGATTGAAGTATTGATAAGCATCAAAACTAGGGGAGAGCCAATTCTTAGAGACAACAGTTGAAGGTTTTCATAAATGCAGAAACCCAGCAGTTGCAGAGTGGAGAAACACATTAGATCTAAAACCATACATTTAACAACCACAGAATGCATTGCTGGAAATCTGAAAAACACTAAAGACTGCATAACATTTCTTTTTAAATGAGAAACAGAAAGCAAACACAAATAATTATACATATACATACATATACATATACATATATATATATATATATATATATATATATATATATATATATAAAACCAAAAAACAAATCTTGACTCAGGAGATGATTTCTCAGATAAAATACTTGCAACCCAAGCATAAGGACTAGACCTCAGATTCCCAGGACACACATACAAGAAGCTGGCAGCTGTGGTAGCCTCTTGCAATCAGAAAGTAGACACAAGAACATGATCTCAGGTTCATCAGAGAACCAGCCTGAATAGGGAGGGTGGAGTGATGGAGGAAGACACTGGATGCCAACCCCCAGCCTCCACAGGCATGTGCACACACATAAATACATGTGCTTGCATGCACAGCACAGTCACATACAAAACCCAAATTTTATAACAAATGCATGCCTCTCTCCTCCAGAATTAGTAGTCAAAGTACAAAAAATGCAGAGAGATTATCACTGTGAGCATTGACTTCACCCCACAACACTGTCATTTAAGAGAACAGTGAGTATATACTAAGCAAAACCTTTAACAATAGAAAGTGTCCTGATACCTCCATGGAGGTAAAAAATGCACTCCCATACAAAAAGCATACAAAGGTTTTAAAAAGAGAGAGAAGACAATATCGAAGGGAGGTTAGTAAACATATTAAAGGTATTCAAATTTTCAGTGTCACCACTTAAAGAAGTAGCAGATTTATTTTCCAAATTAGTAGAAGGAAAAAAGAAAATGAAATATTACTAATACAGGGCAGGAAAGAGGATAAATCAGCAGTATAAAGTCATAGAAAATAGAAAGCTGAAGTTAAACTGATAGATACAATCTGAATGCATCAATAATTCGAAAAACATGTTTTAAGCATGTGTGGGTATATTTGAGTGTATTATGTATGCACACTTGTGTGCGTGTGCATGTGTGTGTGTGTGTGGGGAGGCCTGGGGAATATGTCTTGTGTCATTCCTCAGCAACATAGTTCTTGGTTCCCATTACTTATGAAACAAGGCTTCTCACTGACCTGGAGATCAACCATTAGGCTTGGTTGCCTGGCCATCAATCTCTAGCATTCTACTGATCTCCACCTTCTTGTACAAGGATTACAGGTGCACAGTAGAGAACTTGGTTTCTTTCTTTAACATGTGTGTTGGGGACTCTAACTCAGGTCTTCATGAATGCAAAGCAAACATTGTTTTGACTGAGCCCAGGCAGAAACACACTTTTAAAAACTGCATATTATCAGATACAGAAAAATCTACATATAATTTTTGTAACTTTAAAGTACATAAAACATTATGTGTGATTTATTATTACTTATACATGTACTAAAGTATGAAGACATGGTTTAAGCAGAATGTATCTCATCTTTTGTTTAATTACATTTGACGAGAGAAGAGTTGCTTAATTTTAATTGTGATGTTTTATTTCCTGAAAAATTATTCCAAAATATAAACATCTTAAATCCTGATGAAGACTTCTGTATGTTTGAAATACTCTATATGAAATGAATCACAGGTATGAATGATTAGATTCTAATGCAAGAAAAGAGTCTGAAGACTGTGAATGTCCTTGTCTAGGACAGTCAGGCAAAGGTTTACCACCTCTGAAGTGTACAGTTTTCTCAGCTACATTCCCATAACATGGTGAGTGGGGAGCACTCACCTCGCCGCAGTGGTGACACTGAATCATGAAAACCTTCAGTCCTTAGCAAATCAACACACCATTTCCATTCTATTCTCATTGCAATAGAAGCTTGTACAACTGTATTTTAAGAAAAAATTTACAAATGTTAGAAGCAATGTTTTCTTGTTTATATAGATTTAAACAGACAGTAAATTAATTCTTGTTCTGTATTCCCTTGCTGCAGGCCGCAGGAATATATCCTAAGAACTCAGCCGGATATGACAAAGTCACTACTTGGAGAGATCAAGGATTTCCTCCAGAGGAAGCCAAATTCCAAGGAGCTTTTGGTGTTACTTGGTTTGTTATATATCAGCTGTCTTCTGTTATGAAAATCATGTGTGCCTTCATAGTTTTCCCAATTGATTTTTCCTTAAGAAGGGCTAACAGTGTGGACTGGTCATTATCTGGACATACACATTCCAGGTATTTGGAGAACAGCCTCAGGAAAGGCTTTCTCTGGAATCAGATATCTCCCTTGGCCACTTTCAAGGACTGGCAGTAATAACAGTCCACATGCAAGTCTCCTGATTTAAGGTAAATTCCACAAGGAGACACCACCTAGGTCAGGTGGATGTGAAATAATGCTTTACAAAATTTAGCTCGGACCCTCCTTTCTTACAGCCTTACTAACTTTATAGACCTCTAACTCCTTACCTAACTACTTCTAGGAATATTTAGATAACCCTCTGCACTGATAGCTATGCTCAGCCAGAACCCCAGTTCAAGCCTCCCTGTAATTATCATCATTGGCAGCATCTGGCCAGGTCCATCCCCAGATGGAGGAAAGTACCTTATCAGAGATACCTCCGAACAGACTTAAGCATCCAGGCTACCCATTTGAGAAGGCCTGGCAGATCTGCTAATTAAGCTTTACTTCCTCCTTTCCCAAACCTTACCTCTAGTTCCAGATCTCCCTTTAATTATCACCAGAGGTATCTAGCTATACACAAGTTGCCTAGTGACTGAGCACACTTTCCCCCACCCTGCAGAAAAATGGCAGATAGCTTGGACAGATAGGAGCCATAGGAAAAAAGAAGACAGTTTTATTTTCTCTCATTGACCTAGCAACTTATAGATTCTTAACATTTTCTACTAATCACGTTTAAGAGTTTAATAGCTGAGCATATAAGATCCCTCTTCTTAGATATTACCCGAATTTAGCCTTTAGTTAATTCATTTCCCCATTGGTCACTTCCCTTTGGGGTTGCAAATGATAATTAATGGTTATTGCCTCTCAATGTGATTCTTATCACCCCTCCAATTGACCCTGGAAGCCTGGCTTTATATACCAGGACTTCCAGGGCATGGGAAGACAGAGAAGAGAAAAGAGTATGGAAGAACTAGACAGGTAAGAACTTGTGAGGAACAATCTGAGATGGGGGAAGAACTAGATTGAAGGGCTAAAGAGAGTACTAGAGGAATGAGATGGAAGATGGGGAAGTACTAGCTGGGTAAGAACAAGCTGTAAAGGACCTAGATGAGGCAGAATTTAGATGAGAGAATTAAGATAGAACTTAGATAAGTATAGAGAGAAATCAGGCAAGAAAGGAGCTAGACATGAAAACAGGACTGAAGCTGTGTATAAAGGGTGTTATGCCAGAGGAATTAAAGCAAGTGAACTATAAAGCTCTGTGTGCTGAGATTTTATTTCCTGAAAATAGTCCTCGCTGTTAGTAGTTCTCTCTCCTGAGCCCTGGGATGTATAATATTAAGGCTGGTCCAGCTAATATTATACAAGATTCCCTGAAAGTTAAAACTTTAGGAAATCTTCCTGTAAACTCCTCCTCATGCAATGCATCCATTCCCACCAAAAGAAATGCCTACTAAATGCAATGTCATGTTATTTATCTTAAAATACTCTCTTTTCTATAAATCTTAATGCTGGATGCAATGGTTTCATATTTTAAACAATAACACTTCAGCATTATTTACTAGGTAGCTTAAAAGAGTATTATTTAAATGCCTTAGATATCTGCCTTCAAGGATGTGAACGTTGAATTTCAAAGTGTTTTAGTCACTTATCAAGTATCTATAATTGATTTTGTTCAGAGAAAAATATCTGAGCTAAGCCTTGTTCATTGCCTTAAGCTTTTGCAAGAAGACCCTTGAAAAACAATTGTTGCTTTCTGTCTTAGTCATTGTTCTATTGCTGTGAAGAGATACTATGACCAGGGCAAATTTTATAAAGGAAAGCATTTAACTGGGGGCTTGCTTACAGTTTTAGAGGGTTAGTCCATGATCATCATGGTGTGGATCATAATAGCACAAAGACAGAAAGAGAGAGAGACAGAGACAGAGACAGAGACAGAGACAGAGACAGAGAGAGAGACACAGAGAGAGAGACAGAGAGAGACAGAGAGACAGAGACAGACTGACAGAGACTGAGACAGAGACAGAGACTGGGCCTGGCATGTTTTTGAAAACTCAAAGTCCACCTTTGGCCATATATGTCCTACAACAAGGTTACACTTCCTAATCTTTCCAATCTTTTCAAACAGTTCTAATCCATAGTGATTAAGTATTCAAATACATGATCTTATGGAGGGCATTCTTACTGAAACCACCACACATTTTTTCTTCAATAGACAATTATTCCCAGACTAATCAAGCTATAGCATGTGTTGATTTTTGTTGACAACTGATTTGACTCATCCATGGTATGTTTGGAGAATTATATTTGAACAGTTATTTTGATATTTGGTAATTTTCTACATACTACATAACATTTCTTGTAACTGTGATGAAAGAATTTAAGATCTCTACTTGCTCCACACTTTCAGTCTCTCTACTCTGCCAATTTTTGACTACTTAAATGATGTTAGGTACAGTGAAAATAGATTCATGATCCCTAAATCACTAATGTCAAAAGATTCATAAAACACCATAACAAACCACCTTAATATCAAAGTAAGAAATGATGGTTAGAACTACACATACCTATGGGTATATATTTTTGTAGGTGAATGGTCTTGTTAAATAAGAAACACAGAGCCAATGCAGAGATGAAAGCCCAAGAGGTCAGAGCTAAAATCCTTACCCTTCACTGCTGCTGTTGTCCTCTTCAGCAAAAGAGCTACTTCCTGTCTGTTTGTCTTTTTTATAGACTTTCTATTTTGACTTCTCATTGGTTGTAAACCCAACCACATGACTTCCTCGTCACTGCCTGTCTGTACAGACCTTCAGGTCTTCTATGGTTGGTATTGAGATTAAAGGCGTGTGTTTTCATGCTGGGTGTATCCTTGAACACACAGAGATCTGCCTAGCTCTGCCTCCCAAGAGCTGGGATTAAAGGCGTGCACCACCACTGCCCAGTTTCTGCTATGGCTTGCTATTAGCTCTGACCCCCAAGCAACTTTATTTACTAACATACAAATAAAATCACATTTCAGTACAATTAAAATATCACCATATATTTTTTATTAAGAAATTTTTTTCATTCATTTTACACACCAATCAAATATCCCCCTCTTCTCTCCTCCTGCCCCCCCAGCCTCCCACCCCAACCCACCCCCCACTCCCGCCCCCACAAGAAGGCAAGGCCTCCCATGGGGAGGCACATTCAGCAGAGGCAAGTCCAAGCCCTTCCCCCACCTCAAGGCTACATGAGGTGTCCTATCATAGGTAGTGGGCTTCAAAAAGCCCACTCATGTGCCAGGGATGGATTCTGATCCTACTGCCAGGGGGTCCCCAGGCAGATCAAGCTACACAATTGTCTGGCCATGCAGAGGGCCTAGTCCAGGCCCATGCAGGCTTCACAACCATTAATCTAACTTTCATGATTCCTCACTAGTTTGGTTTGGTCATCTCTGCACATTTTCCCATGGGTGTAAGGACAAATACTTAAAATGCAGTAAGGAATGATGCTGGTTTAGTAAAGTGGCAGCTGCAGGTTCTCCTCCAAGATCCATGATTTCACTAGCCCTGGGTAGGTGGCTGGGTTTTCATTGCAGATATGGTTTCCCTATTGGTAAGAAGGCCTTAGGTTTTATTAGAGAGATGTTGGTTACACCAAAGTATGAGTGCCACTATTGCACTCTTAGGGTTATGGTGCCACACTGGCCATTATTGTGGTTCACAAACATTATAGATGGATAGGATTATTGTTCACCTCCCTCCCTTGAAAGCTTGCATGGTATCTCCAGGTGTCATAAAGCCAGCCAGTCCTGAGGGAGGGGACTTTCAGATCAGATCCAGTTTAAGTCCTTTAGGTCCTATGTCTGAACTGAAGAATGTAGATGATATAATATATATTTTTTCCTATATCTAAGACTTGGGTATCAGAGCAGAAGAGGAAATGGAAAGGTTGTAATAGTCAGAGAAACAGAAAGTTGTCTGTGAGATTGTATCTCATAGAAGTGTCAGATATGCTACACCCATGAAGTTTTATCAACATTGCTATCTGTGGACATCCTGAACAACAAGAACAGGAACAATGCCAATGCCAATGGATATGCTAACTTCGAGAGGTGGGGAAGCTTGTGGGGCCTCAAGCCTAGGCAAAGGACTATAGGCAACTGAGAATGCTGAGAACAGGGGAAATGGTCTTCTCCAAAGAAGAGCCCCACCCCATTGATTATCTAATACCAAGCTGGTCAGCCCTGAGATCATATATACACAGGTAATATTATATGGAATGAGCAAGCTGTACTTATGTATTTAGGAACACACACATACATATACACCCACACTCACAATTTTATCAACTAAAATAAGAATCCATTGGTATAAACAAAGAAACACTGGTCAATGTATTTTCTAAGGAAAAAAAAATGTAATAGTAGCCAAATGTGTATATTTGTGTGTACATCAGAGGGAGATAGGAGGCAGGGTACTAGGGGGAATTTTCCCTACCACCAGACACCTAGATACACAGATACCTAATCTGGATTTATACTCAGCTAGGACTATCAACAGGCTTTATTGATTTCATAGTAATTTCTCACATTTCTATTTCCTATGGTCACCTTATTTGTCTAAATGTGTTCAATATTATTAAAGAACAAGAAGGAGTTTGGATTAAGGGTGGCAGTTTGGCATAGTGACATGGATTTGTAGAGAGTTCATAGGAAAAGAAATCATGAGATGAATAAGAAAAGTGGACTCAGAGTTGATAAGGAATGGGGGTATAAACCTGCATTATTCTCCCCCGTCAAGGAATGGCATTCTGTAGTTGGAAATTTATCAATCAAAGTGTGTATCGTTTCTTGAAGGTGAAGAATTTATGTTTTCTTTCATTATAAAGCTATTCTGTGCATGCAAGGGGGCTTAGCTGGTAAGAACTTTTACTATCCAATCTGGTGATCTAAATCCAATCCTTAGAACCCATATGATGGAAGGAGAAAACAGACTTTTCAAGTTGTCCTCTGATCTTCACATTCTCTCTCTCTCTCTCTCTCTCTCTCTCTCTCTCTCTCTCTCTCTCTCTCTCACACACACACACACACACACACACACACACACACAAAGTGAAGGAAAAATCTTTTTTTTTAAAGATTTATTTATTATGTATACAATGTTCTGCCTACACACCAGATCTAATTATAGATGGTTGTGAGCCCCCGTGTGGTTGCTGGGAATTGAACTCATGACCTCTGGAAGAGCAGCCAGTGCTCTTAACCTCTGAGCCATCTCTACAGGACCCGGAAAAATCTTTTTAAAAAGGCTATTCTTACTAATTTCTGAGATGATAGTTCATGCATTAGTTGATATTGGATTGTTTTAATTTCAACAACATAATATAAATTCTTTTATCTCCAAAGTAAGGTTAAAAAACAATGTTCGAGCCGGGCGTGGTGGCGCACGCCTTTAATCCCAGCACTTGGGAGGCAGAGGCAGGCGGATCTCTGTGAGTTCGAGGCCAGCCTGGACTACCAAGTGAGCTCCAGGAAAGGCGCAAAGCTACGCAGAGAAACCCTGTCTCGAAAAAAACCAAAAAAAAAAAAAACAATGTTCATGATGTGTCCGTTTGGAGAAGTGTTTAAAGTATTCAGGTGTCTTCTTATTAAGAATTGCCACTTTAATATTTGACTTTCAAGACAATAAGATCATCTGCCTACTTCAGGTGTTGGATGGAGGACCAGTGATCACAACCTGGTTCATGGCCAGGCATGGATGCTGGGACATGGCTACCAGAGTGATGATAAGTAAATACAAGGAGTCTGCAATAAGTGATATTGTTGTGAGCTTTACAGGAAGAAAAAAAAAACTACACAAGAACAATTTGCTAAATTCAGGGAAATTTATTGAATTATTAATCCCTGTGTCCTCACTATATCAGCTGACAATTCAGAAAATGCCCCAGAGACACAACCATAGGCCAATCTGATGGAGCCAGTTCTTCAGCTAAGAATCCCTCTTCCCATGTGACTCTAGTTTGTGTCAAGTTGACAGAAACTTACCAACACACTCCAGAAAAAATATATTACAACTTAGTAACAGGCATGTATATCTAGGTAACTAATATATATGCTACATAGTTTACATGTATCATACATAGATCGTGCAATCTTTATACAATACTGACCTTTATTTTTGGCAACACAATGCATCATTTTTATTCTTTTTATCTGTATTAAATGTAAGTAACAAATTGATATGTCTAATTTAAAAACTAGAGATGGGTTATAATTTAAGGAGAAACAATTTATTCCCAAGGAATAAGTAGGCCACTTCCTTGGTTCTGCAATTTTCAGTTGAAAGGTATTTAATACCAGAATATTAGATAGTAGAGTCTATGGGTCATGCCATCCCTAGGCAGGTAGACCTGGACTGTATAAGAATGGTAGCTTGTAGATGAATTTCTAAATGGTCTTATCAGATAAAAAACACAGAGCCAGATATAGGGGTGAAAGCCTTAGAAAGATCAGGGAAATAGGGAGAGCCACCAGCCCACCTTACCTCACCAACTCTGCAGCTTTCAAATGCCACCACTTCCTGTCTACCCACGCCTTTATTGCCTTGCTGTTCTGTCCTCTCATTGGCTGTTTTAGCCCAGCTACCTCACTTCCTTGGCACTGTCTGTCTGTACAGACCTCCAGGTCTCTACGGTTGGTACTGGGATTAAAGGCGTGTGTTACCACGCTTGGCTCTGTTCCCTAGTATGGCCTTGAACACACCGAGACCCTGCCTGATAAGTGATCGGATTAAGGGCATGTGCTGCCTGCCTTTTTGTTTACTTAAAATGGCTGGCCTTTTCACCCTGATCCCCAGGCAAGCTTCATTAAAGCACCAATGAAATATCACCACAGTAGCTGAACCATGGTAGCAACTCAGTAAGGAGCTTTCCTTTGTGGTTTCTGCTTCAGTACCTACCTATAGGTTCCTGCTTTGAGTTCCTGTACTGACTTCCCCCAGTGATGGACTCTTTCTGGAAAGTGTAAGATGAAATAAACACTTCCATCCTTTGAGTCACTTTTGTTCATGGTGCTCACCACAGCAACACAAAGCAAAATAGGACCTGAGGTGACTGGGGAAAAAATGTACAAACAGTATAACTACTTTGTGCTGGCTTTTCATAAATAGGCAGAATTTTGGGTAAACATGAGAAATAAGATAACCCGTCTGATTTCAGTTTGGAGAGTGGCAAAGCAATGAAGCCAGTGGTAATGTAGCAAACTCACATGTTTTCTGAATGTGTTGTAGGTCTCAGGCTCACAGCTGCTCTTGGTGAAGGATGAAGAGCATTTTAGTCCAGTGGCTGCGTGAATCAGGAGGGGACAATACTCTTGGGGTTTTGCTTTGTGAGTGATCATTTAATTTCCAGCAACTTGAATTGTGTTCTTTCTGCAGATAACAATGTCAGAGCAAAGAATCTGTGAGAGTCGAAGGAATTATCACATTTCTATAGAAAGCCAAAGGATGAGTTGGTAGAAGAGCAGACTTCACTGTCAATCTGTTTGCCTTCTGTCGGTGTTGAGTGGATTTTTTTTAAACCATTGTTTCAAGAGGTAGCAGTCAGTATATGTGTATCAAATCTGTCCTGTCATCTGAGGTTCTTTATGTAAGCAGGTGGTTTTGGACCTTGCCTGCAGCAATAGCCTTTGATCATTTAGGGACTAGTGAGGTCCTCTCAGCAGATCTAGTTAAATAGTTATTTGTAGTCATTTAAATACACACATTTATGCTGTATCTTTAATCTTGCACTGATAATAGGCTCACAGTGTGAAAATATTGAAAAGATTCTTTCCCCCACAGTTACACTTCACCTTTTCCTTTCTGAGGGCATATGTGGTAGAATTTTCCTCTCTAAAAGTAATTTAAATGCTATATGAGCATGGATATTTGATAAATACAATTTTAGACAAGCCCAGAAAACTAATTTGAGTGAGTTTCTACAAGGATTTAAGTAGAAATCACTGCTTCTATTCAGATGTCTCTTTTGAATCATAAGTCAGGTTCTTCAGGGATCCCAGAATGAAAAAAAAATCACTTCATTTATGGATCAGGAAAAATAAAGTATGCATGAAGTGGCTAACAATACTTCCCACAGAAGAGAGGGAAAATTCATTACCTGTAAACCTGGGAAACACTTCTTCCATACATTTGATCACATGGCCGTGTTTGAAACAATCTTTGTGTCCAGAGAAATAGATATTCTGCTTGCTTAAGCCATTAGAGTCCTGATCTACAAGACTCTATTTACCGTGTAGAATATTTCTAGTTGAAATACAATTCTTTAAAGGGAATCCAGGCTTGATGTGTAAGAAAACAGGGGGAAGGAAATCATCTGCTTGTAATTTTCTGATCACCAAATCTTTATGCATTCTTTTTTTTTTCATAAAGGTAAGTGGAGGCATAGACTATGGCTCATTCTTCCATGTTACATAGTCCATAAATGAGGAAAGTCAGAACTCAGGTAGGAAGATGGAAGCAAGAACTCAGACACCATGGAGGACCACTGTTTACTGGCTTACTTTCCATGGCTTGCTCAGCTTGCTTTCTTATACAACCAGGACCTCTAATCCAGGGGTGATACTGCCCACAGTGGGCTTGGCTTTCCCATATCAGTCATTAATTAATAAAATGCCCCATAGACATGCACAAGGGCAGTCCAGTAGAGACAACTCCTCAATTCATGTTCCCTCCCTCCCATAGGACCCTAGACCATGTCAAATTGACAGAAACTAACCAGTATACCTGGCTTTCTTCCAGCAGAGAAAGCAGCTGCCATATGGGCTCAGATACCCTGATGTGTCTTGGGAAACATTTCTTAATGGCTAAGATGTCTGATGCCTACACCTCCTCCAAATACTTTGTTTGTACTTTATAAATTCCTTTCTGTTTAATCAATTAGGATAGTTTCTGTTGTGTGCACCCGAAGCAGATGCTACTATAACCTTTGTGCCTAGAACATTTGGCCCATTGTATAAAGGTAATAATGCTATTATCAAGCTGTTTCCTCCTCTATCCAGAAACTTCTATTGAGCTTTTTCTGTTTTCTTGGATGAAATCTATCCAAATAAGACTCCAATAACTTACATATTCTGACACCAAGAATAGCTACACTGAGCCCTGGAAGTGAAGGTCAATTAGAGCAAAATACGTGGCTCAGACTGATAGAAGAGAAACTCCCCAGGACAATTTAGGTATGGATTTTAGAGTGCAGGAAAAGAATGAGTCTGCAGAGGGGAGGCCTGCTTCTGAAGAGGTTTGTGTAATAATGAGGTAGTACTCACTCCCTTCAGCCAATTTTATTTGTGAGAAAAATCCAGCACACATGGAATACTGACAGCATAGCATTAAGATGAACCAGTATTTTATACCCTGCTTTTCCATTAGCCATGCACCCCTTCTTTGCTAGTGACAAAACCTCAATTTTCAGCCTGGAAGTATTATTATTCAAATTGAATTATCCATTTTTAACCAGCAGTGAGGAGGAACTGAGTTACTTGACTATGATGAACAAAGGAAATACAGGTGAAGGTTTCTTCTTAGTGATATGCCTTATTGTATTTATTTATGCATGTGCTTTCTGTGTATGTGAGTGTGTATGTGAGCATGTGTGTGTGTGTGTGTGTGTGTGTTTGTGTGTGCAAGTGCATGTACACGCAACTGCTTATAAACACATGGGAGACAGAAGTGGCTGCTGTATCTTGTGGGTGGAGCTTTTACCTAGGATACCTTGAGTGTTACTTAGGTGCTGTAATCAGAAGTCTGGCCCTCATGATTGCAGACCAAGCAGTTTTATATGCTAAGCCAGCCCTCTCACCCCTGCTTGCCCTTTTAAAGGAAAGGTTCCGTACATGGTTTACTATATATTAAAAGGGAAGAAGCACACTGACCCTTTCATTTTTTATTTTTTTCAGTTTGATAGTTTGGGAATAGGAATGGTTGGGGTTTTGCGGCCACTTAGTCTATGAGGTACCCTTGATACCACAATGGAAAAACAGACCCCTGTCTCATTATGAGAATGGAGTCACTAAACATTTTACAGTATCTACTTCCAAACTATGTTTCAGAGAGAGGAAAACTATGATGATATTTTATTTGTGCTGAAATGTGATATTTTATTTGTATGTTAATAAATAAAGTTTGCCTGGAGATCAGAGGTCATAGCCTGCCATAAACAGAAGTCAGGCAGTGGTAGCACACACCCTTAATCCGATCACATGGCAGATAGAGTCTCTGTGTGGTCAAGGACACAGTCAAGCATGGTGACATGAGCCTTTAATCCCAGTACCAACCATAGAGACCTGAGGTCTGTATAGACAGGCATGACGAGGAAGTGATGTGGCTGGGCTTAGAGCCAATGGAAGGCAGAACAGGAATACAATAAAAACACAGGTTAGATGGGAAGAAGCTCTCTTTGGGGAAGCTACTGCTGGTGGTAAGCTAAGGCTAGTCTTGGCTATTGTTCTGATCTCTTTGGCTATTACCTCTGTATTTGGCTCTGTGTTTCTTATTTAATAAAACTGTTTAGAAATTCATCTACAGAAAACTGTCCCAACTAGTGCTGTCTTGAAAATGTTTTGATCAATTTACATAAACTGAATCACATAACATACAGAAATACTCAAGTTGTAATGTACAGACAGGTGTCTTTAAATGTGGGAGGATGCACTGTGTGGACATCTGAGAGAACACAAACTTGAGCAAAATTAGAACATAAGAGACAAAGAAATTAGGGGAATTTTATGACTGTCACACATTAATATTGTTAATATTTTTCTTTGTGAGGCTATTGAGGCATTCACATCCTCTCTCAGATATAGGCAGAGCAGACTGTAATTAAGTTTACCTTCTTACTCTACTCATCAGGAACCTCCAATCAAAAGCAAGCGATGCCAAAAGCAGGGAGAATGTCTTCCTGAGTGGTGTCATAAGTACCCACCATTAATGTTTGAGTCTCTTTAGGCTATTACAGTTGAATGATACACCCTGAGTATTATAATTACAGAGAAAGAAAAATGTGTTTATTTAATTGTGAAGGCTGTGGCTGCCAACGTTAATATGATGCAGCAACATTGGCAAATACTACCCTCTTCATAGACAGATGTCTTCTCATTGTGTGCATTGTATCAGAGAGGTAAAGAAGCTGCCTTCTCTTTTACAGTGGCTCGAGCATCATTCGTGAAAACTCTGACCTCAGGGCCTAATCACTCCTCCAGTTCTCTTTCATCTCATAGTACCATTAGCTGGAGTTTCAGCATATGGACTTTGAGAAGAAGTAAGACACACAGATCATAGTGGTGACTGGTAAGCAGAGTCGAGTGTGTGACCAAGATTTGAGTGGTGTCACTGATCAGATTTCTCACTACAGCAGTTCCCTGTTGGATTTTTGGCTCAATTCTATCTTTCTTGCTGCTGTTTGTTTTTTTCTCTTCTCAAGTATTCCCAGTAACTTAAACCTGGGAACCATCCAATGCCTTTTCAAAAGCTCCATGTATTTGCTGACAGCAGCCAGTCAGTTAGTGTAACTGCTCCAGTGGGCTCCATCCGATGCAGAGCTGAGCGTGGCAGGGTGTGTGTTACTGCAAAGCCTGGCTGGACTTAAGGAAGAAATCTCAACCTGTCTCCACCCTCCCCGCACCCCCCCCCCCCCCCCCCCGCCTGAATTGATTTTTAAATAACATCCATATGTTTCTCCAGAGGCGAGAAATCTTAGGATCGTCTTTGATTAGTCTTTTTTCCTTTTCTAAATTCATGTTTCAAAGCCAATTTATTTAAACTCGAAAAAAGACAAATTTGGATTAAAATAATGAACCCATATGGTGCAAATGGATTTTGAATCCACCAAGAATAAGACTGTTTAAATCCACACTTGGAAAAATACTGTGTCTAATCCTGTTATACGAGTGATGTTATTTAATGTGTACTAAAGTAAAGAGAAATGGGCAGCATGTAGGTTTTTGTAATCAAAGATTGATTGATCTATCCAAATTTTTGTTCATTTATTAAGAAAAGTTCCATCAATTCCTGCACCATAAATTTTGAATAAGCCTTTATTTATTATTAAATTGCATTAAGAATAAATTTGCATGGCTTTTGTGGTATTTGCTCTCACACCTTCCAAAAATGGAAAAATTAATATCAGAAGGGTTCCAGTAGAAGACAAAGGCATTTGAGCTACACCCATTATTATGCTGAATAAAACAGCTAAATCAGTGGTTTCTAACCTTCCTAACGCTGTGACCCTTTAATACAATTCCTCATGTTATGGTGACTCAACCATAAGATGATTTCATTGATACTTCATAACTTTAACCTTGCTACTGTTATGAATCGTAACATAAATATCTGATACGCAAGATATCTGACATTTGACCCCCAAAGGAGTTGTAACCCACAAGTTGAGAACAGTTGTTTTAAACAGAACACAAGTCTATTTTCTGTTTCTTGTTTTCAATTTATTTAACATTTCAATGTTTATTTCCAAGTACATGACACTTCTTTCTCATTAATGTAATTCATGGTCACTTACTAAATAGGCATATATACAAACTACCTTGTTATGTACAACATTTAAAGTTGGCATTGAACATATTGAAGTTCATCTTTACTGGCAGCACTGCTACTGGTGAGTTTTCAGTGTTCATTTAACTTCGATTTGTCTTCCTTTCCAACCCAGGTATTTTAAAAATCGTTTTAGTTTTTGATTATAATATAATTACAACATTTATCCCTTCCATTTTCTTTCTTAGAACTCATCTATGTACTACCCGCCCCGCCCCCCGCCTTGTTCTCTTTCTTTTTTTTTTTTCCCTTTTATTTTATTTTATTTTACAATACCATTTAGTTCCACATATCAGCCACGGATTCCCTTGTTCTCCCCCCCTCCTGCCCCCTCCCCTTCCCCCTAGCCGACGCCCCATTCCCACCTCCTCCAGGGCAAAGCCTCCCCCGAGGACTGAGATCGACCTGGTAGACTCAGTCCAGGCAGGTCCAGTCCCCTCCTCCCAGATTGAGCCAAGCGTCCCTGCATAAGTCCCAGGTTTCAAACAGCCAACTCATGCAATGAGCACAGGACCTGGTGTCACTGCCTAGATGCCTCCCAAACTGATCAAGCCAATCAACTGTCTCACCTACTCAGAGGGCCTGATCCAGTTGGGGGACCCTCAGCCTTTGGTTCATAGTTCATGTGTTTCCATTCGTTTGGCTATTGTGCTTTATTCAACCTTGGTTTCAACAATTCTCGCTCATATAAAACCTCCTCTTTCTCGATAATTAGACTCCCGGCACTCCACCCGGAGCCTAGCCGTGGATCTCTGCATCCAGATTCCTCAGTCCTTGGATGGGGTTTCTGGCACAACTAACAGGGTGTCTGGCCATCCCATCACCAGAGTAGGTCAGTCCCGGCTGTCTCTCAACCATTGTCAGCAGTCTATTGTGGGGGTATCTTTGTAGATTTCTGTGGGCCTCTTTAGCACTTTGTTTCTTCCTTTTCTCATGTGGTCTTCATTTACCATGGTCTCCTATTCCTTGTTCTCCCTCTCTGTTCTTGATCCAGCTGGGATCTCCCATTCCCACAGGCTCTCTTTCCCTTGATCCTCGTCCTCTTTCAAATTCATGGCCTGTGTATACATATATTTTCCTAAATATATGAATACAACTTGCTCAGTCTGTATAATGTTATTTGCATGTATGTTTTCAGAGCTGACCATTTGGTATTTGATAGCCAATTAGCGTGCTCTTCCCTGGGGAAGACCATTCTCCTGCTCTCAACATTGCTTAGTTCCTTCTAGTTCTTTTTGTAGGTAAGTGGAGTCCTTACAATGAAACATTTCTTTGCAAAATATGGATACCATTACAGAAATACATAGCCAGTCAAGATGCCGAGTTGTGGAGCCCATCACAAAAGATACATCTACAAAATACTCCATCACCTAAGGTTCAGGGAATATTTCAGAAGAGGAGGTGGAAAGATTTTAAGAGCCATAGGATCAGGGAGTTTGCTGTGAGATTGTGACTCAGCAATATGAAAATCTACACCCATAAAGTGTCACCAACATGTCTACCTAAACATGAGTGTGACAAGGACAACAATGGACATACTGAAGTGAATGGGCAAAGCTTCAACCACTCACATACTTTATAATTTTAAAAATGTATTCTTTGAAATCATTAAACATTTAAAAATATATTTTGATCACAGTCCCCCACCACTATGTCCTTCCATCTTCTCCTAGTGTCCTCGATTACATGTATTTCCCAACTTCATTTCTTCATTTTACGTTATTAATAATGTCTGAGTCCAATTAATTTTGTCCATACGCATGTGGAGGTAGAGCCTTATACTGGGGCACGGGCAACTTATCATATGCTAAGTTTCCAAAGAAGAGTGACTCAGTAGCTATCAATACCAAAAGCCCTTTCTTCATGGCTGTGTCTTAGGGGGACATTCTTCTATCAATGCTGGAATTTTGACTGCCTTGGTCTTGTTCAGGCCATCACAGTGAGTAGATATGAACAACAGCTGTGTTATGTTTAGCAGTCATCATTTCACAGGTCTCTTTTCCACATCCCAGCTTTTTACATTTTTTTCACCTATTTTCCACAAGGCTCCCTGAGCCTTGGATGAGGGAGATTGATAGAGATGATCCATCCATATTTTAACACTCACAGTTATGTATATATCTCATATTGACCAGTTATTGGTCTCTATAATAATCACTGAAAAAAGAAACTTCTCTGACCAAAATTGAGAGCAACATAAACCTATAGGCATAAATATAAACATTTAGAAGTTAGTTTATTAGCAATTGCAAACAACACCAGAAGGTTCCTCATTAGGGCTTATGGTTTTCCCAGTTATGGTCTTTTGACCAGGTGTCAGGCATGAAATCCATGTTTATGTTTGGCAGACATTTAGCAAGCCTCATATCCAATTGGAAAGAAGATGATTACTGAAATAACTGCTATAACACTACTGTACCAATGAGCACATCTTAGTTATTATAGTATGCAGGATCCATCACTGCATGAAATCATTGATGTATTTTCTTCCCCATAAACCTGAATAGCAACTTCTGGAACTATTTAAGCTAGCCAGTATGGAGAGGGTTTCCCAGTGAGTCAAGGATGATTTCTCTATATCCTGTATCCAAAATGAGTGGTGTCTTTAGCAATAGGATTTTACTTTGTGGTTATTGTGGGAAACCAAGAGAAATGCCAATAGTCTGCATTGCCTTGGATGCTCTCTACTCAATCATTCTTGTATAAATTGAAACTGTCTTCGTTATATTTGAAGAACATAGGTTATTCATAGTTGTAATAAAATATTTCAAGGTGAAATAAAATAATACTTTGACATAATTGGTTTGTTTTGAAGGTATGTAATCACTTATATATACATTTTTAGTTTTTATATTATTAATTTTTTATTTTAAATTTTATTATTAAGGAGCTGCAAATAAAAGCATTATCACATGCCCAAACTACCCAGCCTTCTTTCATACATGTTCTTTTAAACAATACTTTACTTATTACTAAATTCCAAACCATTTTATTTATATGTATGTATAGCACTACATATATAATATATAAATAAGCAATATGTATTATATACTGCTATAATTAATTACTTATCCCCTTTTCCACAATAGGAGCTGTTCAAAGTCAAGATAGATAGATTTTTTCTTTAGTAATATGTTTCTGCATCATGAATATATGTAATCTATGAGTATAGCAGAATGTTGTTAGGAGTTATTTTATTGCTATGATACTTTAGCAGAATAGCAGTATTTGGTTTTACCCTAGGTCCTTGATCACCTGAGCAGCTTCTGGCATGGGTTCTACCTCATGGTGTGATATTTAAACCAATCAAATATTGGTTGGTTGGCTCCACAAGATTTATGCCACTATTACCCTAGCACATCTAGTCACCATTATAGATCGAACTGTTTGTAGCTAGGCTGGTGTTTACCTTTCTCCTTTGGTAGCATGCAGTGCACTTTTTAGTACCATGGTTACTTACCAGGATGGGGGAAGCCTCTAGGTAGGCACAGGTTTGACTATTCCATGTTAAAAGACTTATGTATGTGTTGTTTTCAACAGTAGGGCCTTACCATCAGTTTCTGGAGAGGAACAAATAGCCTTGGCAACAGCCTGGGTCTTTAGAGGTTTTTAAGGATCCCTATTTAACCAACAACTTGATGAGATATAATCCATCCCTGGCATTGGAGGCTTCATTTGTTAATAAGAAATGTGCATTTGGGGTTCTGTCTCCTCAATTTTTTGTGTGATTCAATTTAGATAATCTTCATATATTTAAATATTTTAGAAAGCTTCATACTAACTCCTTATATGGCCCTAAGTTTTAGCCGTCCTTCCCCATATTCCCTTTCTCACTCCCCTTTCTCTTGCTCTCCCAATTTTATTCTTCCATTCCAGTCTTCCCACCATCCATCTTAACTATCTATTCTATTTTCTCTCTCTAGGATGATCAAATCCCACCCCAACCCAGTCCTTCACTCAATACCTCACATCTTTAGTTATGTGAATAGTAGTAGCATGACTACTGAAGGCCTAAAAGCTACCATCCACATATAAGTGAATACACACTGTATTTGCATTCTTGGATCTGGGTTACTCACACAGAATGAGTTTTTGTAGTTCCATTTATATGCCTGCAAATTACATTATTTCATTTTTCTTAAACTGGTGAGTTGTATTACATTATAGAATTGTACTACATTTTCTTTGTTCATTCATCTGTTGATGGATGGACATCTATTTTGTTTCTGATTTCTGGCTGTAGAGTGATAATGAACATGGCTGAGCAAGGGGCTTTGTAGTAGGATGTAAAGTCCTCAGGGTGTGTGTCCAACAAGAGTATAGCCAGATCTTGAGGTGATATGGCCCCTACTTCTTGAGGTATAATCACACTGATTTCCATAGTGGCTGTCCAAGTTTGCAGTCCCACCAACAGTGGAGGAGTGTTCCCCTTATTCCACATCCTCACCAGCATGAGATGTCACTTTTTCTATTGATCTTGACCATTCTGACGTGTGTAAGATAAAATCTCAAAGTTATTTTGATATGTCTTTCCCTGATGACAAAGATGTTGAACATTCCTTTTAAGTGTTTCTCAGCCATTTGTGTTTTCTCTTTTGAGAATTTGCGGTTTAGATCTGTACATAATTTTAAAAATTGGGTTGTTTTCTTCATGTCCAGCTTTTTGAGCTCTTCGTGTAATTTAAACATTAGCCCTCTTTGGAATGTATAGTTTGTGAAAAATATTTTTCCCTTACGTAGGCTACCACTTTGTCTAAATCATTATGTCCTTTGTTGTGCAAAAGCTTCTCAGTTTCTCAACAATCAAAAAGGTCCCACTATTGATTGTTATTCTTAGTGCCTGGTTTTAGCTGTTCTCTTCACAGTGTCTCCTATGCCAGTGAGTTCAAAGCTATTTCCCATTTTCACTTCTATCAGATTCAATGCATGTGGTTTTATGTTGAGGTCTTGGTCCACTTGGATATGAGTTTTGTGCAAGAAGGTAAGTATGGATCTGTTTGCATTCTTCTACACACAGCTATCCAGTTTGACCAGCACCATTTATTAAAGGTGCTGTCTTTTTCCTCCCAGTGTGTATTTCTGGTTTCTTTACCAAAAAAAAAAATCACGTGTCCATAGGTGTGTGGAGTCATGTCTGAGTCTTCAGTTCTCTTCTATTGAGCAACGTGTCTGTTTTTGTGTCACCATGCTGTTTTTGTTACTGTAACTCTGTAATAAAATTTGAAATTGGGGATGATGATTGCATTTAATCTGTAGATTGCTTATTTTGTAGGATGGCCATTTTTACTGTATTAATCCTACCTATCCATGAGCGTTGGAGATTTTTCTATCTTGTGATATCTTCTTTAGATTATTTCTTTAGTGTCTTAAAATTTTCATTATGTAAGTCTTTCACTTGCTTGGTTAGAGTTATCTCAAGATATTTTATATTGTCTGAGGCTATTGGAAAAGCTATTACTTCCCTAATATATTTCTTGCTCTATTTGTCATTTGTATATAGGAAGGCTACTGATTTTTTGTGTTAATTTTGTGTCCTGGTAATTTGCTGAAAGTGTCTACCAGCTGTAGGAATTCCCTAGTGGAATTTTTAGGGTCACTTATGTATACTATCATATCACCATCAAATAAAGATACTTTGAGTTCTTCCCTTCCCATTTGTATCCTCTTGATCTCCTTCACTTGTCTTATTCCTCTAGTTAAGACTACAAGTACTATATTGAATAGGTATGGAGAGAGTGGACAACCTTGTCTTGTTCTTGATTTTAGCAGAAACACTTTAGGTTTCTCTCCACTTAGGTTGATGTTGGCTGCAGGCTTGCTGTGAACTGTCTTTATTATGTTGTCTTATGTAACCTTATTCTTTCCAAGACTTTTATCATGAAAAAGTGTTGAATTTTGTACAAGGCCTTTTCTGCATCTAATGTCATGATCATGTGCATTTTGTCTTTCTGTTTATTTACATGGTAGATTATGTGTATCTATCTATCTTTATCTATCCATCTATATCTATCTATATCTATCTATATCTATATATCTATATATCTATATATCTATATATAACCATCCCCACACCTCTGGGATGAAGCCTACTTGATCATGAAGAATGATCTTTTTGATACATTGTAGAATTTGGTTTGCAAGTATTTTATTGAGAATTTATGCATCAATTTTCATAAGGGAAATTGGTCTGTAATCCTTTCTTTGCAAGGTTTTTATGTGGTTTAAAAATCAAGGTAACTGTGGTCTCACAAAACTGGGTAATGCTCTTTCTGTTTCTATTGTAATTTGAGGAGTATTGGCATTAAGTCTTCTCTGAAAGTCTGGTAGAATTCTGCACTAAAACCATTTGGTCCTGGACTCTTTTGGAGGAGAGGTGGGTGTGAGACTTCTATTTCCTAGGGTTACTAGTCTAACTAGTCTAGTTTAAATTGTTTATCTGATCTTGATTTAACATTGGTACATGGTATTTGTTGAGTAAATTATCCATTTCTTTTATATTTTCCAATTATGATATATTTTTATATTTCTCTAGATATCCTTGGTATCTTTTCTTATTTTCAACTTTTCGTGTATAATTTTGCTAGTTTGCTCCTTCTCTTTCTACTTTTTGGTTAATTTGGCTAAGGATTTATCAATATTATTGATTTTCTCAAAGAACCAACTCTTCATTTTATTGATTCTTTGCATTTTTATTTCTAATTTATTTATTTTGCTCCTGAGTTTGACTATTTCTTGCTGTCTATTCATTTTGCACATTATTTCTTCTTTTTGTTCTAGAGCTTGCAGATATGCCATTAAGTCATTAATATGAAATATCTGTCAATTTTTTATGTTAGGCATTTAGTGCAATAAACTTGCCTCTGAGAACCACCTTCATTGTGTCCTGTAAGTTTTGGGTATGTTGTGCTTTTGTTTTTGTTCAATTCTAGAAAGTTTTTAATTTCTTTCTTCATTTCTGTGTTGACCCCCTTTATTTTTTTCATTGAGTAGTGAGTTGTTCAGTTTCCACAAGTTTGTAGTCTTTCTGTTATTGTTGATATCCAACCTTAGTTTTGGTTGTTAGATAGAATGCAGGGAGTTATTTCAATTTTCTTGTATCTGTTGAGACTTTGTGTCCCAGTATGCAAGCAAGTTTAGAGAATGTTCCATGAGGTACAGAGAAAAAGGTATATTCTTTTGTCTTCTGTTGAGATGATCTGTAAATAACTGTTATGTCAATTTGGTTTATGATGTCATTCGTCTCCACTATTTTTCTGTTTGGATCCTGTCTCGATGAACTGTTTGCTGGACAGAGTAGAGTGTTGAAGTCACCCACTATCATTGTGTGAAGGGCAATATGTGATTTTAACTGTAGTTGTGTTTCTTTTATGAGTTTGGGTGCATTTATGTTTGGTACATAGATAAGAATTTCAATGTCCTTTGGTGGATTTTTTCTTTGATGAGGGTACAGTGCCCTTCCTTACCTCTTCTCATTAGTTTCCCTTTTGAAGTCTATTTTGTCAGATATTAAAATGCCCATACTAGGAGGGAGGGCCCATTTTGTTGGAATATATTTTTCCATCCTTTTACTCAGAGGTAATGTCTAGTCTTGATGTTAAGGTATGTTTCTTGTATGTAGCAGAGGGTTGGATCCTGGTTTTGAATCCAATCTCTTAGTCTGGTTTTATTTATTTTTTGTTTGTTTGTTTAAATTGTAGAATTGAGACCATTGGTGTTAAGAATTATCAATTAGCGGTGTTTTCTTCTTCTTTTTTTTTAGATATATTTATTTACTATGTATACAATGTTCTGTCTGCATGTATGTCTGCAGGCCAGAAGAGGGCACCAGATCTCATTACAGATGGCTGTGAGCCACCATGTGGTTACTGGGATTTGAACTCAGGACCTCTGGAAGAGCAATCAGTGCTGTTAACCACTGAGCCATCTCTCTAGCCCAGCAGTGTTTTCTGATTCTGTTTTTTTATTGTTGTATTTTTTCTTATCATTTTTGATTCCCTGGTCTAAGATTATTTATGACAAGTTTTTTTTTTGGGGGGGGATGTTTAATTTTGTGCTGGCTGGTTTTGTGTGTCAACTTGACACAGGCTAAAGTTATCAGAGGAAAGAATGACAATTGAGGCAATGCCTCTTTGAGATCCAGATGTAAGTATTTTCTTATTTAGTGATCAATGTGAGAGAGCCCAGCCCATGGTAGATGGTGCCATTCCTAGGCTGCTGGTCCTGGATTCTGTAAGAAGTTGGGCCAAGCAAGCCATGGGAAGTAAGCCTGTAAGCAGCTCCCCTCCATGGCCTCTGCATCAGCTCCTGCCTCTGGAATTCTGCCCTCTTTGAGTTCCTGTCCTGCCTTCCTTTAGTTATGTACAGCAATGCTGAAGTGTAAGCCGAATACACCCTTTCCTCCCCAACTTGCTTTTTGGTCATGGTGTTTAGTCAAAGCAATAGTAACCCAAACTAAGATAAATCTCTTCAGATTGATGTTTTCATTCTAGCATGTTCTGTAGATCTGGATTTGTTTCTATGTGCTGCTAAAATTTGTATTTAACATGTTATGTCTTTTTCTCCCCATCTATTGTGATTGAAAGTTTTGCCAGGAATAGTAATCAGGGCTGGCATCTTTGCTCTCTTGGATTGTGTAGAACAACTCTAGGACCTTCTGAGTTTTTAGAGTCTCTATTGAAAAGCCAGGTGTTATTCTAATGTGTTACATGGCCTTTTCCACCTTGCATTTTTAATAATCTTTCTTTGTTCTATATGTTTAATATTTTGCTAATTATGAGCCATGGGTAATTTCTTTTCTGGTCCCATTTATTTGGTATTCTGTATGCTTCTTGTACCTTGTTCCTTGATGGGTACCTCCTACTTTAGTTTAGAGAAGTTTTCTTCCATGATTTTGTTGAAAACATTTTTGTGACTTTGACTTGGGTTTCTTCTCCTTTCTTTATCTTATTATTTGTTGATTTTTCACAGTGTAGGCTCTTCATAGTGTCCCAGATTTTCTGGATATTTTGTGTCTGGAGTTTTTAGATTTAACATTTTCTTTGACTGATGTATCCATTTCTTTGAGTTTGTCTTTAATTCTTAAGATTCTTTCTTCTATCTCTTCTATTCTGTTGGTAAGGCTTGCATCTGATGGTCTTGTTCAAGTTCTTAAATTTTTCATCTTCCGAGTTCCCCCGTTTTGAGATTTCTTCATTGATTCCATTTCCACTTTCATGTCTTGAATAATTTTCTTCATTTTATTCCATTGTTTATGTTTTCATAGATTACATTAATGGATTTATTCATATCCTTTTGAAATGAATTATTGAATTCATATCCTCCTCATATATTCTGGGTCCTTGGACATAATCATAATAGTTTGAAGTCTTTGTCCTGTACTTTAGCTATGCTGCCATTCTTATATCTTACTCTAGTATGGTACAGTTGCTGAGCTCTAGAGGAAATATGTTGTCTTATATCTTACTGTAGTATGGTACAGTTGCTGAGCTCTAGAGGAAATATATTGTCCTGACCTTTATTGATGGTGCTTTATGCTGGCATCTAGGCTTCTGTGTTTTGGACATTGTAATTCCAGGTGTTGATGTTCGGTCTTGTCTTTGTTGGGTAAATTTTCTCTTTCTTGGTTTCTTTTGGTCTCTCTTTATCTTAGGAGCACTCAGGGAGTACTTCTGAGTCTTTTTTTCAGGTGTGGCTACTGGGAGTCCTAGGTGGATCTTCTTTCTGAGTATTGGGAGCTGAGAGGCAGAAATAGGAATAGGCTAGAAGACAGGGGCTGCAAGAGTCCACAGGAAGGATGAAAGCTGTTTCTTGCATAAGGACCTGTGGATTCCACAGGGAACAGAGGAAGAAAGGGATGACAAGCCCTTGCAGGTGTTCTGCTACATCTACAAGACTAGGAAATTGGAACTAGAGGACAGGAAGGAGAGGGAAGATCACTTACCTAATGCACTGGCAAAATGTGGCCAGCAGGTATCTAGGGAGAGAATGCCCCATGTGTTGGTGCAGAGCCTGCAGGATGAGGTAAGGAAGGAAGGCTGTAAAAGAAAATCCTCTTAGCCCCTCTAGAATGTGGGCAGAGAAGAAGGATGGGACATAGCAGGTGGCCCACTTCCAAGCTGAGGATCAGACTGGGGAATTGGGTTGGTGGATGGAAAGAATGGAAATCCCCTACCTGATTCCCTGGCCATTGTCCCAGAGGTTTTTCAGGGAGCAGCTGCCTTGGTGTTGGCAAAAGAGACAAAGGAATGGGATAGAGAAGGAAAGCTGTAGCTATGATATTAAATTTAGGAAATAAATAATGGTGTTTTTTATGATTCAATACTTACATAATGACTAACAGACTCTCTGTGTCCTCATCATTAGCTGTAACCAAAAATGATAAATTACTGAGGGAATTAGTTTACTGAACTTAGCACCAGATGTACTAGAGACACATAGTTCTGTTGGTTTCATGATAATCAAAGTGTGTGCAGGACACCACTGTACCTTACTGGAGAAAGCAGTGCACTGACAATTGAGGAACTAATTGGTGATAATTTCTATCCTGAATCACATCCCATTAGATTCTCATGCTGTTGGGTTCTCTTTTTCTTTCACCTTAAAATAAAAATAGCACCTATCAGAGGATAGAGGACAGGAAGTGAATGAAACAAAAATTCGCAGAAGCATTTTACTACATTTATTTGTTTATTCATTTACTTACTGTGTTGCATTTGTGTTCACATAGGTGCTTGGGTGCCAACAGTGTGCATGGTGAGGTCAGAACAGAAGTCATAGAAAGTAGTTCTCTGTTTTCACTTTCTGAGTCTGGACATCAAACCCAGGCCATCAGGCTTGATGGTAGGTCGCTTTATATGCTGATCCATTTCACCAGTCCTGCTTTGAATTGTCTCCACAGGCAGAATACACGATACATTCTTAGTTTTGTTTGCTTCAATTTTGCCTTGCCCGATGAATTGTTATCTTTGAAAACTTTAAAAAAAAATGTATTTGCTTTTAGGTCAAGTCATTTCATCTAAAGCTGAGGAGATAGTGCTAGAATGTTGATTTAAAACATAAGATAACACAGAAAGCATTTTTCATGGAGAAAGTGATATGGTTAAAGAAGACATTTTAAGGATGATTTTAGTTGTAACATTTTGGGCAGATTGAAGAGAAGTCTGAGACAGGTGGCGAGGAATGGGCTTTTGGAATACCAGATGTGAAATGACAAGGGCAGGAGCAGATATTTAACTGTGTGGGAAAAAAAAGCACTTGAGATGCATAACTGTTTTCCTAAAGGAAACTGTTCAATTTTCTTTATGTGTAGAATTTCACAATATGTTCTCTTATATATAACTAATCCTGACTAATAAAGCAGAAAGCAACTTGTTTATTATTTTTGTTCATCTGGTAATAAACCTGTTATTATAATTTGCTTTATTGCAGCCAATTTCTCAATCTCCCTCCCATTCTAACTCTTCATTGGTTCACTACTCAGAAAGGTCTCTTCTGTATTTCCAATGAGAAAAAAAATTGTCAATGTTTGGAGAGGAACTTTTATTTGTAAAAGTAGTATTAATAGCATTTTTGAAAAAAATTACTAAGTATATTACATTCAAACAAAAAGCTTTCACAGAGAGCTGAAATTTCCAGCTTCAGGGATTTTCATCCTTAGTATTTCAGTATTTGTAATTCCCAATGGTGTTTTGTTCTTACTGCTTTTATAGAGCAATTTGTCACAGAATGTCCTGCTGTATGAGATCATTAGGACTGGCATAAAAGACAAGAGCTGTGGATGTGAATATCCACATTATATATATAAGTTCTGACCTAAGAGACAGCTTGTGAGAAAGAATCCTGCTTGTCCTGTGTCCTCACACAGATCAGCAGGAGCCTAAATCCATCAACAGGGAGATAATAAATGGAGAGCCAATACATTCAATCACTAGACTGCCCTAGGCTGTGATGACACCGGAAGGATTTATAATTGACCTCGATTTTACCTTATCTGTCATTTTTATTTTATTATTTTCAGTTTCAGCAGAAGATTATTTACCAAAGCGAAGGATGGTAAAATCTGGGAAGAGATGGGAGTAAGCTCATCAGAATGGGTGGTGGTGGTGGTGGTGGTTGTGGTGGTGGTGGAGCGTTGCAGCACACCAATGAGTTCTCTGGGCACTGTGAATTTTTAAGTTTTAATTAAATAAATTATCTTTAATTTTGTGTATATGCATGCTCTGTGTGTAAGCACAGATGCCCTTGAAGTTCAGTTGTTTGTGAACCTCTGTGACTTCAGTGCTAGGTTACCTGAAAGAAGGGTATATGCTCTTAGCCACTGAAAATTTCTACAGAACCAATAAATTTTTTTGTAAATATTTATCAAGTGGTTTCCCATAATTTTGAAAGGATAATTCAGATTATTAGGGTAATTAATAACTACGTTGTTTAAATCATTTGAATACTTATGGAAAACCTGTCCTGGGAATATCTTTGGATTACATCTTGAAGATTGGAGAACAATCCTGCAGATTGTTTCCCATTCTTTTTCTGTGTGTAAGATATTGACCAGTGTTGTTTCTAATATCTTTAAAGAATAATGAACCCATGTCTCTGGCCTAAATCCCAGTCTTTTTTCTGATTTCCATTTGTTGTAATCCACATTTCTTCCTGGTTGTCTTAAATGAACGTTAAGATCACTGGTTTTCACTGTGTATACTAGCATGTTTTCCTCTCTCTTGACCTTATTCCTGTATGTCTATCTTTTTTGAAGGTATTAGTTTCCATGCAACATACAGGAAATTTCAAGTAGTCCCCACTTATCCCACATTTTTTTCCTAAAATTCATCATATGCCTCAGGAAAACTTGCCAATTTTCTATCTCGATTACTCTGGGTTGTGATCATTTTTTCTCTTATCTGAACACGGCTTTGGTTTAACCTCTGTTACCTAAGGGGGTAGACCCTGTGCTGTCTGTCTGTCTGCCTCCAGTCTTACTTTCTTAACATTAGTTCTCAATTCTTCTAGTACAGTGTCTTTAAAGCTTAAATGTGATCGTGTCATAACTTACTGTTCAGCTTTTCAAAGGAGTACTGACTTACAGAGGGCACCGTCAGTCATTTGTGTGTGGCTTGGGTGCCCTCAAATGTTCACTGCAACTAAAGATATGGTTCTACTGATGACACTCTGGAGGGGTTGTAGAGTACTTAAAAGGTAGACTCTGGTGATATTTCTCAACTCTCTAGGGCCCCGACTTCAGATGCAATTGTGATAACCAACTCTCTTCTCTCTCTGACTCTCTGTTTGGTGATGTAAACTATCATCCATATCCTCCCTTGTTAATTAGCTGCTTGCTATTCACTGCCCTTGCAAGTTACAGCAATAACAAGGATGGTGCTGCTATTCATTGACTTCACCAGGTAAAACAGTAACAACAACAGAAACAAACAAACAAACAAAAAAAATGATGCTGGCTTGAACCTGAAAAAAGAGCATTGGTGAAGCATTGTCTGGATCGGGTTGGTCTTTGGCCATGTCTGTGGGGGATTGTCTTTTTTTTTCCTATTAAGAAAAATTTTTCATTCATTTTACACATCAATCAAAGATCCGCCTCTTCTTTCCTCCCATCCCCTCAGCCTTCCCCTCCCAGACAACCCCCTACTCTCCCCACTCCTGCCCCACAAGAAGACAAGGCCCTCCATGGGGAGGCACATCCAGTAGAGGCAAGTCCAAGCCCTTCTGCCTGCCTCAAGGCTGTACAAAATGTCCCATCAAAGGTAGTAGACTCCAAAAATCCCACTCATACACCAGGGATGCATTCTGATCCTACTGCCAACTCCCTCCCCCCAAGCAGATCAAGCTACACAACTGTCTCACCATACAGAGGGCCTAGTCCAGTCCCATGCAGGCTCTGCAGCCATCAATCCAACTTTCATGGGTTCCTACTAGTTTGGTTTGGTTGTCTCTGCAGGTTTCCCCATCCTGATCCTGATGCACTTGCTTATAGAATCCCTCTTCTCTCTCTCTCTCTCTCTCTCTCTCTCTCTCTCTCTCTCTCTCTCTCTCTCTCTCTCTAACTGGACTCCTGGAACTCTGCCTGTTGTTTGGCTGTGGATCTCTGCATCTTTTTCCATCAGTCACTGGAAAAAAGCTCTGTGATGACAGTTAGGGTATTCACCGATCTGATTACTGGGGTAATCTCCACTAATTAAGTTAACTCATGTAAGGAGATCAGTCAACTGTGGTAGACACCATTCCTTTGGCTTTGGTACTGGACTGTTTAAATATAGAGAGGGTGCTTAGCATAAGTGAGTATGCATGCATTCATTGTCCTTGCTCCTGACTGCCTTGACTTCTCCACAGTGATGGACTGTCACCTAGAATCACTTTTCCATTAGAGTTGCTTTCAATGGAGTGTTTTCATCACAGTAACATCAACAAAACTATGGTGTTTTTGCTTTCTTACATCTTTGGTTTACTTTTTTCTTCTTTAGAAGATTGATTGTCTATAATCCTATACTCAACAATAAATGACCACTTAATCTTCAATTTAATCATATTACACCTAATGTAGTTAACTCAAATATTACAAATAAGTAGTTAAGTGATACTTCCTTATTCTTGAAGAAATATATGAAGAAAATCAATAGTTGCACATATGTTTGTATGCTAAAGGTGATTGTCAGTTCCTCAGTTCAATGTTGTCCTCTATTCTAAAACACGTTATGCCATACGTACCTTCAGTATGTGTCAGCAACATACAGTATAGTAAGAAGGTAAAGACACACAAATATAAGCTGTGTTCCATTTTCAAAATGATCTAATTTTACTCTGCTGAAAAGTAGCTGTTGAGCTACAGAGTGAAAAGGCTACTGGCAGTACATAAATAATCATGTATGTCACATCAGATTAAAGCACAGTTCCGGAGACCAAGGAAATAAAGTTACCATTCTTCTGCCAAGACAGAAGAAAATCAAGTGGTGTGTTAACCTAAAGATCAATCTGGTAGATTTTCTCCGAAGAGGAAGACATATTCTTTTCTAGTTTGACGTTATATGAACCCCTCTCTACAGCAGCACTATCAAAGGGATTTACATAATGTGGCACAAGAATTGCCCTTTAAACCTGTGCTAGACTCTTCCTTCTCTTTATGTGGATCACAGAAGTGAGCTATTAACAAGGTTCTTGTTGACTGAGGAATAATTCCATGCTAACAGCATGTTCTGCCTGTTTGGGATGTTGTAAATTTACAGATGAAAAAGTAAATAAAACTGAACACATGGGGTCAATCAATAGGAGGATGTAACCTTTCTTAGAATATAAATACTAATCAAAAGACCTCAGATGTTTTAGTACTAAACAGGTAGAAATTAAAAAATTGGATAATGGTTGTTCAGCAAGTCAACTATGAGAATTTTTGAGTGAAAACAAGAATAAGAATTTTTTGGGTCAGAAAATAAAGAGATGTAATTCTTTGCATAGATAATTAGCTGTAGTAAGAAGCTGAAGGCTATGTGGTAGAGATAAGAAATCACAGTCTATAAGTCAAGTTGACAAGAAATAACTCATTATAGGAAACAGTTTCTGATAATCAGTTTGAAGACTTTTTTTTTTTTGTATTGTATAGCACCATTTTTACTGAAAGTATCCAGTGAAAAAGACTTCAAGACACAAGCTTGGTCTAGGGCTGACTACTGGTGCATAAGCAACCAAATAGAGAGCTTGTTCCAGAAGAAAACACTCTCCCTCCCTTGACAGCTGTAGCTCCTCAACTAGTAGTGGTCCTTGTGAGCCCTTCACATTCTATGCTGGAAGGGTGGTTGACTTGTGTTAGTGTCTGTTCATGTTCTTTGCAGGCAAGCTTAGTTGTGGTGAGCTCATGGGTGCAACATTATGAACACTTTAGAGAGCAAGTGGTATCAGTGAGATTTCAATTTATCCAGAGAGCTCTGCTAAGTTAGGTTATGAAACCAAACAAGAGAACATATCTAGATACAAAAGGAAAATATGAGTAAAAGGAGTCAGCATTGACACAACATAAGCAAGCCGAGTCTGTCAGTCTATCCTCATTTTAATGGCTTGTTAGGATTACTAGAATGAGAGAATTATACAAAGAAAACAGACATACTTCAAACTTGAAAGACAATTAACAAGAGGCCTGACATTTTCTTGTAGATAAGATATCATGTAAGTAAATAGAGTATGAAGGAGTCATAACACTGAGTAAATGCAAAGATTAATGGGCTTAAATCAGACTAAGTTTCATAGGCATCCATGAAATGTTCTCATTTTTCCTTTTCTGTTTATTATTTCAGGTATTGACTCACTTGTATATTTGAAAAGTGAATTTATTAAATATGAAATACAAAACGGAGAAACTCCGCAAACTCTAGTTTATGAGGAGCCTGGACTCACAAGTAAAATGAAAAAGATGAATGTGACATGAAAAAGATGAATTGAAACATACCCTATTAACCCTAGGTTAACCAGCTAAAACAGGGCTAGTGAGAGAGGTTCAAGAACAGCAACAGCAACAGCAGGGACTTGTAAGAAGTCTTGCTTTCTGCACATTCCATCTATTAGGTGAGTTACAATGTCATGCAGCTGCCCAAACACCCTTCTAGCTTATTGCTGTAAGCTAACTGAGTTCTGTGCCCCTAATATCTGGCGTCGAACCTTTACTCTCAGGATGATAGACTTTGGAGATGGAACATTTGGTTGATAATTAGTTGAAGTGAGCTCATAAGGGTGGGCCCTTCAAGATGGGATTGTTGACTTTATGACAATAATCCTTCTTTCTCCTCCTTCCCATCTTCCTGCACGTGAGAAGCAAGAAAAAGATGGCTGGTGACACAGGGAGCCCTTCTCTACTGGAATTAAACAGTGTTGATATTTTGGTCTTAGACTTTCAACCTTTAGAGCTATGAGATAATTAAATTTCTGTTGTTTATGTCACTGTGAACTAACCAATAGACTTACTCTGCCTGAGTGGAATTCCTAGATCTTCATTTTTTGAAAAAGGCTTTACCCACAACAATTCATTTTGCCTTTAATATGCTCTCACTATAGCTATTGAGTCCTCCAGAATAGCTTACCTAGTCACAAATGGTATGCTAAGCTTTCTGTCCGACTTATTTCTCCAGAAATGGGTACAAAGATGATTTTTTAAAAGAAGCACATATCAGACCCAACAACTTGATCTAAATGTACAAGACTGGGACTGGAAAGATTGCTCAGTGGTTAAGAGCATCTGCTGCTCTTTCAGAGAAGATTCCAGCACCCATGTAATTCACAATCTTCCACAACTCTAGTACAAAGGGATACAGTACCCTCTTCTGACGTCTGTGAGAATTGCAAGTACGTAATGCACATACATACATGCAGACAAACACACATACACAAAACAATACATAAATAAATCTTTAAATATACAAAACCAATGTGGCTTGGTAAATACATTTTAATACTTAAAATAGTATAATAATGTATTATAAGGATATGTAATATGCAGACATGAGGAGGAGGCACCACATATATGAATATTGGTGGGTAACATATAGAGTTTGTATATAAAAAAATGATGCTGAAGTACATGGGCACAGCATCAATATAAAGGTTTGAATTTAGGACTTATGATTTAGGAATTTGAATGTTTTTATTTAACAGACTTAGACTATGCCTAATGTGTAACACTCAGTGAACTAAATAAGTTAGAGAACTCAGTCTGAAATTCATTGTAATGTTCATTTCTCAACACCCGTGAAAATGTCGCTGATAACACCCACCAATTTCTGTGAATTCCTTTTTTTAGTAGTAGAGTGTGAAAAGAAACCATCATCAAATTAATGCTAAAACATTTCCATAGGCTGGGGAAAAAATCTGCCTAGACATCAGGCCTGGAGGAGAAACAGGCAGTCCAAGTGAGCTGTTGGTTGCTGTTGACTGCTTCTGTTTTTTAAATGTGGGCTGGTGAAATAGAGGTGAGAACCAGTGAGGATCTGTGGTCTCCGAGGAAACCCTTTGCTTCCCACCATCTTGTACGGCAGTGTGGGGAATTGCTAGAGGTGATGTACAACATATGGAACAGGAGTGAATGTGTTGAGGCATGTGGAACTGTCTGTCTTTCTCATTTCTCTGCTCTTCCCCCACTTCTCCCTATTTATAAATATTGTCAGATTTTTATCGACTTCCCCTCTCTTTCCATATTTGATCACACTGACATCTCTAAATCATTAATTAATTCTGATTTGATTTTCAAGCCTAGCTTGAAAAGGGAAATGAAGCAAATTGGTGCACTAAAGTAATTTTTAAAATGCTACAAGCAGTAAAGTAATGGCATGGTGGCATTTAGCAGGCACTCAATCAAGTTAGAGATCAGGAGTATGAAAAGAAAGCAAAGTTGCATCAAAATAGTGATCTTCATTTTGAGCTGTGTTTTGCATTGCACATTTGAATTATAAAGAGCAAACATACCGAGAACCTTTTTGGGTGTATAAACACAAAAACTGACTTCTCTCTCTCTCTCTCTTTTTTTTTTCTTGGTATGTTCTCTGAAGCCATGCCAAGAAATTTGATCTAGACAGCATCAGACTCATTGAATGGGTGGCATGTAGGGTTTCTGCCAGAAGTCACATATGGGGATAAAAGGTTAGTTTAACCAATGCTCCTGGTTGTCTCTAAATTTCTGACAAGAACTCATTGCTTTATCCAATACTGATCTCCCTTCAAGTTCAAGATATTTTGGTACTTGATTCTTGTTCTTTGGAGGCAACATATTCCACACAGTCTTTAAGGAAAGATGGTGTATTGAAAACTGAGCTTTATATAGTGATACATTGAATTTCTCTAGCAGGCCTTGACTCTGATCTTAAAAATATCACATTTGAAGGCATATGAAAAGGTAAAGGAGAGTTAGTGTTCTCATCCTTTATTGTGTTTTTTTTTCATTCTAATTTGCAGACAACATGTCTTCTTAGCTATTAGGATATAAGGCTTGTTCAGATTTAATGAGATAGAAAAGTACTTTAAACAGAATGACAGATTGAAATATAATTTTTATGAACAATTATTGCATAAGAAAGCTTTTAGGAACATTTCTACTGAGAAATATAAACACACTTTATGTTTTTGTTTTATTCTCCATGTGGAAGCAAATATATTAAAGTCCATGGTGAGTAACTAGAGATCTGAGGGCATGCAAAAAGGGCAATTGTATCTAATCAGTATTTTTTGAATGCTTACTAAGAGTGACACACAGTATAATGTGAGACTAGTATCTATATATTTAACAGCAATGTCCTGAGAAAGATATCTTCCTTATTTTGAAAACACAGGAACCGAGTCTCTAAGTAATTAACTAACATATGGAGCCACACAGCTACTGAATGCTTTAGTTGGGGTTTCTAGAAGATGTCTTTTCTTAATAGTAAATTTTATCTACACTAAAATCTACTTTATTCTGACCTTTGTCTTCCTGAATTAATGCTAGTCAATGGCAAAACAGTGCAGGTCTCTCTCTGAAGATGACCAGGTGAGCTTTAATTTCTCCAGGTAATTAGTCTGTAACAGTCAAAATCAAGAAATTTATGTGAAACAAACCCAAACATATCCCGCTTTACTGTGAACATCTGCAATGTTTGGAACTCCCTCGAAGCATCAGATAAATTCCTGCCTCTATTAAATAAAAATCTTATTTGTCTGGAGTTGCTGATAAAGTTACACATTAACCATTTGTGTCTTAATAGTTCACATTATTTCAACTTTTATTCTTTCTTCATTATTCCTCCAAATTTGTGACTATACTTATTAATCATTTTGAATCCCTTCTGCGAAATTTGTTTTGTTCTTGTATATTTTTTCTATAATCTTTCTAAACTCGAGCCTGATTATTTCTTGAAGTTGATTTTACTAATATAAATTAATAAAAACTGAGCTTATGCATTATACTACTTTTAACCTAAGATTCAAATCACCCAGGGACTTTTTGTTTAGAACTCAGTGTTCTAATCATGAAATTATTACTTATTAATTTTGTCTATAATTTATTTGCCATTAAAACTTTCAATCAGATAAAACTCCTGTACAACTCCCTCTCTCTCTCTTTTTAAATAACTTCTATAACTTCCTTAAGGTTATAAAACAACAGAGTGGTGGAGACATTCAAGTTTAGATTACTCAATAAACTAATTTATGCTTGACTGCTACTTTATGCACTAAAGGTGAAGCTACTATAATAAGTAACTTAAGTTTCTATCCATTCATTTTTGAAAACAAGATAAAGCCCCATATCAATGACCTAAATACAAATACTCTTTCTAAAAGCATTAGAATCCTTACATAATGAAAATGTTTTTAAATTAAGAATAACCACTATCTTTTAACTAAAATGGGTAATCATGTACCACTCCAGTCATGTATCCATGTATTATATTAATCTAAGCAGCTACTACTAACTTTCAATAAATGACCATATAGTGCCACTGTCTAGGTTCCTATTGTCCTGAAACAATATAGGGGTGGGGTGTATATATTTCTTTGTTATATGTACATGTGTGTTTGCCAAGCACATACCTGTGCATATGCATAAGTCATGTGCATGCCTGAAGATGCTGAATTCCTTCTCTACTACTCTCCACCTTATTCCTTTGAGGCAGAGTTTCTCAATGAATTTGGAAATAGGATGGTGACCAACAAGCTCCAGAGATCTCCTATGTCTGCCTGATTACCACATAGTCCTGGGGTTTCAGGTACCTATATTATCTTGACTAACCTGTTCCTTTTTTTTTTTTTTTGTAACATGGATGTGGGAATCTGAACCCAGGTCCTCATGTCATTCCAGCAAGTACTCTTATGCCTGGAGTTATGTTGCTAGCTTCAGAGACTAACTTGTTTGTAAGTGTCATTTTATGAACTACTTGTAATAATTGTATTGAACTTTCCTTCTTAATTTTAAGAATAAGTTTATTGAGGCTCAAAATCATGCAGTTTCTTTGCAGGGTTTAGTTAAATATTCTGAAAGGATAACCTTAGTCTATGATAATTTTAGAGGCAACTCAAAATATTTTACATGATTTACATGGCAGTTATAGTTTTTGAATACTCTCTTCAGTCTGCTTTGAAAATTTACATTGTCCAGTAATATTAGTTGTCTTTACTATTGCTATTTAGCACCACAAATTTCTATTTTTTAGACTGTTAAAGAACTTATTACTTCTCTTGATCTCTTGTTATATTCTTTTTCTTTATCCCCTGGGATTGAAATTTGGGTCTCTAACTTCATAATAAATCTGTTTTCCCCCAAGCCCCCGCTCCTTAATGTACAGCTCTACACTTTCTCTTTAATTATTTTTATGCTTTTATCTTTATTTTATTATTATTTTTTTTAGTTTCTTGAGTTGAACTTCACCAATTAGAGTCCAGCTGCCAAAGCCAATATATTTTCTTCAATTCCCTGGTACTTGATCTCTATATATTATTTAATGTTGTTGGACAGAACAGTCCTAAAGTTGTATTTTCTCATAGATTTCTTAACTTCATAGTCCTTATTTTTTTTTTACTTGTAGGCTACATGTTGCCTTGATCATTAGTTGATCTTCATCCATCCTTTCCAGTTAAAATAATGTTTAGGCAAGCAAAAGAAATGACGGATTTCACATACATGGTTGTTCTTTTTCTATCAATTCTTTTCTATTCCTCTCTGTAAAAGAAAACTTATCACACCATCATTACCCTCAGTGTTTTAGAACTCGCATTTCCATGATATATTTTAATTTTTTTAAATTCCTTTTAAGCAGCGTCTTGCCATGTAGTATAAGCTGTTTGGGAACATCTGATCATCCTGCCTCAGCCTCCCAAGTGTCGGATCAATATGTAACATTTTACAGTTTCACTTAGATGTCATGGATGCAATATAGTAGTCACTCACTGAAGTCATACAATTCAGTGACTTTTAGTGTATTTTTCAGAGTAATTCAGCCAGTTCCACATTTCCACAATTTCCCCATCACTTGGAAAAGTTTTCTCAGGTGCATTTGTAGTTAATTCCTGCTTTTATGGACTATTACTTAGCTGTTAAAAATGACATAATGAAATTTGCAGGCAAATGTTTGGAACTGGAAAAAAAAACATCCTGAGTGAGATAACACAGACCCAGAAATTTAAATATGATGTGTATTTTCTTATATATGGGTATTAACCATTAAGTAAATGATAACTGAGCTACAATCTATAGACCCAGAGAGGCTAGGTATAGAGGAAGGCACTAGGGAGATGCATAGACCTCCCTGGGAAGAGAAAATAGAATGGATTTTATGAGTAGACTGGGAGTGGGGGCGGGGGAATAGGAATGGAAGAAACAGGTCAGGAGGGAGAAGAGAAATGGGGTTAAGGGGGGAATGCAGGCAGAGACAGCCAGAACTGAGGGGCATTTGAGGGGTTGTATGGAAACCTGGTATAGTTGAAACTTCCTATGATATATGAAGGCAATCCTGATAAAGTCTCCCAATAATGAGGAAGACTGAGTCCCAACAGGCCCTCTCTTGTCACCAAACAAGACTTCCAATTGAATTACATCCAGTTGAGTTGTTGGCCAAAGGGGACCCACGGAACTTCTCAAACAACCTAGGCTGTTACAAAACAATAGTCTGCTCTCCACAAACTAACAGCAATGCCCCATTAGTGAAGAGAACACCTACACGTCATTGAACATGGAGATGACAAGCTGATGCCTACATAAAGCCTTTGCCCCTATGTTTCAGT
The DNA here is from genome assembly GCF_049852395.1 of Peromyscus maniculatus bairdii. NCBI lineage: Eukaryota > Metazoa > Chordata > Mammalia > Rodentia > Cricetidae > Peromyscus > Peromyscus maniculatus. The sequence goes on along the minus strand of NC_134872.1, from coordinate 55,864,902 downwards.
GTCTTTGGTATAGGAAGATACTCTGCATGATATCAAAACAGAAATGTAAATGTCAAGCCAGCCACAAACCATTTTTGTCTACAATGCTGTCCTGGCTGCAAAATATGTTAGGGGACTGGTGGCACAAAACTTGTGAGAGGAACTAACCAATATTTGGTTTGACTTCAGGCCCACTCTACAAGGTAGAATCCAAACCTGATACTGCTTGGATGACCAGGAGCCAAAGACTAGTTATCCCAGAGATATAGGAAAAATCAAAATACTGTTGATCTTTAAAAAAATTAGTGATAAGCCGGGCGTTGGTGGCGCACGCCTTTAATCCCAGCACTCGGGAGGCAGAGCCAGGCGGATCTCTGTGAGTTCGAGGCCAGCCTGGGCTACCAAGTGAGCTCCAGGAAAGGCGCAAAGCTACACAGAGAAACCCTGTCTCGAAAAACCAAAAAAAAAAAAAAAAAAAAAATTAGTGATAAAATGAATCCTAATGATATTCTGTTATATTCATAGATTGGTGTTTTATTGGGCCATAATCAGGAAAGCTTCCTCATCTGGCAGAGATGGGAACAAATTCAGAGACCCACAGCCAGACATTAGAGAGAGAGAGAGAGAGAGACAGAGAGACAGAGAGACAGAGAGACAGAGAGACAGAGATACTTTGGAACACACAGCTCTAAATGGAGGTCTCCATGAAATCCCTTTCCTTGGAGATCAGGGAAATCCATGGAAGAAGAGGCAGAAAGAGTGTAAGCCAGAAGGGGGATGAAGGACACCAGGAAAACAGGGCCCTCTAAATCAGCCAAGCCAAGCTCATATGAACTCACAGAGACTGAAGCAGCAAGCACAGTTCCTAAACCAGTATGCACCAAGTCCTCTATGTACATATTATAGCTTTCAGTTTAGTATTTTTATGGGATTCCTGAATGCAATCATGAGTGGTTCTCTGACTCTTGTGCCTTCTCTTGACATCTTTTCCTTCTGTTGTTTTGCCTTTTCCAACTTTGAATTGATAGTTTTGTTTATCTTATTATATTTTATTTTGTTATATTTTTGTTAGCTCTTAGAAGTTTGTTTTTTTTTTCTACTGAGAGACAGAAAGGGACTGAATATACATGAGAGGGGAGATGGAGAAGAACTGGGAGGAGAAGAGAGAGGAGAAAGTGTAATCAGGGTCTCTTGTATGAGAAAATAATATATTTTCAATAAAAGAAGGAAAATGTAAAAAAAGTGTAAGGTATCAGTTAGTTTCATTATTTCTTAAATTTGTATTTTGGGGGTTATAGCACAGTTGTAGAATTATATAGTTTTTTGTGCTTATATGTTGCTTTTGGCTTTATTTCAACAGCATGTGAGGTTTTGTGTGCGTATTCATCCATGTGTGGATCGTATGTTCCTTTCTCTAAATTTTTCCTCAATTCAGATTTCATACTTGGTTTATCCATTAATCCACAGACTGGTGGATATGTTGATTTTCTAAACTGGGCTTTCTGTGGATAATATTGATATGAGTAGTTAATTCTATGTGTTGAGCTGTATTTTTGCTTTCCTTTGTTAGCTTTCTTGGCGTAGAATTGCTAAATCATGTGGTTATTATATGTTGAGTTTTTAAAGGAACTTTCTAACTGTTTTTCAGAGTGCCTATACCATTTAACATTCCCCCTGCAAATTTAGAAGAGACTAAGTTTGACCACATCCTTGCAGATACTTGATTTTCTCTGCTTTGTTTGTAGCTGTCCTAGATTATATGGGTCTGCCTTTCATTTGACTTTTATGGATATGATATTTTAACTTACAGTTATTAGTTCTAGACTATCTTCAGATATTAAGTGGTGTAGTTTCTGTAATTTTTTTCTAGTTATACTTCGTTAGCTCATAGCTATGCTAAGCTCATCATATCAAACTTTCTTTTCACTCCCCAATACTTGCTTACTTTCAGAAAGTCCTATTATTTATAAACTGCTATTCATTGTAGCTTATACATTTCAAAGATCCCTGTGTTTGTTCTCCTCAGATTGTAATGTTCAGTCAGCCAATGCAATTTCTTGAAAGTAAATCTACAGGGACAAGGAGGTGGGTTATTGGGTAAGAGGTATTTTCCAGCAAGCTTGATGACCTAAGTTCAATCTCAGAGGTTTACTTGGTGGAGGAAGAGGACAGAATCCCCTATGTAGTCCTCTGACCTCTACATATATGCTGAGGCACATACTTACTAACACATATAGACACACACACACACACACACACACACACACACACACACACACACACACAACAATAAGTAAGTAAATGTGACTTGAGGTTGAAAAGGTTTATTTCATCTTATACTTCTAGGTTACAGTCCAGCATAGAGGGAAGTCAAGTAAGGAACTCAGTGCACAAACTATGGAGGGGCACTACTTAGTGGTTTACATTCTGGCTGGTTCACAGGATCATGATTAGTCTTGTTATATAACCCTGACCAGCCTGCCTAGGGATGATACTGCCTACAGTGGCCTGGGCTTCCCACATAAATTGTCAACTAAGGCAATCTCTAAATGACATGCCTACAGGCCAATTTAAATATTCATAGGAGGTTCAAACCCCCTCCCAGGTGACTCCAGGTTGTGTCAAACTGACAATAAAAAATAATCAGGAAAGTAACTATGCAAACAAATTATCAGTGGGTTCAAACAGAACTTTATTTTTTAAAATATATACATGTTAAAAGTTTTTATTTTTAATTATTTAATTTAATCATTATTCTCTGTATGGTGTATGAGTGTGCTTGTGGGCCATCATGTGCTGTGACATGTGTCCACAGGCCAGAGAACAACTCTTCTAGAGTGACTGACCTCCTTCCACTATGGGTTCCACGGCATAAAATGACGTTGCCAGGTTTTCACAACAGGTGCTTTTACTGACTGTTCCACCTGGCTGGTCCTGAAATCTCCTAAAAAGTACTAGCTATAGCCCATGTCAATACTCAAGCCAAGAGGGGTAAGGGGTTTCAAGACCCTCTGCCTGCTTTTGCTCCTCCTCACTTCCAACACATGGTGCAGACAGACATGGGATCCCAGGATTCCGGCACCCACCACCCAGTCAACATTCAAACACAAACAAATAAAAGATCTTTTTGCCTCCCCAGAACCTTCTGCTTCTGGACACACACATACCCCACCCTGCTAGGACCAGATCCTGACAGGCAAAAGGTAAAATGTCCCTTAGCATCCTGTTTCCTATGCATACCTCTACACTGGATGCAGACCATAAGTGAACCCAAGTCTCCTACTTCTGGAACATATTTGATTGTTTTTTTTCAATACTCTGGGCAATTATGCCAATAACAGTGACTCTGAAGAAATTCTAGAGAGCTTTAAAGAATGATTATAAATATGTCGAACTTCTCCAAGATTACATGAATAAATCAATGAACAAATTCAAAGAGACATGAATGAAGAGCCCATAAAAAACAGCTAAGTATAATAAAGAAATTATCTCATGATATGAAAATAGAACTGAAGAAAAAACAAATTGAAAGGATACTGAAAATAAAAAAAATACAAAAATGAGTAAGAATCTCCATGGAAAGCCTCATCAATGGAATGGGTCATATGGAGGAAAGACTTTATAAGGTAGAGATATTTGAACATTCAGTTAAAGACAATACATTTTTTTCCAGACAGGGTTTCTCTGTGTTGTTTTGGTGCCTGTCCTTGCTCTGTAGACCAGGCTGGCCTCAAACTCACAGAGATCCTCCTGGCTCTGCCTGGTGACAATACATTTTTTAACTGTATAAATGAAACATACAAGATTTGTTACCATTATGATGGTAAGGAAAGTATTTGTCATAGACATATAAAAAATATCTTGTCAAGGGTATAGACAATATTTTCAATAAAATCATAGAAGAAAAATGTCCAAAATGAGGACAGAGAAAGAGGGAGGGAGAGGGGGGGGGCAGAAGCAGATGCAGAGACCTATACATCTGGGACTGGAAAAGGATCGTTCTGCACTATAATTATAGTTAATATAATAAATATACACAACAAGGAAATAACATTGAAAGATGCAAGAGAAATGGCCCAAGTTACATACTTTGAAATTCCATCTCACCCCAGATAGAAGGTGGTGTTAAGGTTACATGAACTTTGGAAGAATGTAGACTGGCAGAACTACTATGAAAATCAGTGTAGAGCTTCCTCAAAATCTGGAAATAGAACTGCAATAGATGGATATGAATTTTGAATATTTAGCTCCAGATGTTTAACATGGAGCTCCTATAGAAGCCAGAAGACCAGGAAGCCTCAATTGTGGGAGAGGGATGTCCTTTACTCCCTCAAGGGAAAAGAGCAAATTTTCTGGCACATACTTCAATTAAATTTTCAAATGAAGCAAAGCTATTGCAAGGTGTATGTTAAAACTCAGCAAATACCTGCTGAATTTTCTGTCTCTAAAGAGTTCACAATTAACTTGGCATAAATACATAATTCATACACATATACATATACCCAGAATGAATGCACATTCATGTGTGTGCATTGCCAGTAAAAATATCTCAGGTAGAATTGCTAATTGACAAACTTTTTAAATTTCTATGCGAGACAGAGTACTTGTAGTGATTAAGAATGAATTTTGGAACTAGATGCCCTCATGGTTTGGTATCATCTTTATATCTTAACAAGCTATATAATTTCTCTGTCTTGCCTTTTATAACTATCATTGTAAAAGTATCTACCATAAATGAATTTTTAAGGTTAGGTGAGTTAATGCATACAAGAGTCATAGAACCTCCCTGGTATAAATATAATGCTTGGGATTACACTAGGGGGTTTAACTTGCCATCCTTTGCATCTCACACAGGATTAAGGCTCAGATAAAGAAAGTAATATAAAGGGCATGTTTGAGTACAGTCAGTAGACGGTTAAAAGCACAAAGACAAGGGCATCCAAGTTTAAGGAGGCACAAGTACTGCCAGAGATTACAACAAATTATGAGGGCTCCCAGCTAGCCCTTGTGGAAAGTGAGTTGGAGAACTTTCTCTCAATGCTTCCTTTCCCTGGTGTCTTCAGATATTACACACACCTTTCTTCAGCCACTTTAGGGACTTTCTTTAGTCACATATTTTTGTCTACTTAATCATTTGTTTGGGACACAGTTTCACCATGTAGCCTGTGCTGGTCTAAAATTCAAGGCAATCCTCCTATCTCAGCCTCTCAAATGCTGAGAATAAAGGCTTGTACCAACATACTAGATGTCAACTCTACACCCTCTAAGAGGAAAACTAAATCTTCCTATTCATCACCAGGAAACCCATTTCTATCCAGGCCTAGCAAGGCTTCTCTCTTAGGCTTCTTCATCCCAAGCTTCTACACATCTATTTTTCTGGAGTAGTTTTTGTTACTCTTTCTTGCCATTAAATGAAATTGCTTTCATTTTATTGTATCCTCTGTTTTCACGTTATTAAAATCACCAGAGGATACACATATTCTGGCAGCAGTTTTTTCCTTTCCTTCTTCAGTGGCCATTTGCCTTCTGAGAGCAGGCACTTGGATGTTCTGTCCTAGAACAACATGGAGACCCCAGATTCTGTAATGTAAGTCCTTCATCATCTTGCCCATTCAATCCTTAGTATTATATGTTTGCCTTAAGATTTTATGTACTTATCTTCCATGACCAAGTCTAGGAAATATTCTTGAATCCAAATCTCTGTTCCATGAATATCCAATGAATCTATAGATTTCTTTTACATATTTCTCTCACTGTCTACTTTAGGCTTTTAGACTCTTATAATAATAAAAATAGCCAGCATTTATAGTTATGAGCCAAAGCTGAAGTGTTTTGCACGTGTTACTGTATCTAGTTTTCATATAACACTTGGAACAGGAATTACTACTATTACCTTTATATAGATAAAGAACTGGAAAGTCAAAAACATTTTGTAATATGCCCAGATTCTCACAGTTGCTATGGGACTCCTGCATGATTAGGGAAGCTTTACCATATACTGACTTCAGAGTCCTGGTTCTTGTGATGGCTCCTCCTTTGAAATTAGATCCTTGTTTCAAAATTCTTTCTTGAACTGTGGTGAAGATATATGGTATGGCCTGCCTAAAATCCTATGTTCTCTACTGAAATCATTAAAAATATTTTCTGAGACTCTTTCCTGCTGACACCGATGCTGCTCTCTGAAGTGAATGTGGGTCAAAAGAGTAATAATCAGAAACAGCTCCTGACGGCAGATGCTCTTCTCTCTTCCCTTTCCACAGTGGCATAAGCTTCCTTAGAGCTTTTAATCCCCAAACTCTGGAAGGGTTTCAGCAGGCTTAATATTTTTGTTTTGAGCCTACCTAAAGTAAAACTCAAACAGTGCTTTCTGCGACATAACCAGGCTCTCATTTTCTACCTTATCCTTGCTCGCTCATTAGATGTCCACTGCTTTCCTCACAAGCAGCTCTCCTAATTATGTCGGTGGTGCACAGCTTGCTTCCTTAAAGACTCCACTCTTCACTCTGTTCATGCCAGTTCACTAGAGAGAAAATCTGCATCTTGGCTCCAGTGGAAGCCATAGGTCACTATGTGAAAACTTGGAGGGCAAAAAAATGTTGTCGGTAATGAGATCTCAGGCATTTGGAAAGTTCACAGGGTCCTTTGTACAACAGGGAAGAATCCCTCTGTTTCCTCTGGTGCTGTTTCATGCTAATTTCAGAACATCAGCCAGTATAAGGCATCTCAACGGAAACTTCAGTTCACAGAGGAGTGCCTTTCATCCTTTTTTTTTTTTTTTTGTAGCTAGGCAGTTAGGTTTATCTTGTTGATCTGTGGAAAAAGAAAAGGAAAAGAAAAAAACCACAGTTGCATGAACATAACAGATGGAACAATTGAGGGGTTTGCTTCTATCACTGTTCTTTTAAGACTAAGGAAGAAAAATTGCTTGTCAACAGGGCATACCTATTGCAATTATTAATTCCTATGTGGAAATTATGTGACTTACTACATCTCTGACTTCTTTGTAAGTTGATCACACAGGCTGATTAGCAACAAATGGATGGTTTCACAGATAGAGAATTTTTGTTGATTTTTGTCTTGAGCTTATCCTTGTTTGTGGTCCAGTGAAGGGCTTGATACCACATTCAATCATTCCTCTTTTTGCAACCTATTCAATCCCACATGTAGAAAGCCAGGGTAGGGGTGAGAGGCAAAATAAGAACTGAATCTCTGACCCTTGGCTTGAGCACTACATTGCCACTACATTGTGCTTGAACTGTGAAATTAGTTGGATACAGACCTGCTTGGAGGACACTAGAGTAATTTCTTTCTCATAGTTTCCTTGCTAGGACCTGAAATTCACACATGTCCCTAGTTCTAACACCATGTATAAGCCTTCATGGAACAGGAACCAGATAACCACAAGTGAAATCTCATGACTTATTGGTTTCCAGCACCATGAGTCCTATATTTAATTTTGAAAACAACTAATGTTTTTCTTTCTGATGTTTCTTTATAAGTCTCTTATTTTAAAATGTTTTATTTTAATTGGAGAGATGAGCCAAAGCCTTGGTGTTTGCAGTCTAGCATTTAGAGAAGATATGCCTACGCTATGTCCTTCAGGCTCTTACATAAGGTGCAACTGAGAAATCCTTTGAAGTTGGAGAAGTTTTTGTTTTTGACTAGATAGAAACCATGGAATAAAGTGTGCCAGGCTGTGATTCAGTGGTCAAGATGGTTAAAATTACCAAACTAGCCATTTCTCTGCTGTGCTGGCTTATTTTCATCCTAGACTATTTTCTGTACAAAGAATACAACAGGTAAGGAAATTTGTAAACAAACGCATTCCACAGAGTCATGTAGACTGGGCAATACAGGAACATAATGACCACACTTGGTGTGCCACATTGTAGTATGTTCCATGACTGGAGGACAAGAGAGCTCCTTTGAGGCAGGAAGAAAGCAGGGGCTCAATTTACCTCTCTGGTAGTCCACTCTTGAAATAGGCAAACCATTGCCACAGTATTTGCACAAAGACTTTCTCCTCTGCTTTGGCACAATCCCAAAACCCAAAACAAGAAGTGAAAACATAATTCATCACCTTCACTTGCAAGGTGTATGGACTAAAAAAGGTGACAGAGACTGGTAGACTAGAGATCAAGAAGGAGGTTATAGAGTGTGACCGACATGCTCTTAACATTTTAGTGTGTTGGCTCAAAATTTAATGGCAAACATCCTCATGTGTATAGAACTGAAAATTTCAAGCCATGTAGAAAAATTATTTATTAAAAGTCTGGGGGTAGCGTGGGAGAGATATAAAGCCCAGAAGAAAAGGCATCAAAAGAAGCTCTACTATCGAAGTAATCAAAATGTTTAAAAGAGAACACACAGCCAATTTAAGAAAGATCTAGCTATGCAGTGTTAACTTCAGATACAACACACTCAAAAATTTAGAAATCAAAGAGCATAGAAGAAAAAGCAGACACTAATATGAAAAAGAGCAATGTAGGATCTTCAATATTGAACAAAGAGATAAATGTGGAAGACTATTTTTTTTTTCTTAAAGCAGCACAAGTGGTAGAAAAAAAATGACCAAGAGCTTAAGGAGAAACTGCTATCCCATTCTTTCCAGTGTCCTTGTTCAGAGGACCATTTGGCCTTCCATGAAACAGATTATGGTCGTTTCATATTCATGGCATTCTTTAAAAGTGGAAGAAGTTGAGCTGTATTTGACAAAAAACAATTGCTTAGATGAACTAATGATAACAAACAAGTATCAACTTTGCATATTGATTAGTCATGGACAAGAGTCTGTGTTTAGGTAGTACTAGATACAATTTAGGATGAGGGTGAAGACGAGGGTGACTGGAATGCTGATGGGCATTTATATGGGTAGAAGCTACAGAAGCCCAGAATTCAGACTATTCAAATAAAGGAAAAAATTCAAAAGTGGGAAGTATTATAATCAGAGTGACGGAGAGATGATTGATCATTCACACTAGCGTATGGAAAACTTTAGAATGAATGATATGAGACAGAAATGTCTAGCAAGACTGAATTAGTGTTTGTTCAGCCCTTGTTTTTGAAGGAAAGCATCAGCACACTGAATTCCTTAGCTTGCATCTTGGTATGCTTTTGAATTTACTATTTTTGAGCTTGTGAGACATTAAAGCATTCTATTTCATTTCTTTCTCTCCTCTTCCTAGTTATACAAGGGTGTACACAAGTGATATCTAAGTCACATTTTTAAAAGTCTATATGATTTGTCAAGATATAAATTATGCAATTTTAAAATTTTTTTGCTTTTGTGATGTTAATGTGTTTGGCTTTTGCCAAATGCATAAAACATGAATATTAATTTATTTGAGTGATTATGTATGAAAAGTACTGATGATTTATCATAATGAAAACAAAAAATACTTTCTAAAAAATTGTCTTTTTGAAAACATTTCTTAGAGGCATAAATTTCTTAGCAGTATATTCTCCTTGTCTTGGTCCCCTCATCCCTCCTTATTTTAATCACTCCCAGTTTATTAAGAAAATACATATCTAAAATCATTAATATCTCTAAAGTAAATGAAGAACTTAATGTAGTCAATTCTGGAGTGGTTACAATACCCATTTTTCCTCTTTTATTGACAATAGAAGCTGACCGGTTAGGTGGGATAGGTAGAGTATGGTGCTAATAATGCCAATGTTGTGGGTTCAATCCCTATACAGGCCAAGTATGAGAAGTACTTGGTTACCAAGCAGTGGTGGTGCATGCCTTCAATCCCAGCACTCAGCTGGCAAAGGCAGGTGGACCTTTGAGCCAGCCTGGTCTACAGAGTGGGTTCTAGAACAGCCAGGGCTACATAGAGAAACTGTCTAAAAAAAAAAAGAAAAGAAAAGAAAAAGAAAACAAAATAAAAAACAAAAATCAAACAAACAAAAAAGCAAAAGAAAGCATATTTTTTTCACACAGTATATGTTGTCCTCTCCTCCTAGACCTCCCAATTCCTTTGCCCCTTCTGTCCCATCTGAATCTACCCCGTTTCTCTTTCCCATTAGAAAACAAACAGGCTTCAACGGGATAATAATAAAATAAAATACAGTAAGATAAAACAAAAACTGACACACCAGAATTGGATAAAACAAACAGAAGGAAAAGAGCCCAAGAGAAGGCACAAGAAGCAGAGACACATTTGTTTGTACACTCAGTAATACCATAAAAACACTAAGCTGGAAGCCATAATACTACACAAAGGACCTGGAAATTGAAAAGAGAGAAGAAAATATAAATAAATACAAATTTAAAAAAGAGCCCTGACACAACATTATGAGACAAGGAACCTCCAAAGATGCCATGAGTTTGTTGTTTTGTTGGCCATCTATTGTTGGGAATGCAGCCTACCCTTAAGAGTATTTCATGATGGGGAAAACCACAGAGACAGCTAACTCAAGCTAGTAGAAGCTCAAGGACTCTGAACTGACAGCTGGGGAACCTGCATGAAAAGGAACTAGGCCCTCTGAATGTGAGTGGCAGTTGAAAGGCTTGATGCTTGTGGGGCTCCTGGCAGTGAGACAAGAACTTATACCAGGTGCATAAACTGGCTTTTTGGAGCCCATCCCCCATGGTAGGACACCTTGCTCAGTCTTGATGCAGGAGGTGGGGTGGGCTAGGCCCTGACTCAACTTGATATTCCAGACTTTATTGACTACCCAAGGGAGGTCTTATGCCCTCTGAGGAGTGTGTGTGTGTGGGGAGTGGGTTGAGGGAAGGGGAGGGAGATGGGAGAAGGGGAGAGAGAAGAGAGAAGGAAAGGGAGGTGGAACTGGGGATGGTATGTAAAATGAAAAAAAAAATTAAAGAAAGAAGATTTTGTTTCTTCAATGAGACTCTCTTGGAGGAAACTGAATTTTTATTTGTAAGTGGTTATCAATTGGAGGTAAGTTTCTGAGGGCATGTGTTCACTTCTTTCAGCTCTAGGACCCTGTCTGGTATAGACCCATCTCTGTCTCTTGAGTTCATGTATGCATGAATCTGGTAGACAGAGAAAGCCTTGTTTTCCTCCATCCCCTCTGGCTCTTCTCCTTTGTGGTGATTTGAATAAATGGCCCCCATAGGCTCATAGGTTTGAATGCTCAGTCAGCAGGGAGTGGAATACTGATAGGATTACAAGGATAAGGAGGTGTGACTTTGTTGGAGGAGGAAGAGAGTGGGCTTTGAGGACTTTCAAAAGCCCAAACCTGGCCCAATCTCTCTCTCTCTCTCTCTCTCTCTCTCTCTCTCTCTCTCTCTCTCTCTCTCTCTCTCTCAACCTAAGGATAAAAATGTATTCCTTAGCTACTTCTCTGGCATCATACCTGCCTGCCATCATGACTAATAACAATGGACTAAGTCTCTGAAGCTGTAAGTAAGCTCCCAATTAAATGCTTTCATTTATAAGAGCTGCCATGGTCATGGTGTCTCTACAATAGTGTCATAGCAATAGAACAATGACTAAGATGCATTCTTTCTGCCTCCTCTTACTAGAGGTTCCCTGAGTCCTAAAGGGAGGGATTTGATAAGATATTCCTTTTAGGGCTGAATGTTCCAGGGTCTCTCACTCTGCATAATTTCTGGCTGTGAGTTGTTATGGAATATTAGTTAAAGATGAGTCAAATTCTTTTATGCTATGGAATACTTGTTTAATATGCAAAGATGTGCCGGGCGATGATGGCACATGCCTTTAATCCCAGCACTCAGGAGGCAGAGGCAGGTGGATCTCTGTGAGTTTGAGGCCAGCCTGGGCTACAGAGTGAGTTTAAGGAAAGGCTCCAAAGCTACACAGAGAAACCCTGTCTCAAAAAAAAATGCAAAGATTTGTTGCATTCTTTTATATTGCATTTGTTTAACTCTGTAAAGCTAGGTTGCTTTGCCCGTCTAAAACACCTGATTATTCTAATAAAGAGCTGAATGGTCAATAGCTACACAGGAGAAGTGATAGGAGGGATTGGCAGGCAAAGAGAATAAATAGGAGGAAAGAAATCTGGAAAGAGAGGATAGAGGAGTGAAAAAAGGAGGAGAGGAGGACATCAGGGGCCAGCCACCCAGCTATGCAGCAAGCCTTGGAATAAGAAGTAAAAAAAACAAAACAAAAACAACAACAACAAAAAAAAAAACAAAAAACAAAACAAAAAAAGGTATACAGAATAGAGAAAGATAAAAAGCCCAGAGGCAAAAGATAAATGGAATAATTTAAGCTAAGAAAAGCTGGCTAGAGAAAAGCCAACCTAAGGCTGGGCATTTATAAGAAATGTTAAGTCTCTGTGTGATTATTTGGGAGCTGGGTGGCAGGCACCCCAAAGAGTAAGAGTAAAAAGAAAAACAAAACAAAACAAAAAACCAACAGTGAGTCTATATTTGTTCCCACCTACTACAGAAGTAAGCTTCTCTGATGATGACTAAGCATGGCACTGATCTATGAGTATAGCAGGATATCCTTTTATTGCTATGGTTGTGGGGGGGTTGCTTGTTTGTTTGTTTGTTTACCTATTTTTAAGAGTACTAGTATTTGTTTTCCCCTAGGTTCCTGGACTATCTCGTCTCAGGTTCTTGGTCACCCAAGTGTTATGAGGTATGGATTCCATCTCGTGGAGTGGCCTTTCAGTCAAATCAGACATTGATTGGTAACTCCCACAGACTTTTGCTACCTTCACATTAGCATATATTATAGGCAAGACAGCATTGTAGATCAAAGACTTTACGGCTGGGTTGGTGTTTATATTTCTCCTTTGCTAATGTGCAGAATAACTTCCTATACCAAAGATGATATACATTTGACTTTCTGTCTCGAATAAACCCAACATATATCCCGCTGGAAAATCAAGTTAAAATCACCACCAATATTATTGCTGTCACCACTTTGCCAAATGTAGCATATTTCAGGCTGGCTACTTCTTCTCTCTTGGAGGCCTGCTTCTGCCTAAATCAGTGTGCATTCTCTTTGATATTCCCTCAGTGTGCACAATATACCCTCGAACACGCACTGCTCAGGGTAACATGTCTCTAATGCAATGAAATCAATGGGAACACATCCTTTTTTTCCTGACAGTATTGTCAGGGTGTATTATCTGGTTTAGGCTGTGGCTTCAGTTCATAGCAGTCGTCAGTTAAATTTCCCTTTCTGAAGTTGAGCAAAGTGTGGTAATGTCACTGCCACAGGCGACTGCCGTTCATAGAATGGGTACTCGAGAAGCATAGCCTCCTGGCTTGTCACACTGTATATATCTCAGGGTCTTCTATTCCTTCCTAGTCAGAGGTTTCCAAGAATGTTGCCTGGAGCAGTCGTGGGATGCAAAAGAGAAAGATTTTTGTTCTGCACTTAGCAACATTACCACACTTCACACTCAGTTTCTGATAAGGGGAAATTTAACTGACTTGCTCTGAACTCCATCTATCAGATAATACACTCTGACAGGGCTTTGGATAAAGGCTAGAAAACCTACTAATTTATATTTCATTATCTCTACACTTGGTTTAGTCTGTTATCTTTTGCTAAGTGTTACACAGATAACAAGGAGAACTGAACTGAAAGGGGGAAAGGGGAACCCTGACCCCACAGGGGAGGCAGAGAGGCACTGGATAATTCAGCCTCCTGTCATGAGAAGTTACACGCCAGTGCATAATCTGGAGCCTGTGCTCAGGATTAGAAGAGGCAGTCGATCTTGCACAGGTGAGGAGTTGCTGACCACTGTGAGCCTCTGCGGCTTCTCATACAGCACAAAGCAAAATAAAGAAAGGGGGACTTAATAGCTCAGGCTGATACTCCTGTGACTTTTATGGCACACTTAAAAGACAGTAGAAAATTATCTTCCTGGTCTGTAATCATTATTTTACAAAAAAAGAGATGTTTGATTGAAATTTATAAGCAATTAATTATGTAACAGAGGCATCTAACTCTGCTTTTCTCCAGGACAGACAGTGGCTCCTTATCATAGATCCTCCTGGGGGTAAAAGAGAAGAGACAGTGTCTAGTTGCTATATAGGAACAGAAAAATGCTAGCAATTCTTTACAGTACACACAAACTCAAATTGGTAATGTCTAAACTTTGAAAATTGGCTGTAAAATACATGTAACACAGATTGAGAGGACTTTCTACAATTATGCTGAAGGCTTTCTTATGCATTCACTAATATTTATCTTTTAGACACTAGATCATATTATGGGAATCCAAACATTTATAAAAATGACTGCCTTGAAGTTTGTTCTTAAAAGGCAACCTTGCACGAATCTCACAGAGAAAGCCAAATAATTTTTTGGGGGTCTATCTTGAGGTGGATATTGGTAGAAGCCTGGGAATACTGTGCAGAGTTCAGTTCAAGGTTAGTGCCCTCATTCCTTGTGAGGATAATACCCCCTTAGAGGCAGATGAAAAGCTGAACATTAGTCATGGTGTGTCTTTTCTTCTCCCAATGGTTGAGCATACTTCTCAGTGCACAGTGAATGATGGCCACCCTCAGAGATTTTGCTTCTGCTTCTGAAATACGGAGTGATGGGAAGAGTAGGAACATATGCTCTAATCATATTTTAGGGATGAAAAGTGCTGAAGAAGTACTCATTATAATCAGAGAATTTAGCTTAAAGGGACTACAGAGATTACTTAAAGGAAGAAACTAAACGAGGAATGGGAACATCTGGATTCCAATCCTTGCTGTGCCATCAACTCACTGCATGTTCCTTGGAAAACTGCTTCCCCTGAAGTATCTGCTGCATCGTCCCTGAGATGAGAACATGTGCATAGTTCCCAGTCAGAGCCCTTTCCATTTCAGCTCCTTATGATGGTAACTTTATAATGGTATAATCAAGATATGGTGTCTGCCAGGGCTACACAGGCGGTTGATGGGAAAATTATCGCCAGAATCTCTGACTCATACTGTTGCATCTCTCTATATTTTTTTTCTATCTGGCTACACACTTTCTAGAAGACAATTGTGTGTGTGCACATGTGTGTGTGTGTGCACCTGTGTGTGTGTGCACCTGTGTGTGTGCCTGTGCTTAGACAATGAAAGTAGAAAGGAACCATAATGGTCTAGAAAAGACTGTAAAAGATGAAGTAAGAGAAAGTACTAGAAGTCACGTGATGTGAGAGCAGAAAAGGACTACTGAGGATGAAGAGGGGATCAGCAAGTCAGACTTGGGAGATGAAGAGGGAAAATGTGCAGAGGAATGGATAAAATAAAATATAATGGCATATATGTATAAAAATCCATAATTAAAATGATGGATTTCTAACTTTTAAAAATGATCTAAAGTGTTAATTGAAATCCTTGGATTTCATTACCTGAAAGAGTCACTATCTGTTAACAGTCACAGTAATTATTATATGATCACTTTAGATGAATTCTTCATTAAATTTTCAAGTTCTGAAGCAGCCAGTGAAACTAACAACCTTTCTGAAATACTGGTTTAAAATCCAGGAACGATTGCTTGTTTTTTTTAAATGTATCTCATTCTAATGCTATGTTCCAAATACCACTGTAAAAGTAACCTGGGATCTCAGACTTTTCTGTTCACACAGTTCCTTGATTTTGCATCTTAAATGGTGCTCCTTATTGGCTTTCAGTATCATGCAAACTGCTTTTGACAAAAGTTGCCCAAGAGTCACTTGGTGGTTTTAACCATCTTTCCAGGGGTCTCTTACATCTCTCCAAGGGAGAAGAAAATAAGACTTGTGTAATTTGACTTTCTTTACATCCCACATACAAAACCAAATTTGACTCTAAGTTTTGTTTGTGTGAGTGTCTTCTCACATGCAAACTCAGAAACACTTTGCCTGTTTTCTCACAGTCATTCTCTTGTTATCTAGTGTGGTATGGTGAACTTCTCCTATTCTAAACTCTCTTATCAGTATTAGTGAATAGAGCTAATGCAATACTTCATTACTACCAAGTATATGATAATGCCCAGGTTGAAGTTACTGATGGATGCTATGTAACATTAGTTTGGAACACTTCTTCCCCATTCCTGATGTTTCTTTTTTTGTGTGAAAGGTGCCCTGTTTTTTTTTTTAATTTTTTAATTGGAGAGATAAAGAAAATACTTGATGGATAATACTGGATAAAAGCTAAGCACGTGTGTTGTATTCCTATCTTTCTATACTTCTCCATCGTCCTGTCCCTTAGATAGGGTGAGGATGTAAACACAGCTCTGGCTCAGCCTTGTGTGTGCATTGGAGTGAATTATTCTAGGACTCGGTTATGAGATCTTTCTAATGTTTATTTGTAAGCAGGTCCTTCCCAGCAATAGTGATGTCACTGTATTTCCTAATATTCAGACCTACAATAGGGAGAAGGAGAGCTGGTACTGGGACTTGTCTTCAAAAGGCTATGCCTGCACCGGAAATAAAATGATATCACCCACTCAGGCAGCTGTTAGACACTGAGGACATATGGATGAAGGACAAACCAAGTCTAGATAGGCAAAAAATGCTGGGGGGAACCTACTACTATTACTCTGCTAAAAAGTCATAGCAATAAAATGACTGCTAATATTGCTATACACATAGATCTGTGCCTCAGTTAACAGTCAACAAGCTTCTCCTTACAGTGGATGATAATTAACACAGAGACCCACAACTGGACAATGTATAGAGAAAAAGAGACTTTGGAATGCTCAGCCATTTTAAATGGGATAGCTATATCATACCAGGCCCTGCAAAGCTTAGGGATCTATGGGAAAGACAGAGTAGAAATGTCATAAGAGTGAGAGGAGGTGAATGACTTCAAGGAAATCATTTTCCAGACACAGCAGGACAGATGTGTGTATGACTTCACCGCAACTATTGGCAGCATGCACAAAACCTGCTCAGGCTCAAACCAGACAAATTCCAACATGAAGGAGGGGAAGTGAGCATGAGAACCAGCTCCTAGGCCAGAAGTTATTCTCAGTTGACAGCTTCTTGGAGAAGGAAAGCAGTTTTCTTCAGTGAAGTAAGAATCAACTTCACTCCAGGCAGGCCCTGTGCTCAATAGTCAGTCAGTCAACAAAAATTGGGTTCTGTGGGTTTTCTGTTGTTGTTGTTAGTTTTATTTTGTTTATAAGAGAAAGAACATGAAGTTGGGTGGGTAGAGAGGTAGGCGAGCATCTGGAAAACACTTGAGGAGGGGAAAGTATAAGATCAAAATATACCATGTCAAATTCTCAAACATAAATAAAAGAATTATTAAAAAATTGGATCTAAATTTGTAGCAAAAAGTGAAAAATAAAAAATGGGAAAAATTGAAGATCTATTTTAATTACATTGGGACATTTAATGTTTTAGTAACTGATAGATGTTTTGTCATGACTAAGCATAGTCTGTTTAGTTTGCTAATTTATGAATTAGAGTCTCAGGACCCCTCTTGTAATGATTATAGGTAATGAACTAAAGACCTCAGCATGAAGTAAATGAGTAATCAATAAGTAGGAAACATTATTATTAACATTGTCATAGGAAAAATGATGCATTTTTTTTAACTTTTTCTTTAGATATTAGAAAGTTACAAATTTGGAAATTGAGCATGATCAGAATGAGAAGAATGACTTTGGATTTGGGGTCAGGAAATGGAATCAAATTGATCAAGAGAATGGAAGAAGAAAGGATGCTAGTCATTCATAGATAACTGACTATGAACTGCCCTGTGATTTTTTACAAAAGATTCTATTTAGAAAATTATCTATCATTTGAACTGACTTTAGCGACTTTAACAAATCACCCTGGCTTCAGAATTTAAGTAAAAATCAAAACTATTCAGAGTTAATGAATCAAGTGTTAGGATAGCAGTATCAATCTATTAAAAATTTTCCCTAGGTCCCACAGAATAGTGTGAATAGTTGTTTCCTGACTGACATATTTTATTTTTATAAACATTAGATTGCTAAACTTTAGCTAGACTTTTGATTGGCAAAGGTGCCTGATGAGGTCATGTGATATGTAGAAAGAACATTGTTACAATTTTTCTCACAGTTGCCTGTGTGTCTTAGTGTCAGACTACATTTGGCACAGCTGGCAATGGCCAGAAGTGAAAACAACAACAACAACAACAACAACAACTTGGTATTTCCGCTGTGAAGAGCTGTCACAGCACTTTCTCATCCTGTCTGTACTTCTTTCCTGTTTTAGCTCCTCCCTCAAATTAAGTGCAGTTTTGCCTTACTGGCAGATGAGAAAGTAGAGAATAAATGATTTTCCATTTAGGCTACCTCTACACCACATTTCCTAAGCATGACCTCTGACCATGTCACACCATTTCTCACCTGCCATGATCATTTTGAGGATCCATGAGTGCTACAACCTTCAGCCTGCTGGATGGGTTGAGTGTGCCTCTTGGCAAGTACAGGTCCAGCAGAACACTGTGTGTGACTTAGCTAGGGCAAGTGAGGCACAGATGTGCTGGATTTTCAGTCATTGTCCCCTTGCTTGTCACCATCCTTACATTCTAGAGAGCATTTGGTTGAGTGCATGATGCGCTAGAAGCATGGCCCACCCCTATGTGAAGCCCAAAGTGTGCCCTCTATTGCATTCAATCCCCTCACAGAACCCTCACAGAAAAAAAGATATTGGGTTAATAGAATAGCCAGATACTTGAATTTATTGCCTTCATAATTTCTTTCTGGTACATGCATATTTCCGATTCCTTCCCCCAAAAGTGACTGTTAGGAAATGAATGGAAAAGACTAATAGTCCTGCCCTATAGTGCCTTAGGTCTGCCACTGAAAACTAATGTGAATCAACCAAATTACTATACAAATATGTACTTTTGGAACATGGTCAAAAGAATGATGAATGGTGAACGGTGGATTGTTCTTGGACTTGATTTTGTGCCTCCTGTGACAAACATTTACATTCAACTTATAAGACTTGTTTATTTTTGTTGGATGTCAGAACTTAACTGTAGAACCTGATCTGATCAGTGTACCTTGAATCTGGATACGGTCCTCTGCCTTGTTTCCATGTCTTCTCAGATATAATCGATACTATGTACCAGGCAATTGTGTTTAAATTGGTCTGTCCTGAGAATGTTCTAGGAAAGGACTGTTCTGTTGATATTTAGTATGTGCTTACTGACCTTTATTTTCATATTTTTCTGAACTCTAAGAACCTTCCTTGGATCATTGCTTTCTTTGTTACCTTTGTGTACAAAAATCCACTGAACCTGAAGTTCAACCTGAAGGTTGTCTACAGCATTAGACTGTAGTCCATCCCACTCTTTCAGGTCCAGCAGACAATATCTGCACTGGTCAGCTGATAAGTTGAAATGTACACACATACACACTTCCTGTGAGCTCCCTCCTCAACTCACACATATGAATATCCTTCCTTTTCTTCTCTTCCTAGGCTGGCAGTCACAGTGTTCCCATCTTTACAAGACATTAGTTCTGAATACTTATGTTCATCTTGTTAGAGTTTGGACAGGCAAATTGTACATACAATATTTATTTGTAATTTAAAAACAAACAATCACCAAGTTCCTATGTTAACCAGGAGAAACTGGTTCAGTTTTTCTGGACTATTTTTCACGGATTCAGTAGAATTTTCTTCAGTATCTACTCAGTATAGTTAGAAAGTTAAGTAGATTATTAAAAGATTACTTTTAGTAAGGACTGAATTTTGTATGTTCCAACTGAAAAAGGGATCTCACATGTCTCTATTGCTCATCAATAGCCACATGTGTAATGAAGTCTGATGGCCTTCAGATTCCTAATAGCTGGAAGTCAGGGCTTGAGGCATTTAATCATCTGTAGAATGAGTTTCCAGTTGTTAGGATGCCCAGACCTTCCAAAGAGCATGCAGATTTTTACAAGAGATTCTGTAATTTCTTTTTTGTGGGCATCTTTGGAATGAATTAACCCCAGGGTTTCTAGTCAATACAATGGCCTGTCAATCATAGTACAGTCTTTCAGATGAGAGAAGTACCTTCTACATTAGATATGCTAACCACTTGAAGCTGACACATTTTGGCATTGACAGTCTCATGGCTGCCTCTTTCAGATTATCTACCTTCTATTGCCCAAAGCATTATTGTAGTAAATCTTCAATAGACTGGACCCCATTATCACCTTAGAAAGTCCATCTGATGGTGTGGTATCAATTCACATTCTAGAGCAAGATGTTCCAGGCTGCTTAGATGTCCAGCAATTCACTGATGGTCTAATCTTCAGGCTTTTTCTCAGTTATGGACGGTGTTGATTCATTCTCCCAATTTATCAGTTCATTGTCCTTCATGGGAGATTGGTCCCATTGATTGGATGTAAATATTGTTTTATGTCTGATAATGGTCTTTTGGTCATCTTTTCTGAAATGGATGCCCTCTGTTTATACAGAAAACCCCTGTCAGCAAGAGCAAATGGACTACTGATGCTCATGGCTTCATCCTCATGTGTGCTTAATGTTCTCTTCATCAGTATTTCTGTTTCATTTTCACTTCACTATCTACAAAGCTTTCTATTAAGAAATGGGAATTTACAGACTTATTCTTTTCCCATATAAAATTTTCTGTAACAGGCCCAAAGAGATTAAATTCTTACTATTCTTTCTCATTTAGAAAATGTTTTCAAATTTTTCTATTATTTTTAAAGAAATATGCTCTTCACTTGTGTCTCATTTAAACTGTCTTTAGTCAGTGAAAATTTTCAGTCTCAATCCCGTAAAACAGTAGTTCTCAACCTTCCTAATGCTGTGACTCTCTAATGCAGTTCCCCATGTTGTGGTGGCCCCAAACCATAAAACTATTTTTGTTGCTGCTCCACAACTGTAATTTTGCTACTGTTATGAATCAAATTGTAAATGTCTGTGTTTTCCAATGTTCTTAGGTGACCCTGTGAAAGGGTCAATTGACCCCCTAAGGGGTAGAGACCTCAGGATGAGAACCACTGCTATCAAAGCTTCTTTAGCCCTGTCCCATCACCCTTTCCTCTAATAAAAAGTGATTTTAAATTCATCGCCACTGTCATGCAACATACACTGGGAGAATATAGATTCTCTCTGACGTTGTTGTTGGTTTTATGACATATTTTGCTTAATAGCCATAAATCATATGAGCATTTTTATGGTTTGCGAGTCAACAAAACCTTTGTTACATCAACATGAGTTTGAATCTAAGGTACCCACATAAAAAGCTGGGTATGGGGCTGCATATCAGTACTCTCAGTTTGAGGAAACAGAGACATGCAAATCCCTTCAACTGACTAGCCTAATTTGTCCCATGATCAGAAACAGACCTGGTCTCAAAAAGAGAATCAGGTGGGGTAGAAGTTCAGAGATGGGTCAGCAGTTAAGCGCACTACCTGCCTTTCCTGATGACCAGACTTTGTTTCTCAGCACCCACATAACTGTCTGTAAATTGTTACAAAGGATGAGATGCCCTCTTTTGTGCTCTGTGAGCACCAGGCATGTACATAATGTACAGGTATGCATGAAGACAAAACATTCATATACTTAATATCTAAAAATAAAAATAAAAAATACAAGGTGGATAACAATTAAGGGAAACATCTGAGGTCAACCCTCAGTGTACATATGTGAAAGTGTACACACATATAAATGGGTATACACAGAAACACATGCAAATAATACATCATACACATACACAAACATCTATATGTATATATATATATCATATAGTTATCATATATATTCATAAAAACATACACAGAGACATTTAAGAGATATTTGCAGTTTTCCAACTAATTTTGTGTTTTCACTCAGTCTATAGAAGATGTAAAGACTGCTCCAGAATGAGAAAGGGAACTCACTTATTATCCCAGAGCAGAACCAGAGCAGCAGACACATCTCCACATTAACAGTGAATATTAGCAAAGTCTAAGTTGGTAAGATTTTCAAGTTATTTGTTGTGGGTATTTCCTTTGTTGAATAATTCACATCTACTCCTGGAAGAAAAAAATACTTCTTATATAAATCAATTCAATGAATTATTTGTAGCATTGATTACATTCCCTCAATCAGTAATAAACAATGCATTTCCATCATTTCCTGAACCTGCTGCTTTCCATTTCTATATAAAACAGCTTGTCATGAAGAGAAAATTAATTACTGATACTTTTGGATTCATTCTCACATGTGCTTAATGTTCTCTTCATCAATCCCTCCCAAAAAGGATGAATATTTTTGCAGAATAAATCTATTAATTTATGATGTTATCAGGGCCTAGTAATTGTTTTATGTGTTTAAAAAAATCTAAAAATTAAGTTCATTGTATGTAAAAACTGAAAACTAAAATGAATGCCAGCACAGATTTGGCTTCATATTGGGTATCCCATAAAGTAATGTTTTGTTATTTTTTTAATGACTATTGCATACTCAATAATTATAGTGTATATTGAAAATATGTTTTATATAACTATTAATTCCTCTCTTCTTATAAAAGACAATTTTAAAACATCTAATATAAGGAAGAATTTTCCCCAAGTAATAAAGATTCACAAAAGAAGAAGTTTCCCAGAGATATTGTCTTTAAGGAGTGGGTTCTGATAGATGCTTTGTTAATGAGGTAATGTGCCTTGGTTTGGTGTAACTTCACAATTATCCTGTAAGATGGCTTCTAATAATTCAGAGATTCTCTATGGAAAAAAAAAACAACTAGCTTTGCAAGGCCAAACATCTTTCATAATTTCATATAACTGATAAACTGTCAAGCCAAAAATTACTTGTGATTTTCCAGGTTCTAGATACAACTCTTGGCTACTATGATCCTTTCTTGACTCTTGAGAGCAGGCAGTGACCAACCCAATATCTAAAATCTATGACTAATAATGTACATTGCACATTAAGAATATACTCAATGTGTGTCTATTATTTCCTCCCTTTTTGTAAATAACGATCTTTGTTAGTCACCTAATATGAAGAAGAGCTTTTCCCAAGGTATGAGGGTACAGCAGAGGACAATGTAACCAGAGACACAGCCCTTGAGCGATTTACATAGGGTTTACACAGACTGGTAAACATTAAACAGTCCATTGAATATATTAAAAAGAGTGTTACATTTATTTTCATTTGAAATTCTTTTTGAGAGAATATCTTTGGTAGTGCATAACAGTATATTTAATTCTGGGATTTAGGGATGAAACAGTATTACTCTGTGTAATACATTGAGAAAGTAGAAAGCCATAATTCTTCCCAGTATGTGGACCTATGTGTCTGATGTTGGCCTATACTGGAAGCTGATAGACTGTTTCTTGCATTGTATTATATCTCTCTCCATGAACCTGTCTGATGCTCTTTTAAAAGCATTAGGACAATCTCATTGCAATACACACACACACACACACACACACACACACACACACACACACACACACACAAAATGCTGGATATTGAATCTCTCGGGGCCTTGCAGTGTGCTAGAAAGTATTCTACCGTTTTCATCCCCATCACATCAGTATAATAATTGATATTTTAAATTTTATACGATCTCCTTTTCTCAGCTCTCTCCTTGTATTAAGCAATGTTCTATTCTTTCTTATAAACAAAACTAAAGGTTCAACATCTTAGACTTTACAAGTCTCTTTGATCTGAATTGTGAAGAATACCCCCCTCCTCCATCTGAATGTGTGTATGTCGGGTGGGGTGGAAGTGCATGTGAGGGTCTGAGGACCATGTCTGATGTCATGCCTCAGAATCTGTCTTTCTTGTTTGTTTGACACAGGCTGCCTCTTTGGCTTTGAGTTTGCCAATGAGGCAAGGTTGGTTTGTCAGCAAGACGTAACATCATCCTATCTCCTTTTTCCTAGCACTATGATCACAAGTACACATCACCATACTTGACTTCTTATATTGGTTCTGGTAATCAATGAGCTCCTCATCTTTACACAGCTGTCTCCCAAGGCCCCTTCCCCCTCCTTTTTCTTCTCCTCATCCTCTTCCTCCTCCTCCTTTAAAGAAAGTGTGGCACAGAGACATTCTCTTTGCATAATTAAGAATCTGTTCCACTATAGGTAATGTTGATCCTCAGTTAACAGACTCTAAAAACATGCCATTGTTTCATTCATCTGAACAGTAACATAATTTATTGCATGACTAAGTAATTGAAAGATTTTGTTTTCTTGGGCATGCCTTTTACTGTCACTGAATTTGAATTTAAACCAAAATCTAAATAAAAAATCTCAATATTTAATATGATAGAAGACAAATATTGTGTTTCTTTATAACATTTCAAATAAATCACCATACATAAGTATTTACTGTACAAGGTTCATTGAGACTATTTGCAGACATTTTCTTTTTCCAAAATAATTAGGGAGACTTGAACCCATTGTCTTACTTTGTGATCACAATAGCAAATACAATATTAGGTAGTTCATATGGTCCCAAAGATCCCTTTAGGTTTATATCCATGTCTAGTGCATACACAGCTTGGGGAATATATTGTCCTTGGTATATTAAGATGTTTTCTTATCTTTGTTTTTGTCTTTAATATGGTCCCTTTCGAAACAAACCAAATGGGTATGTTTTTCTCTCTGGATCAACAACCTCCAAATTCTGTTACACTTCATTTCACTGGCACTTATGTCCAACAAATATTAGTTAGTCCAATCTGTCATAGTGCACATGAACCAAGAAAATTAAAAAAAAAACTAATTAAAACAGAATAGAACTAGACAAAGAGCCTTTATTTGTGCATGTGCTCACCGAATGTCCTCAGTGACTCAGAAAGGTACTGTGCACATTCTAACCAGAAGTGCTTCTACTGTATCTCAGAGATACAGTGGTCCTATAAAATGAGACAAGAGTTCATGTATTTTAAGGAGTTATTTTTAGATGGGATGATCCTGTATTTAACAAGTTGTTGATTTGAGATAATCTGGAAGTCATTTATATTTCATAATTGGTTTAGTAAGACATAGAATTTAAAGAGGAGATCTGCTTTCTGAATTGCTTGCCTAAGGCAAATATTAAAATTAATCTTCATTCCCTGACCACCGGCTAACTGATTTCAAGGGGAGGGAGACCAGAAAAGCACATCCTCATTAAAGGATTGGGTACAGTTATTCCAGAAGGTGGTTGATCTCCAAGCAGAAACTGAATGAGTTGATCTGAGAACTGAAAAAACTGGAAATCTGCTCACCAAATAGTAAGAAAAGTTCACAAATACGGTTATATATGTATTTATCTGTAATTTTCAAAGAAGGGCCCATAGTAGTACTCTTTCATTGGGACTGCCAGCCCATAAATAATGACATGAAGACTCATTATCAATTAAGAAAGTTTGACCTTTAGCTTAGGCTTATCTTAACTAGCTCTTATAACTTAAACTAACCTATTTATACTAATCTACATTCTGCCATGTGGCAGCTCATCCTGCTTCCTCTGAGTCTGGCTGTCAACTCTTCCTTTCTTCTTCCCAGAGTTGTCTCTCTGCCCTGAAGTTCTGCCTATCCCTCTTGCCTAGCTATTGACCATTCAGCTTTATATTACACTGATCACAATAATACATCTTCACACAGTGTACAAATATCCCACAACATTTTCCCGTTTTTGTCTAAATAAAAGGGAAGGTTTTAACTCTAGCATAGTAAAACTATATACAATAGGAGAAATTGCCAGGTAAGAATTACATTCACAATGTCTAGTCTAGTCCATTTGCATTTGGCAAAGTCAGAGAAAATGCTCCATTGCTGTACTGATGAGTCCAAAGTTTTATACCTAATTAACTTTTTGTCATATCTTGTATTACCAGTCTAAAAGTATTCTTTTATATCTTAAAACATTTTCTTAAATAAACCACATGAGCTTTTATGTTTCTCAATCTTATAAACTTTATATATTTTATGTTTTTTTTCTGAATTTGGTAACAAGTGAAAAAATATAGTTATCTAGTCTTCAGTCTTCATCAGAGACCCAAGAAGGATAAAATATTATCTGATTAAATAGGAATTTCAGAGCAAGTAACTTCCAAAACTAAGAAATGACAGATATCTGGCTACCTGGAAAGGCACCCTAGGTTCCTCTACAATGTTGGGGCATCCATCTTTGGCATTAAGGTCTAGAATATCTGACAGTGTTTTCTATGAAACACAAAATTTTGAGTGACTGTCCTACCTTGTCTTGGCAAAGTTTGGCAGTTGTATTATTTTGTGTCCTGCTTGTCCAGTTTGGGCAACATACTGTCAGCTGTTGAGGTAAGGGCAGTTTCTTGCCCAGTGGCTAACTTTGCCACAAAAAAAGAAAACTCCATATGGAGGTTTTTAGATGCCCATCATCCTTTTTTGAAGTAAATTGGTGCTGCCAGAAGCAGATGTGTCTCATTGTCATGAAAAGTCTTAAGTTTCTAAAGCATTTTAAATACCATATTCTATAGGTCTCTGAAGTATTTGAAGAGTTCCTGTCTATCTAAAATATATCTGTTTAACCTTGAAAACATACCTACATGACTAAAAGTTTGATTGTTATAGATAACTAACTACTAACTTACATTTTAAAATTATCCAAAACAGTTTGTAATAATAGCCTTTCAAGACTAGAACTTTATATTTTTTAATGAGCTGGATAGGTATAATACCTAGAGTAGAAACATATATACAGTATAACAAAATAAACTTAAATTTGTATCAATGTACAAAAATCCATACCGATGTAAAGCATTTAAAACTAGTAGTTACTTTTTTAGTTTAAAAGTTGATTCAAGAATCTACCCTATTTCATACCATTTCTGTACCATATCCCTCTTTTTTCCCTTCAGAAAAAAATCCTGAATCTAATCTTCTTTGCTCAGCTTTCTTCCTGGCCATGACCAACAACTTGCAGCCAAGTACCCTAAACTATGATAAATATCCATAATCCATTGAACCACCAAAACCCACCAACTCCACCTCTTGGGAAGATGGGCATCATATTTTCTAGACTGCTTCCTATTATCTGAGGGTGACAGCATCCTGAGGGGACCCTGAGAAAGTTGTGATAATGGTCAAGTCCTGGGGGAGCTAGCTGTTGTCCATCTCTGTGTGATGGGAAAGTGTAGGACTTATCTGAAGTTCTGGCTGGAGTAGTGTGAGAGGCTGGAGCATCTCAGCTAGCAGCTTTGAAGTTGTTCCTGATGCAGAATTTTGAGGAAACTGCAACAGAGGCATTCTGAGAAGCTGGATCACCTGGGCTATTTGTCTTATCTTTATTGGTGTCTGATCTTTTTGTCACACAGACTTTTACAGGTAACATACATATCTGCAATAACACAAATATAGAATGTGAGGTGTGTATTAGTCAGCTAAAGATGATTTTGTGTTTTCTCTTTGTGCAGATAAAAGGCATCTGTCAACTTTATAAGTCTGTTTGGACTATATAACCAAACTGCCATGAGGACTCTGTAGCCAACAAGATGTATCATGTCTCACCCAGGGTCAGAGAAGTTTCCATGTTGAGGAATTATTTGGTTTTCAGATAAAATACATCTTCCAGGTATGGACCTTACTTTATAGCTTTGTCCACAGACCAAAATGAGCATATTGCCTCTTACTGATAAAACAGCGGGACACACAATCACTTTGATTGTATATACATTTTCAAAATGTTCTAGAAAAGGTCACAGAAATCAGTGTAATTTCATTGTATTGATCTGTAAGTGTATTGTTACAATCTCATGGATGTGTGTATTTTTCTTTATAGGAAGTCTCCTAGGATTCAATCCTTCTTGCATCTGTGTGGTAATAAGGACAGTTATCAGGAGAATAGTTATCAGCAGCATGATTGCCATGTAAATACTATTTTAACTCTTGTTAGCCTTATTTGCAATATTTGGCTGTATACATTTGGTCTTTGGAATCTAATTGGTTGTTCTCTTCCTGCATAGCCATAAATAAGAATCTGGCAGATTAATTTACAGGATGATACTATCACAGCCTACAAGGATTTGCAGATCTGATCCTAGCCTTCTGTTTCAACACATTCTGGTACTACTTTCTCTTAGCTTCCTGTCCTCTGCCACACTGGCCTCCTTTTTATTCCTAGGACCACTTAACTCATCACGACTTTTTGTTCATCCCATGTGGCATTTCTTCCCTTTTCTTATGTTTGTTTTATCATCATAGGCAACTTCAGTCTAAATCTACCCCCTTGTCTTTTCTCATGTTAGTTTTACCATCTTGGCAACTTTTGTCTAAGTGTCAGCTTTTCTGAAATTCTATTCTGTTTTCTGAACCTAAGTTAATTTCCTACTGCTATTCTCCTCATTATCAATGTACTTGATTTCTGTGTCCATGTTTGATTAACTATCTTTAATTATCTTCTCATTATATTTGTTTCCTTGTTTTCTCATCTGTCTTCTGGATTAAGAAATGTATGCCTCTAACAGCTACAGCATAGGTGACCCCATAAGCTTGTGAAATTAGAAAGCAGTTACAGCAGTCCTGTGTCTTTACCAATTCTAGGGAGTGATGTAGACATCATTCACATAGTTGAACAGGCATGGATATCGAAGCCCCTCTTTCCTTATTGCAAAACCTGTGGGTGAGACTCAACAGGTCAGGGTAGGGCAGAGTCTTATTGACTGAAACACTGCATGTCTGTAGACTTGACCTGAGATATTCTGAAACTGACATGAAATAAGAAGATTGCAGTTGCAATCCTTCTGAAGACGTGATATTCACCAAACCAAACTTCCCATCCTTCCACCATTAAATCATTCAGACCCAAAAAGCCTAGTACATTGACAGCAAGCTTAGTAGTGTGTATGCAGGAATGAATGGATGACTGGTGAAAGATAGAATGGATGGAAAAGTGAAATAACTATGTTTCACCCGTCTTTGGATATTATGTAGATGGCAGTCTTGCTGTTTTTATTCAGAATTCATTGGTCTTTCAACACGAAATAATTCTTTATTTTTCTCAAGCCTGGAGCCCTTTTCACTTCTCCTCACGTTCTCTCCAAGAATCAGGCATATGCTCAGTAAAGAAATGAACACTTTGTCTCAGTGGGTGGGCTGTATGCTTCAAACCTACAACGGATGCTTTGCAAGCATCACAAAAAAGCAAATTATCAGTGTAACAGAAACAGACACAAGCAATGACTTCTGCCAGATCCTCTACAGATCTCGCCCCCAGTAGGAATGTATGCCTGGGGGGTGGGAAAGCAGAGAACACCAGTGTGCAATGGTTCTAAAGCAGCCTTTCATAGATTTTCAGTGGAGGAAGATACACGTATGCATCCATTAATTCTCTCTCTCTCTCTCTCTCTCTCTCTCTCTCTCTCTCTCTCTCTCTCTCTTTTTCTCTCTCTTTGAGACTGGGTTTCTCTGTGTAGCTTTGCACCTCTCCTGGAACTCGCTTTGTAGACCAGGCTAGTCTGGAACTCACAGAGATCCGCCTGCCTCTGCCTCCCGAGTGCTGGGATTAAAGGTGTGCACCGCCACCACCCAGCCTCATTAATAATCTTAATAGCCCTCATATGATCCCAAAGGGGACTGTGCTCCACGGTTTCAAATAAAACTCTGTGATCCACCATTCAGGATATTGGGTTCACCCTAGAGCTAGCTCCTCCCAGGTGATGCTGAAAGGTACAACTCTAGTTTAGTTAGAATTATAAATGACTTATAATAGTTTCTCATGAGTATATTTGCAACCTCAGGTGGATTATTGAATAGTCCTTGGGAACACTGAGGATTTTAGTTACCCTGAATGATGTACCAATATTATTTTTAGAATTGGAACACTCCAGTAGAAATCACTTTGTACCAACAACTTAGACTTGAAAGACCAGCCCTTTCATCACCACATCAATAAGATAACTTCTTGTCACAGAATTTCGAGGGTAGTTATGAGCCATAATGCTTCCTTTTATATAGATCACTGCCATTTCTATTATAGAAATCTGAGTTTGTAAATAAGTTTTGTCATTATATTATTTGACCCCGTGCTGAACCAACATGAAATAAAATAAGAAAGAAATTTCCTGTGTATCGTGTTTAAGAAATATCCTAGCTCAGGGTTGTACACTATTGAACATGATATAGGTCAAGAAAATTTTGTCAAATGTGTTAACTTTCACATTTTCTTTTCTTTAAATTTTTTTTCTTTATTAAGACATTTTTTAATCATTTTACACACCAACCACAGATCCTCCTCTCTTCCCTTCTCCTCTGCAGCCTTCCCCCTCAAACCTACCCTGATTCCCTCCTCTGAAAGGGTAAGGCCTCCCATGGGGAGTTAGCAAAGCCTAGTACATTCAGTTGAGGCAAGTACAAGCACTTCCCCCTGCATCAAGGCTGTGTAAGATGGCCCACCATAGGTAATGGGCTCCAAAAAGCCAGCTCATGCACCAGGGATGGATCTTGATCCTACTGCCAGGGGGCCCCTTAAGCAGACCAAGCCACACGACTCTCTTGCTTATACAGAGGGTGTTTTGATCACTTTCTCAAGAGAGTGAATATATTGGCAGACCTTAAAGGTTGTGGCATCAAGCCCAGTAGTAATGGTGAGAGTTCAGAGGAAATAGAGTGGAATTTTATGGAGTAGCTTCCTCACATACCAGACTTCAGAGCACAAAAATTCTGGGCAGCCCAATATGAAGAAGTCAGAATGATCCATAGCATCAAATTTCACAGCAGCATGAAAACCTTCTATGAGCAAATGCTTCCAACCTCCTTGCTATACCTGCTGTAGTCTATCATGAAACTATCACCTCATGTCTAATCTGACTTAGAGGATTAGTTCTGATCCAGGCAGATGGTTTCAAACTCTTGACTGAATATGAGACACATAAATGAAACAAAAAATATCACAAAATACAGCACATAATAATCCAGGAAGTGTGACATCATAACCATCAATCAATGAGTGAAAGCCTACTATAAACAGAAAAGAACAATGGATACTAACAGGAAAAAAAACCCACTGGGCTCTCATTGGAAATGTGATTCATGAGGACCGGTCGATGGGTGGTGTTTCTTTGCTGAAGTGGAAAAGTAACTTGCTATGATGGACATGAGGAAAGGTGAAGTCTAAGCTACTCCTGCCTTTCTTACCTGGCCATACTTCTATACCTTGCAAAGTAGCAACTGGAAGCTGAAACTGAGTCTGGGTTCTGTCACTAAGTCTAAACCAAATAACGTAACTGAGCCACATGACTATCTTCCCCAGCCTCGATGCAGTATTTTTAATATTTAATATATTAAGTATAACATTAAATGTAATATTTAATATAGTATTTAATTTATCTTTGAGAATTTTATATTATGTATTTATATGTATTGATTGTATCTAACTCCTTCCTTTTTCAACTCCTCCTAGACCCCACCCCCAAATAACCCTCCCAATTTCCTGCCAGTTTTGATTATCCACTGACTACTAGGAAGCATAGTTATTAAATTCACTTATACAAAAGAAGTAGTTTTCTGAACTCATTCTCACCAAGACTTGGTCTTTCTCTACAGTGCTGGCTTACAGAGCACATGCTACCTTTTTCTCTAATTTGTACAAAGAGACATTTAAGTTGTGTAGGAATCACAAATAAATATGAGGAGAAGCCAAGCTGTGGTGGCGCTCACCTTTAAAACCTAACATTCGGGAGGGAAAAGCAGATGGATTGCTGAGTTTGAGGCCAGCCTGGCTTAGCTACACAGTGAGTTCCTGAACAGCAAGACCTTCAGAGAAACCCTGTCTTGAAAAACAAACAAACAAGCAAGCAAACAAACAAACACAAATGATCCATACAAATATAATAGAAGATGGAAGAGCTTGTGAAATATTCAAGGCTGATAAACAAGTTATAACAATTATTGACAAGAAGCAGACCACAAACTAAAGCTTCCGTCATGTGTTTTTGGAAAATTGTTCTGGAACAATGACTCACATTCTCATATTTATTGTCTGTAAGCACATGTAGTCTCTAACATGAAGGCTGAGCAGTTGAACAGAAAGAGCCTGCCATGACATGCTACTGGACTTGGACAATTTCTATTTTATAGAACATGGGAAGAAATGACATACGCATCCTAATTTACTTGAACCTTACACAAATACACAATGCCGATTCTCTGGTTTCCTGCTGAGGATGAGAAAGAAGTGTCATTGCATGAGGTTATGATGAGGAAACCAGGACAGCACCACCAATCATAAACAAATGTTTATGATTGGATAACTGCGTATAAAATTAGAGATATCACTATCTCTGCCTTGGTTTGTTTTGATGTATATAATAAACTGTTTTGCTTCTGTTAGAGGAATGGTATTTAAAATTGTTGGATGTTTCATTTTAGAAACTGGTTCTGGGCCCAGTCTAGGATAGGAAATGAAAACACAAAGTAGATTTTTCACAAACATTTTCAGGAGGAGAAAAGCAGAAAGTAAGATGAACTCTCAGCAGACATAGAGTGAACATTCTGATAATGCCAGAATAGTTATTCAAATCTTCAATAACCAAACTCTTCCTAGCAAAGGCAGGAAGACAATTTACCCCAATGGAATGTAATCAAGGTATCTTTCCAGGAATAGATAATAGGAAGAAAATATGCTTTAGTGTAGAATTGAAAGAACATCAAGTAGTAGAAGAAAAAAGAAAACCTATTAAGGAGGAACTGATGAAAAGCCTATGTATGCCATGAGCACTTGGAGACCTGTGCTAGTCTAGCTTTGGACATCAAGAGTCCCAAGGGGTGCTGCTAGCTTCTTTGATTTAATATAAACTCTAATTGGCATGCCTCAACCATCACCTATAAGACACTTGCATGGTCAATTTGAAGACATTCATTGTCTCTTTTTGGAGATCACTCTCACACATTTTCCAGAATTTCTAAGTATGATGTGATCATTATGATTCCCTCTGCTCCATGTGTGTTTGTGCATGTGTGTTTGTTTTATCTACCTGTGGATTTTTTTTTTTTGGTTTTTCAAGACAGGGTTTCTCTGTGTAGCTTTGTGCCTTTCCTGGAACTCACTTGGTAGCCCAGGCTGCCCTCGAACTCACAGAGATCCGCCTGCCTCTGCCTCCCAAGTGCTGGGATTAAAGGCGTGTGCCACCACCGCCCGGCTCCTAACTGGATTTTTAAGTTTAGACACCCATGCTCATGTGTGCAGAGGCCAAAGTAGTAAGTCCCCCCCCCTTCTATTTTTCAAGACAGGGATTTCCTGTATCTTCTTCACGGTCCTATAACTAGCTCTGTAGACCATACTGACCTTGAACTCAAGAGATCTGTTTGCCTCTGCCTCGCAAAAGCTGGCATTAAAGATTTGTGCTACCACTGCCTGGCTCAGGTGTCTCTTATAGTTACTTCAAACCTTATTTCCCCGAGACAACATCTTTTACTGAATTAGATGTGCACCCTTTATGCTAGGTTTTCCACTAGAGAGCTCTTAGGATCTGCCTGTCTCTGACCCCCATTTTTGTTGTTGCTGTTTTGTTTTTTGGGTCACAGGTAGGGAGATACATGCCTGGCTCTTTGCCTGTGCTCTGGAGATTCAAGTTCACGTTCTCATACTTCTAGAGCAAGTATTCTTTCCCATAGAGCCACCTCCCTATTCCACTCTGCTTCTACAACCCTTTAGAGAATTTAAATTAGTATGACTTATTTTTATAAATGAAGGCTGCCCTCTTTATCTAACCAGACTCTTTTTACATGAGTTTCAAATCTTGTGCTCTAGTATTTTCTCCTTCATCACATTCCAATCTCCAGAAAAAGGTTTGGGAAGTTATTTATTTTAGACAAATGCCACAACTTTCAAAAGGCATTATCTGCAGGAGGGTGTGTGCATGGTGCCCACGAGAAGAGTTTCCCTCAGTGGCTAGATTACTTTTTTCAGTTCCATTAAAAATCTCATCTTGACATATGGGAAAAGAATTTCTAATTTGAGAAAAACAACTCACTAAATTATGAATGTGCTGCAGTTTAGTCTTTCCTAGAAATTCCATGAGAGAGTAAACCAACAAAACACATCTGCACTGCCAGCATTCTAATTGGCCCAGATAGAGTTAAGGTTATGACTTCTTGCTTCATAGTTCATGTAGCTTGCTCTCTGTGTGTGCATGTGTAAATGTGCTCTCTCTCTCTCTCTCTCTCTCTCTCTCTCTCTCTCTCTCTCTCTCTCTCTCTCTCTCTTTCTCTCTGTCTTTAAAAAGAGCTATAGGAAAAGGCTACTTTTTGGACTGTAGGAGGACACTTATTCAAATTTAGAAATGATGATTGGTTGGAACATCAGGTTATAAAAGAGAAAGTTTTTATTATACTTTATGATATATTTGCAAGTTCACACCTAAATGGGGAAAATTATAGTAAATTTAAATTCTCTTGGAGGAGGAATACAAATATAGATGAATATATAGAAATATTAAAACCATTAGAAGTGTGGTGCCAAAAGGTAAAGTCAATCATAATGTACTTATCTTGCATTTTGAAATAATACCTTCTACTAGTAGAAGAAAAGTAAGAAATCAATCACACTGCTACTAGTTCTTATACGTACACTTATTAATTTATTCAATCAAACTAAACTAGCTATCCATGGTAACCTCTCTGCTGCTTTACTTCTGAAGAAGATTAGCTTTAAATCAGAACTGGGTATTGTACCATTTCAAGTACTCTTTGGGCAAAGGAAAGGAGACATAATTATTTTCTTTGATGCCAACAAGAAGATTAGAATCACTGCCAGGTCTGAATCAAAGATGAAGTGAACCAAATCGAAATGGAATATTTTAGTGTGTTTTCTTTTATGTATGTGTTGTGTTTATGTGTGGATGTCAGAAATTGGTGCTGAGCATGACTGTTTGTATGTGTGTATTGTTTGTCTTTTTGTGTATGCACAGAGGACAGAAGTTGATGTCAGGTGCCTTTTTCAGACACTCTATACTTTTTATTGATAGATTGACTAGACATTGAATTCCAGGTAGTCTCCTGCTTCCATTTTCCCAAAGAGGTTGGCTCCAGACTACCACTATATCCAACTTTTAAGGAGGTGATAGGAATCTGAACTCAGCTCTTCATGCTTGTGTGGCAGACATTTTACTCAAAGAGCTCCCCAGTCTGTCGTTCTAATATTTTATCTTTTATGTCTAGTTTAAACATATGAATTACATCAGTGGTTTAAATATATGGGAAATTGCATTGAAATGACTCTCAAACACCCTTGGCTTATATACACTGTATAGTTTGATGTTTATTAGAAGGATGTCGGAAGCTAGAGAGGTCTTCTGTTAGGTTGAATAATCCACCCACTGTGTTCTCTTCTGTCATGGGTCATGATGTTAAACATCTGTATGTCTCCGTACTACAGAAACAGTGACTATCAGTACATAATTTCACAATTTGAGGAAAACATGAGTAACTGAAACATAAAGCTATTCTTAAATTTGAATTTTGGCATAATAGTTTTTCCTTATTTTGTCATAACTATGAAGTAATATAGAATATAACAATATAGACAGAGTACCTTTACAATATTCCATGATCAAATTAGTGTTAATAATGACACTACAGAACCATGGTCAAATGCCAACTGCACTCTAACCACTATGATATTTCCTGTAATCTACACATTATCAATTCCTACAATAGGCAGAAGGTTGAGCTATATTTTCATAGTTTTCTGTAAAAGAAAACAAATACTTCCAGGAGGAGTTAAGTAAGTTTGATAGTGTAAGAAGTACTTAGAGCATTAGAAGCAATATTTGAATCAAAGTTTTAGTTCACCATGTTTTCCCATTATATTCGCCAGATACACACTTCCTAATCTGGTTACCAATGCTAGGGTAAAGGAAGAACATCTCTCCAAAGTCTCTGAGTTGTCTTCTTTCTCAGCTCCCTCGTCTTCCAAATCTCATTACTTTGTTCTGATAACTATACTTTCTGCTTTGCTTCATATCTGTCCACCCTTCTGTTCTTTCATTGCCATCAGTCAGACATTGCTTAGAGAAACTGTGAATTTTCTCCCCAGACTGTTTGTTTTGTTTTTTTTTTCTTTATGAGTGGTGCCTGACCTCACTGTAGTTTCAGCTTAGTGCAAATTCTAAATCTCTCAGTACTTACATTCTCCCCTCATTTCCTGGAACTTTTGATGTCATTCCCCTTACCTTATTTCCTTCTTGTTGACATCTCAACTCAGATATAAGTAAAACCTTATTTCTTTAGAATATGCTTTAAATTTATTTGTTTATTTATTTTCTAGTTTTATTCTATTGGTGTGATGAGAGATTCTGACCAGAAGAATCTTGGGAGAAAAGGGTTTATTTTGCTTATACTTCCAGGTCACAGTCTATTATTGAGAGAAGTCAGGTCAATAACTTACCCAGGAACTGAAAGCAGAACTCATGAAGAATATTGCTCGCTGGCTTCCCCCTCTAACTTGCTCACTGACTCATGCTCAGCTTTCTTTTTTTCTTTTTTCTTTTCATTTATTTTACATACCAAACACTTCCTTCTCTCTTCCTATTTCCTCCCCCACCTCCCATCTACCCTTCCCCCGCCATCCAATACTCTTCCCTTCAGAAAGGAGCAGGCTTCCCATTGGCGTCAACAAAGCATGGCATATCAAGTTGGGACTAAGCTCCTCCTCCTGCATCTATGCTGTGAGAGGTATCCCAGCAGGCGGAATAGATTCCAATAGCCAGCTCATGAACCAAGAACAGGTCCTGATACCACTACTAGGGGTCCCACAAACAGACGAAGCTATACAACTGTCACTCTTATGCAGAGGGCCTAGGTCAGTCCCATGCATGCTCCCTAGCTGTTGGTTGAGAGTCCATGAGCTCCCACTAGCTTAGGTCACCTGTCTTTGTGGGTTCCCCCTTCATGATCTTGACCCACCCCTTTGCTTGCATAATCCCATCTCCCTCTCTTCAACTGGACTCCCAGAGCTCGGCCCAATGTTTGGCTGTGCATCTGCTTTCATCAGTTACCGGGTGGAAGTTCTATGATGACAATTAGGATAGTCACCAATCTGATTACAGGAGAAGGCCAGTTCAGGCACCCTCTCCACTATTGTTAGGAGTTTTAGCTGGGGTTATCCTTGGGGATTCCTGGGAGTTTCCCTGTCACCAGGTTTCTCCCTGATCCCCAAATGGCCCCCTCTACGAAGATATCTCTTGCATTACTCTCTCCTTCTGTCCCTCCCCCAACTAGACCAAACAAATTCCTCATCTATGTTTCCATTCCCCCATCCCTTTTCCTTCACCCCTCTACCTCCCACTCCAAGTTTACCCAGGAGATCTCATCTATTTCTTCTTTCCAGGAAAATCCATGCATCCCTCTTAGGGTCTTTCTTGTTGCCTAGCTTCTCCGGAACTGTGTATTATAGTGTGGTTCTCCTTTGCTTTACATTTAATATCCATTTTGAGTGAGTACATACCATGTTTGTCCATCTGGGTCTGGGTTACCTCACTAAGGATAATTTTTTTCTAGTTCCATCCATTTGCCTGCAAATTTCATGATGTCAGAATGGTACTAGCATAAAAACAGACAGGTAGAGCAACAGAATTGATGTAAATGCACACACCTATGAACACCTGATTTTTGACAAAGAAGTCAAAATTATACAATGGGAAAAAGAAAGGACTTTCAGTGGTGGTGGCATGACTGGATGTTCACATAAAGAAGAATGTAAATAGATCCATATCTATCACCCTGCACAAAACTCAAGTCCAAGTGGATCAAAGAACTCAACATAAATCCAGTTACACTGAATCTTATAGAAGAGAAAGTGAGAAGTAGCGTTGAACACATTAGCACAGAAGACAACTTCCTGAATATAACACAGTAGCACAGACACTGAGATCGACAATTAGTAAATGGAACCTCCTTGCTGTGGATGATCAATTGATAAATAAAACACTGATTGGCCAGTAGCCAGGCAGGAACTATAGGTGGGACTAGCAGAGAGGAGAATGGAGAGAACAGGAAGGCAGAAAGGAGAAGACGCTAGCCTACTGTCCAGACAGCATCATGTAAAGGCAGCAGGTAAAGCCATGGAGCATGTGGCAACATATAGATTAACAGAAATGGGCTGAATATAAGAGTAAGAGCTAGACAATGGTAGGCCTGAGCTAATGGCCAAGCAGTTTAAATAATATAAGCATCTGTATGTTTATTTTATAAGTAGGCTACAGGACTGCCAGGTCTTGGCAGGACCCAGACAGAAAAAAACTCTAACCACAAATGGTGCCCAAAGGGTTGGCAAGAGTTTCCACCTAAAACCTGAGAAAAAAGATTCTAAAACGGAGCTAAAAACAGCTTCCTAGTTGTCTCTCTCAATTTGGCAGGTCCCTGGCATGCATGTTTGACCAGCAGTATGGTGGAAATGAGGCATCTATAAGTGGCACATTATGCTGCATGGTAGACTTAGTCTTTGCTAGTACCAAAAAAAAAAAAAAAAAAAAAAAAAAAGGCTGCTTTGATAGAAGCACAGAACCACTGTTTCTAAGAGTTGATGGCTCCCAGAGCTGGTGGTAAACGTACCACTGCAATGTTGGGAAGCTTAGGTAGGCGGAGCCACCAGCCAAAGCTGCTATTTATCCCTAGTAATGCTGCAGTTTAAAACAATAGATACACAATAAGACAGACTCAGATGGAACAAGACTTTAAATGCTTTACAATGTGTGTAAAAATGTACGTAGGCTTGGAAGAGGAAAAAAAAGAAATATATAAAGTTATATAAAAATAGTTTTTAAAAACAAAGTCTTTAAAGAGACAATAAAGGTAATATAAAAAATAAGCCACGTAAAGGTGGATGTTACACAGAGAATCTGGATTGTGTTGTCTTTGGGATTTTTAACTGCAGAAAAACATTTGATCATAAAAGCTGTTGAGTTAAAAAAAATATGTATATTTTAAAAGTACATTGACTTCAAAATTTAGATGTAAGGATATGTTGCTTTGGAAAGGAGGCTCTGCTTTTGTTTCCACAGAAAGCCAAAGGCTGTGGATTTGTTCCAGATTAAGATACATCAGGTTTGACCAGCCAAGACCCCAGAAAGGTCTCCAATGACACCATGGTCCAGATGATCCAACATCCAGAACGGTTTCAACGCAACTGGCTCAAACAATACACCCTCACGGACTCTTCCATAATCCTAAAATTTTCTTTGTGTCCCCATAAGATACAGCACCCCCTCCAGCAGGAAGTAGTAAGAGAAGCTATGCCCAAATTCCTAAATATACCAAGCTGGCTTTGGAGATGGAATTGGCTCACTCCTTCTCTAAACCCAAACATATTGTTAAAAAAAAAAAAAAACGTTAAGAAATTCTTTTGTCCCATATCAGAAGAGCCCTCTGGTGTGGGACAGAGAAAAACCAATATTTTTAATTAAATCAGGTTGATTATAAATATGATCTCTTTCTAAAGAAGAAAAGGGGATAAGATATAGATATGATAGGATGAAAGGGTAGATTATTGAATCTACTTTTATTTTTTTTGAATCTACTTTTAAAGAGCAACTTGTTTAAAATGTTTTATATTGCTATGGATTTTACTTTATTGATACAAATTTAAACTTGATTTTGTTATACCATATATATATTTCTACTCTTGTTTGAGGTATTATGTTTATGTAACTCATTTAGATTGTAATGGATAATTAAGAAGTACAGATTAATAATTAGTCTTCTATGATAGTCAAACTTATAGTCATGCTAAGTTTTCTAGGTATACATAGATACATTTCAGATAGATAGGTAATCTTCAAACACTTCAAAGACCTACAGAATATGGCATTTAAAATGTTTTAAAAATTTTGACTTTCTGGACAGTGAGACATGTCTGCTCCTGGCAGCACCAATTTACTTCAGAGAGGAGGATGGGCATCGAAGACACTCTGTATAGAGTTTATATACTTCTTGGCAAAAATAGCCATTTGGGCAAGAAACTGTTCTTGCATGGACTGCTTAAAGAAATGTATTGATTGGACATACAGGGCCCATAGGAAGGTGACCACTGAACTTTGCTTGGCAAAATGATCCTTCAGGTTCCTGCTTGACAGAGGAAACTGCCAGACATTCTACAGGACACAGAGAAAAATGACTGGGAGACTCTACCCCTGTGGGCTGAAGACAGATGCCTCAACTTTACAAAGGAACTTTGGATAACTGTCCAGGCTGCCAGCTGTTTCTATCCACTCTCGCAAGACTCCCGAAAGATGCTTGTGTCCTTTTTCCATTTCTCAGGTAATATTATATCCTTCTGAGCTCTTTGATATAGTTGAAGACTAAATAGTTATAATTTCCTCAGTTATGATAAAAGATAAGTTAGATATAAAACCTTAGACTCACAAATATAAGATAGATAGAACATCTTCTTTAATATTGTAATTGTAATTCTTGCTTGATAATTGTTTTATTATACATAATTTTACTATGTTAAAGTTAAAACCTTCCTTTTTGAAAAAAAAGAAAAAGGGAAAGTGCTATGGATGATCAATTGATAAATAAAACACTGATTGGCAAGTAGCCAGGCAGGAAGTATAGTTATAAGAGCTAGCTAGCAAAGTCTCTCTCTGCGAGATTAGCAGAGAGGAGAATTGAGAGAACAGGAAGGTGGAAAGGAAGAGACGCCAGCCTGCTGTCCAGAGAGCATCATGTAAACACAGCAGGTAAAGCCATGGAACATGTGGCAACATATAGATTAACAGAAATGGGCTGAATATAAGAGTAAGAGCTAGACAATGGTAGGCCTGAGCTAATGGCCAAGCAGTTTAAATAATATAAGCATCTGTATGTTTATTTTATAAGTAGGCTATGGGACTGCCAGGTCTTGGCAGGACCAGAGAGAAAAACTCTAACTACACCTCCTGAGACTGAAAAGCTTCTGTAAGCAAAGGGCACTGTCAATAAGCCAAAATGGCAGCCTACTGATTGGGAAAAGATCTTCATCAACCCCACATTTGACAGAGGACTGATCTGCGAAACATATAAAGAACTCAAGAAAGTAGACATCAAAAATACCAAAGAATCCAATTTTGAAAATGGGGTACATATTTAAACAGAGAATTCTCAACAGCAGAATCTCAAATGGCCGAGAAACCCTTGAAGAAAAGTTCAACATCCTTAACAATCAGAGAAATGCCAATCAAAATGATTCTGAGATACCATCTTATACCTGTCAGAATGGCTAAGATCAAAAATGCTAATGACAGCCTGTGTTGGAGGGGATGTGGAGTAAGGGAACACTCCTCCTAGCTCTCTTATATAATTAAGGCCCATACACCATTGGGTAGGCCCTCCAACATCAATTATACATTGAGCTGACCTCTTGAAAACATGGTCATAGGCCGATATGATCAGGGAAATCCTCTATTTGAGAGTCCTCTGTGTGTGTGTGGGGGGGGCAGATGTTGATATCAAATGTGTTCATCAATTACGTTCAACTTTATATAGGGAAATCAGCTAGTTTACTTGAACATAGAACTTGCTGAACCAGCTAGTCTATGAACTGTCTTGTAGCTTGATGTTTCTCCAGTCCCACCCAGCTCTGCAGTCTGGACTAATCTCTGCCACCCACAGTCCCACAGCTGCTTATAAAATAATCACTCAGAGGTTTGATATTAATCACAACTCTGTGGCATATGGCTCAAGCTTCTTACTAGCTAGCTCTTATAAATTTAACTGAACCCATTTCTATTAATCTATATATTACCAAGCGTGCTGTGGCTTTATCTGTGTCCTATTACATGTTTCTCTTTGGACAGTCAGCTGGCATCTCCCTCTCAGCCTTTCTTCCCTCATTATCTCTTTTGGGTTTTCCTGCCTGACTCCTGCCCCGCCATAGGCCAATGCAGCTTTATTATCCAATGAGAGCCATACGTATTAACAGCATACAGAAAGACATCCCACATATCTAATCAAAAAGGAAGGTTTTTAACTTTAATGTAGTAAAATTATATATAACAAAACAGTTATCAAGCAAGAAATACAGTCACAATATCTAGTCTATTTGTATTTGGCAAAATTAAAGAAAATACCCTATCATCTATCTTATTTTTGTGAGTCTAAAGTTTTATATATAATTCATCTTTTATCATGATTAAGAAAAACTATAATTATAACTACCTAGTCTTCAACTCCATCAAAGACCCCAGAAGGATATAATATTACCTTAGTAAACAGGAAGTACATTGCAAGAAACTTCAATAATTCTAGAAATTACAGAGACACCTAGCTGCTTGGACAGTTATCCAAAGTTCCTCTGTAAGGTTGGGGCATCTATCTTCAGCCTACAGGCCTAGAGTCTCTGGCATAGCTTTCAGCGAAGCAAGAAATTTTAAGGACTGTTCCACCCATTCTGGCAAAGTCTTCAGTTGCTTCTCCCCATGTCCTGTAGAATGTCTGGCAGTTTCTTTTGTGAAGCAGGAACCTGAAGGACCATTTCACCTTGCAATGTTCAGTGGTCACCTTTCTGTGGGTCCGGCATGTCCAGTTTATATAGCAATTGAGGCAAGGGCACATTTTTGTCCAGTGGCTAACTTTTGCCACAAAGAAAGCAAACTCCACAATGAGTTTCTTCAGTGCTCATCATCCTTTTTGAAATAATTGGTGCTGCTAGGAGCAGATAGATGTGTCTCACTGTTTAGGAAAGTATAAGTTCTTAAAACATTTTTGAATGCCATATTCTGTAGGTCTTTGAAGTGTCTGAAGATTATCTTAATTGAAATATACTTTTGTATACCTAAAAAACTTAAGTAACATGACTATAAGTTTGATTATCATAGATGACTATTAATCTGTATTTCTTAATTATATTTTACAATTTTAAATGAATTGCATAAACATAATACCTTAAACAAGAGTGGAAATATACATACAGCATAACAAAATTAACTTTAAATTTGTATCAATAAACTAAATCTATAGCAATGTAAAATATTTCAAATGAGGTATTGCCTTTTAAAAGTAGATTCAATCATCTACTACCCTTTTATCCTATCATATCTATATTCTATATTTCTATATCATATCCTCCTTTCTTCTTTTAGAAAGAGGTTGAGTATGACCAATAACAGTTTATAACCAAACTCCTTAACAAAGGCAATTATCCATAATCCAGTTTTGGGAAATAGAGGTACAGTGTTCTAGGCTACTTCCTGCTGATTGGGAGCACTGTTAATCTTATGAGGACCCTGAGAAATTCAAGATAGTGGTCAAGTCCTGGGAAGACCAGCTATAACCTTTGTTGATAGATATCATCTGTCAAGGTTCAGGAGGTCTTGCTTGATCAAATCTGATCCATCTTAACCTGGAACAAATCCATAACCTCTTGCTTCCTACAGAAACAAAAGCAGAGCTTCCTTTCCAAAGCAACATATCCTTAGACCCAAATTTTGAAGTCAAGATACCCTTAAAATATATATATATATATATATATATATTGATTTAACTCAGCAGCCTTTACAATTAAATGTCTCTCTCCATTTAAAAATCCCAAAGACAGCACAATCCAGACTATCTGTGTAATTTCTGCCTTTACGTGTCTTATTATATTTATCTATATATATTTTTAAGACTTTGTTTCATTTTTATGACTATCTATATCCTTTCTCTTCACTGTCAAGCCTATGTACCTCTTTACACACAGTATAAACCGTTTAGAGTTTTATTCCACCTGAATCTGTCTTATTGTGTATCTATAATCTTTTTGTGGCCAAGACAGATTTTAAACTATTTAGCTGAATGGCTAGAATGAAAGTGGCAGTTCTGGCAGCTGATTCCATCCCCCTCAGCTTTCCAACATGGCATAGGTCCATTTACTGCCAGC
Source organism: Peromyscus maniculatus bairdii (assembly GCF_049852395.1). NCBI lineage: Eukaryota > Metazoa > Chordata > Mammalia > Rodentia > Cricetidae > Peromyscus > Peromyscus maniculatus. Next base: position 55,821,267 of record NC_134872.1, on the reverse strand, counting down.
TCTGGGAGCCATGCTCACCGAGGACTCTGGGAAGCAGTGGGTCTATGACTCCATCAAGCAACATGTCATCCAGAAACCTTGTTTTTTGTCTGTACAAGCAAAAGCACTGCATGGCTTGGAGACACCTTTGTTTATCATGGCAGGAATCTGACATGCTATACTCAAGCTCGAGCTGAATGCCACAGCATCTCTGTACCGCAGCCCACATAAGAGACACAAACTAGGAAGCTGCTTTTATATCTGTACTAGAATCTCTTCTTAAGTTCTCTCAAGTTTAGATGGAAACTCTTGCCAACATGTATGGGCACCATACATACTCAGAAGTTTTCCTGTGTCCTGCCTGGTCCCATAGCTGCTTGGTGCCAAGTAAACACACAGAGGCTTATTTTACCAAATACAAATAGACTAGATATTGTAGCTGTGATTCTTGCTTGATAACGGTTTTATTATAATATCACTATATTTAAGTTAAAACCTTCCTTTTTGATTAGACAGAAATGGAGACGTGCTGTGGGATCCCTTTCCATATGCTGTGATTATGTGTGGCTCCCATTGTATAATAAATAAAAGTACATTGGCCTGTCAGGGCAGGATGGAGCCAGGTGGGAAAATCCAAAACTAACAGTTTTGGATTTAGTAGATAGTGAGGAAAAAGGGTGGAGTCGAGGAGACACCAGCCCACCACCCTAGGAGCAGCCATGGCCATGTGGTAACATAGATGCAAAGGAATGGGTTAATTTAAGATGAAAGCGCTAGGTAGCAAGAAGCTCAAGAAGCTAAAGAAGCCGGGCGGTGGTCGCGCACACCTTTAATCCCAGCACTCGGGAGGCAGAGCCAGGCAGATTTCTGTGAGTTCGAGGCCAGTCTGGGCTACCAAGTGAGTTCCAGGAAAGGCGCAAAGCTACACAGAGAAACCCTGTCTCAAAAAACCAAAAAAAAAATAAATAAATAAATAAATAATAAAAATAAATAAATAAAAAAAAAGAAGCTAAAGACAGAGGCTGTATAGTTTGTAATTAATATTAAGCCTCTGAGTGATTATTTCATAAGTGGCTGTGGGACTTCTGGGCTGGGTGGGACCAGAGAAACTTCTGTCTACACTGCCTTATTCTGAGAATTTCTTGTCTCCACTTCCCAAGCCCCGAAATTACAGGCGAGACAGCAGGACCTGGGTCACCTAGCATTTGTGTAGGTGTTGAGAAGTTGAACCTTGGTACTCACGACATCATGGTAAGCACTCTAATCACTGAGGTATCTCCCCAGCTACAAGAATTGCTTTTAAAATAAAAGATTTAGTGAAGACAAAATTTGAGTAAAGACTTAAAACAGACCAGAAGAATTTAAAATATTCAATATTATAAATACATTATATAAGTAATAACCAACATGTTAGTGGGCTAAGACCTGACCTTCTAAAATTAATGTACTCATAAGAAAGTTACTTTAATGAATGCACTGCTAAATGTCTTCACTATACAAGGAGATATATTACTGACCCAGTTCATTATAAAAGACGTGTACAGCTTTGCTTATTTAAGGGATGAATACCATGTGCTCCCAAACTCACTACAAGATTTATTTGGCTTCTGCATGACATACTGTTGGATTGGAGACTAGAGAGGCATGTCAATTACAGAGAAATAATGAGCATAGGGTTAAATGTGCCTTTTTTTTGTATAATAAACTCTCCATACAATAGCTTTGTATATAAATACAGCATAGCTGATATTCGTAAGATGTTTGCTCTTTTTGTCTGTTTTTTTAATCAACCATAGAATCCTTCATTTGTCAGAGTAAATGTAATAATCAGATCAGAATTTTATTTAACTTGTTAATTATACCAATACGGTGCTTTGTTCTGAGATAGAAGAGTATTATGCATACTGATGAATTATCCTTGCAGAGATAACCTTTTGATTCTGAGTGGTGGTCTTGGAATGCTGGCTATGAAGAGCCTAATGGCAAGGACATGTTGGTATTGGCCTGATTTACTTTGTTTGATGACCTCTTACTTCTATCCTTTCCATTGAGAATGGCGCCCCCTCCATCATCCTCCCTCTCCACCACAACTTCATCTTTATTAAAATCTAGTTACTGCCGGGAAACTGCGTTCTCTAAAATGGCTTTCCCTGTGGCTTAAAGATTTTTTTTTTTAATAAATAAATACAGTTTATGTTGGGCATTCTCCACTTGAAGGGCTAATGATTATTGACTAGCCTCCAGCAGGCATCAGGGAGTCTTGCCTCAGGCCCTTCCAACTAGCCCCCAAACATGCCAAATGTTAACACATGTTTCTGGATCCTTGGCTGGGATTGGACACAAACAAGGCAGTCAGAATGGACCATTTAGTGTACAAGTCAAGATGACAGATCTCTGCTTAATACACGGAAGAGAAAAATTCGTATCTTATTGAAAACGGCAGAAGAGCCCCGGGTGTTTTCACTTTGTGATTCTGCTGCAGAAAAGTGGGTTGTGTCAATATAAGTCTATGTCACCAGCTCATAGCTGCCACAGTGAATTGACCCTGTTCATGGCAGACATAAAGGCCTTCCATTTCCAAATTCTCTCTAATGCTCATCTGCAAAAGGAAGCAGCATGTGGAAGGAAGCCAACGATTCTTCTTAATCACAGGAAAGGAAGGGAGACAGAATTGTCTTAATGTAATACAGCAATCTGCAGTGCGATTCCCACCATTGGGCGGCCAGATTAGGGATGCTTGATGCATTTGAGGCTCTACAAGGAGGATGCTTTGATACAGGAGCATATGCTTTGTAAATCATGAGCAGCCATTCTTCATAGCACTATAGATTCTTGTAAATCGTACAGGGCAAGATTACACAGCCCATCCACATGTTTCTGAAATTGTTTAAGGTACCCTTTCTCAACACGTGTAGAATGTTTGCAGGAATTCCTTACCAATAAAGTTTCTGCTACCAATTTAGTGTAGAAAAGACATGGATAAAATAGCTTATTTTATAATGTTTTGTGATATATTGGCCTTCAAACTATAAATTCTCAATAGAAGTACAGAAATGTTATATTTTACTTGAAGGCAGAGGGATTTTTTTTTCATTTTTTTTTTTACCTTTTTAGAAATGATATACAGTAGCCTATAGAACAAACTTTAGGAATAATAGTCTATAGAAGAAATAATACTTAATTCTATTATCTATAATTCTTTTTGGCTGCCAAAATAAAATGTACCTTCACCCCTCAATATTTCATAGTTCATTTCAGCAAGCAGTAACTCGGCAGCAAATACAATTAAGGTGTTATTTCAAAACCTAAGGCACCGGTTTGAAGAAACAATAAACACTGTATATATTCAGTCAGGTATAGTTAATGATCACATGATACTGTAGAGCACTAGCTACCTTTTAAGTAAAACATATATCCATTAGCTTTCCATGCTTTCCCCCACCATTGTAGAAAAACATAAAGAAAAATATCTTTCCTTATAATTGGGAGAACAATTTATTTTATCACTTTCCTTTCAGATAGAATTGTCTGTAAGTCATCACAAATAGCAGCTGCTTCTGTTTCTGCAAGTCTTTAGGCTTCCTCTTCTACTGTGATATTTGCATTCAACTTATCTTACAGTTAGTTTGTTTTTTTTTCCAACAACTTATCAGGTATCTGCATATGTGTATAAACATTTAAACAAATATACATGTAAAAGAGAGAACAGAATAGTGACATCCATTCAAATTTGACCCTGATGAAACATTTGTCCTTTGGTTGTCCAAAAAATAAAGTTATATATTACAGCTTTGGTCTGGAAGTTCCAACCCCCATTGAGGCTTCTGAAAATGGTCTGTCAGATACTCTAGTCCTGTAGCCAATCTGAATGCACCAACAATGCTGAGAAACATTAGGTCACTATCCAGGCTGCCAGCCATCTCGGTCTACTCTTGCAAGATTCCCGAAAGTTGCTTGCATCCATCTACCATTTCTCAGGTACCATTATATTCCTTCTCAGGTCTTTGATGGGATTGAAGACTAGAAGTTATAGTTACAACTTAGTAATATATATATATATATATATATATATATATATTTATAATCTTAGATAGAACATATTAAGTATTAGATTCAGTTCTTTAGGATAGGACACCCTTTGGAATGATCTTTGTAACATACCATTTACCTATGCTCTAGACTTCTCTGGATTTTAGTATGTGTTTCTTGCTTGATATTGTTCACATTAATTGTAGTTCCATCTTATCTAGGTCATTATCCCTCATTACTCCTGGACAATATTTGATAACCATTCCTTTGTATATAGTCTTGTATTAAGTTAGAACCTCTTTATTTAGACAAAAAGGGGGAGATACAGTGGATAGCCATTCCAGCTTTGGTCTGGAAGTTTCAATCCCCATTGAGGCTTTGGTAACTATCATGCCTATAAGGTGGGGCCAAGGGAGGGCCCTGAAGACACGAGATCAGGACACGCAGCACTCTCTTGCTGCTGGGAGCCCTACTGCTAGAGGAGGACCAAGAAGAGTTCCCCAGAGAACACCACCGGACTACGCTGCGTCTTTCCCAGAACCCTCAACCTACCTATCCCTTCATTTGTAAATTACACCATTAAATAAATCTTCTTTTAACTATGTGGAGTGGCCTTAATAATTTCATCAATAATATGAAGTGTTTATCTGAATGTCAGTTCAATTCTTCATAGACTGTTGACAATTTCAGACCTTTATGTTAAAAGAATCTGATGAATGCCGGGCGGTGGTGGCGCACGCCTTTAATCCCAGCACTCGGGAGGCAGAGGCAGGCGGATCTTTGTGAGTTCGAGGCCAGCCTGGGCTACCAAGTGAGTTCCAGGAAAGGCGCAAAGCTACACAGAGAAACCCTGTCTCGAAAAACCAAAAAAAAAAAAAAGAATCTGATGAACTGTACAGTCAAATTCCAGCTGCTGGTGTAGCATGTCATACATGTGTATGTCTTATTACCTAATATGATACAGATATTGAGATGGTATTGAAATGTTAAGAATATTTAATCTGTGAATCAATAGCAAAATAAACAGATTATTTTTAATCAAATTAATATAATTTATGAGTGGTTTGTATGGTAGCCAAGAAGATCTGGGAATTAGCATAAAATTCAATCTTTCTTAAATTTAAAACATTTCTCCACACACTGAATTTTGATTATGTTCATCCTCTTACCCCAACTCTTCCTAGGTTCTCCCCACCTCCCTACCCACCCAACATTATGTCCTTTATTCTCTTGCTTTCCAAACAAACAAACAAACAAAATTAAAACACAAGCCAAACAACAACAGTAATACAACAAAACAAACAAACAAACCAAAACCAAAAGCCCACAAAAAATCATGGAGGTTGTTTTGTGTTAACCAATGACTCCTGTGTGTAGGATCTGCCCTGGAGTGTGGTTAATAGGATATACCCAGTGACATTCCATTGGAGAAATGGATTTTCCATTTCCCAGAAGGTATCAGAGGCAAAAAGCTCCTCGGTTAGGGGTGGGATTTGGTGTCCATTTCTTTACAGTGCTGAGATTTTTGTCTTGCTTGAACCTGTGCAGGTCTTGCGTGTGCTGTTGTTGTCTCTGAGTTCATATGGGTATCAGTTCTGTTGTGTCTGAAAGATGCTGCCTCCTTGAAGTCATCTATCCTCCTGACAGTTACAAGCTTTCCACTTCCTGTTGTGCACAGATTTCTGAACTTTGAGGGGAGGGGTTTGATGAAGACAAGCCACGTCGGACTGAGTGGTTCAGAGTCTTTCACTCTCTTCACATTGACATTCTTATGGTAACAACATCTTTATTAGATTTGTTACTAGATTATACATCATTTTCCCTCTTATTTTGGGGTTTATTCAAAATAATGAAAAGCCTCCATCAGAGAAAAACCATATAAGCCACTTTGAAACAGGCTTATTAGAGCCACAACTCATGCAATATAAGCCCCAAGATGCCTTTGTTTCTTTTAGAAATAATTTGTAAGCCTTCTGTATGCAAGTTACTGCACTGTACATCACAACAACTATAAAAATAAAGCAATTTACCTTTATTTCAAATTTTTCAGAGATATTAGAATAGTGGTTAAAATAGCAGAAACAAATGTAGAACTTCCAAAAAGCTGTTGAGAATGGGTTAATATTCCTTTAATTTTGTCATTTCTCAGTTGTAGTATAATAATCCTCACCATATGACTCTTACAGGATAAATTAACAAATTACTCATCTCAATAATAATGATGAGTTTGATTGAATATCACAAAATGATTAAAGTAATCACCCCTAAGAAGTTAACACCTTAGCTGAACTGAAAATTGTTAATAGCTTTTTGATACATTATTTAACTCTGACATGCAAATACTATAAACAGTGTAAAAGTGTTACTAATGTTCAGTGGGAGAAACCCATTCCAGCTTAGAGAACAATGGCTTTATCAAAATGTGCATTTTCTTTTCTTTTTAAAAAAACAATTATAGAAACACACACGTTACACAGACACAGGCGCGCACGCGCACACACACACACACACACACACACACATATTCCAAAGTGGAGGTCTGTGTACCATTGAGAAATGGAATTAGTATGGAATCCCCTAGAGCTGGAGTTCCATGCGGGTGCTGGGAACTGAGTGGGAACTCTGCTGAAACAGCAAGTGCTCTTAACTGCCAAGCCATCTCTCCAGCCACAAAATATAAAGTTTCTTGAGTGGCAGAAGAATTTCCACCAGGAGGAGATCAAGAGCAGACATGCTAGATGGACACTGAGCCATGGGTTCAGTCTTAAGTGCTACAAAAGAGTGTGGCATCGGGTAGATGACTCAGTGAATGAAAATCACAAGCCTAGTGGTCTGAGTTGGATCCCTAGAATTCACATTAAAAACTGGATGCAAAAGCACACTCTGATGCCAATACTCCTATAGGAAATACACAGCAGACATAGGAGAATTGCCTACATGATCCCAGGCCAAACAGCTTGGAATGCAAAGTGCAGAAGGAAGAACATATTTATGTCATTGTAAACATTTAAGTGAGCAGATCTGTAAAGGCAGAAAGTAGATTAGTAATTAGGAGAACCTGGGAAAGGAGTTGTGAATGACAGTGGATGACAGAAATGAAAAGAATTTCTTTCGGATGTGAAGAAATTATTCAAAATCTGCATTTTGCCAATGATTCCTCCAACAATCCTACTCCAAACAAACCATTCGATTATGTAGTGAAGTGGGTGAATGGTACAGTAATCAAACTCCATTAAATAAATAGTTAAAGAAAGATAAAGGGCAGTGGTAGGCATGAATTGGCTATAGCCATAAATGATAATCCATGTTATTAGATGCTGTGTGATAAAACACTTTCCCGGGGAGACACAACACACATGTCTACTCTCCCCGTACAGGGATTCCATGACAAAGCAAAGTATGTATCCTACCAAAATCCAGCTTGGTAAAACAATGAGTTTTAATGGGATTACCTAGAGGAGTATGGGTGAAGGGTTATTTACAGGAAAAAAAATGGCTTAAAAAACAGGTATAACACCAAAGCCCACCCCAGCATGGGTGACAGTTCACAAAAATCTGGAAATTGGGAGCACACTGCTTAGTCTGCAGGCAACTCAACAGACAGGAGATGTCCTTTCCACGTAATTCTGTTGGTCTAAATCTCTTCCAGACAGCTTGGCTGACTTCTTTTAGGCAGCTGATTTGGTCTGTTAGCTTTCTTTTTCTTCCTTCCTTCCTTCCTTCCTTCCTTCCTTCCTTCCTTCCTTCCTTCCTTCCTTCCTTCCTTCCTTCCTTCCTTCCTTCCTTTTCTATTTTCTTTTTTTTGGCAGCTTGTCTTATCTGAGAGTCTTCTTTTCAATTTGGCTTGTTTAAGAGTGACTACAGGTAATCTGTTATTTACTCCTTGGAAGGAGGGTCCTAGTGAACCTGATTAGTTTCAGGTACTTCCTCAAGATATTCTGAGTTGTTTACCTTCTGATTTACAAAGCTTTCCTGCAGGAGGGAATGCTTCAGTCTCAGAGTAAACTGCTACACAACATTAAGCCAAAGCCCAAGTGGAGAAAAATTGTGAAGCATATAATAACCTACATGCCTTTAGGGACTAGCCAATATGCCTACTGTTGTTCTGGCTTCTGATTTACTTCAACAGTGTCTAACATTGTTTGTTGTTGTTGTTGTTGTTTGTTAATGCTTTTATTTTATTCAACTCTTAGGATGTGATTGAATTGTGTAAAACATAGTTCAACAAAATTATACTGATATCAGGTCATTGTCAATTGCAGTTGTCCACTTGTAAATACTGACTACGGTGCAGTAGAATGTGTTACTTTTATGTAGCTTCATTTTGTTCCCTGATACCAATATCTTCTTCACCCTTTTCTTACTACTACTAGCTGCAGTTCTATGTTCAGACTGACTCCCAATTATATGTATGCGAGAACATGGTGGTAAACAGGAAGTAGTGACAAAGAGGTGAAACTCTTAATTAGACTGCTTTGATCAGAGCATGTCATCCACATGTACTAACACATCACTTTCTATTCCATAGATATAAGCAATGATTAGATATCAGTCAAAAAAGAAATATTGGTTCAGGAAATGTAAGAAATAAATACCTGATTTGATCATAATCATTGTATGTACAAATAAGCCCAATTAAAATAATAAAAATAAAAATATTGGAATATGTTACCATACTCAAGGAAACACATACACTGGTTTATTATTCAATAAAGGATATGATGAACAATATAGATTAGCAGCTAATAGAGGTACATTGTGAGCTCTAGAAAAATCCAGAGATTAGGCACTTCTGTTATCTTAGAGAGGATGTCCTACCCCATCTGCATTTGGAAGTTCACCAACCTGTAAGTATCTTTTAGTATTTTATTTTATTTTTGCAAACAAAGACTGTATCAATGGGCATGATTAATATAGATTCAGTCAGTATCTAGCACCTATTTCTTGCCTAGAGAATAGAAGTAGAGATAAAATTTCCTGGTTTGCTCTGTCTGGTAAGCACCAAAGAGTCCATCAAAAATTTCCAATCAGGATAATCAACCAGGAGCCTCTTGGTACTTCCCAGGCCTGAGCAGGTGGAGGACACAGATGGTTCCCCCCAACACCTCAGGATCTGGGAGTAAGCACCCACCAGGTGCCTCTGGTGCTAGGCAGTTGGGCACCCTCATACCAAGTACCCCTGTGGTTTCTAGGCCCAGGCAATAGAGAGAAGAAAAACAAGAGCTCTGCACTATGCCTTGTAGCTGGGCTTGGAAGGACTCAACCATGTGCCACCTGTGATTCAACCAGGAACATTGGCATTGGGTGGTTGGGCACCATTATCCTGAGCAAGTACAGGTTGAGGAAGTGGAATAAAGAGAGGCAGAAGGTTTCATGGGTTGTAGGGAGAGGTGATTCTGGAGAGATTAGGGTAGTGAGGAATGGGCTAACATGAATGGTCAGCTGCCTACCCAAGTCCAAGGTGATGTCCAGGCCTGGGCTATGGTCAAGGGCCAGGTCTTGGTTTGAGGTCTTGAAGTAGCCAAGGGGGCCTGTGTTGATGTCTGTAGCCCTGCACCAAGGGTCATGCAGCAGAGGCTTGTAGTCTGGGCTATCACTTAGGGCCATGTTGTTGTCCACAGGCCATGCTGATCTGGGTGGCCTGTGCTGCCACCTGGGGCCGTATGATCACCTGACCCTAGCTGTTGCCTAGGACCATGTCTGAGTCTATGGTCCTGCCACAGCTAGGGTCTATGTTGATGTCCCTCAAGGTTGCCACTGAAGGTCACACAGATGCCCTGAGCCTAGACTGCAATCTGTGACCATCTTGGTGTCTGTATGCTGTGCCAAGCCAATTTGAGTGGCCAGCACTGTCACCTGGAGCCACTGAGGGCTATGTTCAGGTCTGTGGCCCTACTGCATCCAGGGTCTATGTTGATTTCTGTAGGTCCTGATACCATCAAAGGCCATGCCAATTCTACCTGGGGCCATGTTGATGTCCAAGGGCCATGCCTATCTTGGTAGCCTATACTACCACCTAGGTCATGGTAACATCTGAGCCCATGTTGCTTCTTAGAACCATGTCTGGGTCTGTGGTCTTACCATTGTTGGGGTCTGCATTGGTGTCACTGGCCCATGTTACCAGCAAAGATCTCACAGACAGCTGAGGTCTAGGCTGCAACCTGTGGTCATGAGGATGTCTGAGGGACATGCCACTGGAACAAGGATGATCTGAGGGGCCTGCACTGTCACCCAGGGCCATGGTATCATCAGGTCCAAGGCTGATGGTGAGGGCCATGTCTGGGTATGTAGCCCTGGAGCAGATAGGGTTTTGGCTCATGTCCATGGCTCCTGTTACCACCAAGGGCTGTGTAGATTCCTGCGGTCTGGTCAGCCACCTGAGATCATGTCAGTGTATGAAGACCATACTGCTACCAAGGCCATACTGATCTGGGTGACCTGTGCTGCCATCTGGGGCAATGGAGGTGTCCAGGCATGGGCTGCTGCCTAGGGCTATATCTAGGTCTATGGTCCTGTAGCAGCAGGGGTTGAGGTGATGTCCATGAGTCCTGTTACCACCAAGGGCTCTGCAGATGCCCAGGGTCTGGTCAGCCACATGAGACCATGTTGGTGTCTGAGAGCCATGCTGCCACCAGGGCCATACTGATATGGGTGGCCTGTGCCACCCCTGGGGCCATGGTGGCATCTGGGCACGAGCTACTGCCAAGGACCATGCCTAGATCCATACTCCTGCTGAAGCTGGGGTCTCTGAGGATGCCCATGACCCATGTTAGCACAAGGAGTCATTGGAACCATGTTGTGCTGAGCTAGCTCTGCTCTTCACTGGTCCTGGGATAGCTGCTCCTGTCCCTCAGAGGAGAGCTGTTCCCTGAACTCAGGAAAGATGACCCACACCTTACCATAGATGTTCATCTCATCATCTGCAGCACACAAGAGAGAGGGCCCTGCACTCTACCTGGGCAACACACTAGAGCTGACCCTATTGTCGGGGCACATGTGAGCCAGCCTTGAGGAGGGCATGAGAGTAGCAGAGGTGATTCCCCCCTCACCCATTCCCCCCAACACCCTAGTAATCCGGAGAGAGGGTCCTGTTCTTCACCAGGACCAAACTGGCCCTGGTGATATGAGTATAGCTTCCATGATGAGATCTTTATTTTGTTTTGGTTTTTCTTTTAAATTTTGTTTTGTTTTGGGGCGAGGTTGCAGTGGCAGAGGGTGAATGCAAGGAGATGGGGAGATAAGTGGAATCAGGATGCATGATGTGAAATCCACAAACAATAAATAAAAGTTAAAAAAAATTCCAAGCAGAAAAAAAGTGACATTTAAATTCATGAGGAATTTGGGGACTATGTTGTGGACGAGGGCCAAACTTGACACAAACTAGGGTTATCTTGGAAGAGAGAATATCCTTCATCCAATTGGCTTACAGGCAACTTTGTCAGGCATTTTCTAGATTCATGATTATGTGGAAGGGAACAGCTCACCATGGAGGGTGAAGCCCTGACTAATGGTCCTGGGGTGTTAAGAAAGCAGACCAAGCGGGACGTGGATAGTAACCCAGCACCGAGCAATCCTCTACGGCCCCTGCTTCAGCTTCTGCCTCCAGCTTCCTGCTGTAATTCCAGCTCTGACTTCCTCTAATGACAGAATTTAACGTGGAAGTATAATCTAGAAATACCCTTTCCTCTCCAAGTATTTTTGGTCGTGGCATTTATAACAACAATAGAAGCAAACAGAGATAGATGCACACAATTTTGTGGTGGTAATCTAATTGTACTGAAATATTATTTTGATTGTATGTTAATAAATAAAGTTGTCCGGGGGTCAGAGCTATTAGAGCCATAGCAAGAGCCGGGCGGTGGTGGCACACGCCTTTAATCCCATAGATATCTGTGTGTTCAGGGTCAGAGCTATTAGAGCCATAGCAAGAGCCGGGCGGTGGTGGCACACGCCTTTAATCCCATAAGATCTCTGTGTGTTCAGGGATATAGTCAGCATTGGAGACATATGCCTTTAAGACCTAGGGGGCTGTACATTCAGACAGTGACGAGGCAGTCATGTGTTTGGGTTTACAACCAATGAGAAGGCAGAACAACATACTTTAAAAAAACGAACCGACAGGAGGTAGGTCTCTTTTCGCGAAGCTGGAACAGCAGGAGGAAGGGTGAGATTTTAGCTCTGAGCTCTGACTTCTCGGCTTTCTCTTTTACATTGTTTCTGTGTTTCTTATTTAATAAGACGGTTGGTTACATCTACACAATTTTATATATTTTATTATATAATCTATGTATTCATTTATATATTATATAGTTTCTTATTTTTTTCACAAACCATGCACGTCAGAAAATCAAGAAAATATGCATATTTAGTAAGTGCATACAGTACGCATGGTACAATTGTTTTTTATATGTTCACATTCCATGTTTATTCTTATAAAAATTATACAAAGGTTTTGCTCTTATTTTTCAGACTAAAAAAATAAATAACTTGATGATAATTGTAATACAGTCAAGAGGGTATCTAAGCCATGTTCTGAGCATTTACTATGAACTGACATTACTTTGAACTATTCAGACATGCAACAGCTTTGTTACTGTTATCAACTTTATTCTGGGAATTATTTTGTCTTTAGATAGGCTCTCACTGTGTATCTCAATGCTGGCCTGAGTTTTGCAATTCTTCTTGCTTTATCCCACTGTTCTGGGATATTATTTGTGAACTACCAAATCTAACTATGATCTTGAGTTTAACAGTGAACTGAACAGCAATGGAAGAGTTTAAGGAACTTATTCATTTTTGAGATGATATACTGAAGATCTAACTATCAAGGCTATTTTTCTTTTATTTTAGCATGAGATCATTTTGAATATGTGACTAATTTGCATAGACATTTTAAACAATGTCTAGGCCAATGATGGGGAGGTGGATAATGAACCTTTGCTTGGATCTTAGTCCCATGCTGCAAGTGATTTTCTTGGACACAGCTTTTCGCTGGAGAATCTCCTGCCTCTTTTTGAGACTGTTAGGCTCAAGTGAGTAAATCACCAAAAATCATCGCCAACATAATGAAGTGCTATAAAAGTGTAAGCCATTATAACACGAACTAGGTCAGAATTACTAAATCCATGAAGTTTTATAACATCCACTCTGCTCATTAAGGTAGCAGTGTGGTTTCAAATCAATAATTTACTGTATATTTACCTGTGTGGGTAGGTGTGGAAGACCAGAATGTCAGGGTCTGAAAACTCAGATCTATGCAGCTACCAGTGTGCAGAATAACTTCAGGCAGGTCCTTTGTCATCTGCATTTGAAAAATTAGGAACATATTACTGACCCAGTTTGTAGAGAAAGAGCACTGATAAAAAGAAATTATAAAGTGCCTTATAAGTGGCTTGTGCACTAACTATGCTAGCAGAGTTCTTGAGCTTCCATTTCTTACCTGGAACTTGTGAAATTACAGAATTTAAACTTGGAAAATGTGACAGTGAAGTAGAGCAATTGAGAGAGATCATGGGCTAATTTACAAACATACTTTCACCATTTGAACAGGTTTTTTGGCCATGCGATTAATATACTAACAAAGATCTTGTAATTGTATTTCAATGGCCTATAGCACCAGATATTCTAATAATAGTCAAAACTTAATGAAAACGTGCGTGGTGACACATACCCGCAATTCCAGAACTCAAGAGGTTGCTGGGAAGTCTGAGTCAGGGGTGAATTACAAAATGTTGGTCAGAAAGGGTCATGTGACAAACAAACACACCAAAAAAATCCCAGAACAATAAAACAAAAACAATGGAAGCAACTTCACTTTTTGTATGCCTATATTAAAAAGAAAAAGTCTGTCTTTTGAAACATATTTCAAAAACACAAAGAAAAGAATTTCAGTGATGTTTAAGCTGTTGCTTAAAAACAATTATTGGAGCAAAGTAAGTATACTAACAAATTAGTATGTAGTTTGCTACATTATAGTTTGTTGTATCTCATGTGTGGCTCAAGAATCTGAATTCATAATTAATTTTTGGTCCACTGTTGCTACTATTCCACTGAGAAGCATGATCTCAAATCATATAGTAATCATAAATAGGGACTTCTCAACTTCTTTGTTTGCTCTTATTATATGGGTGTTCTTTTATGGTTTCAATTTAGTGTCCCAAAAGGCTTCTCATAATGTTGAAATGGGTTAATATTTTTAAAAAGTCATAACTGTGTTGCACTTCGTAAGAAATTGCTTGTGTATTGTCACTCTTCACAACATTTTGAATCTGTAGAATTTCCCAGAGATGAAACAGACATCAGTGTTTAAACAAGCGATATCAGAGGAATCTGAAACAATAAACACATTTATACTTTGGGGCTTTAAAAATTACTGGGTTTCTTATTTTAGGTACTGGATCACACTTTCAGAGTTGTGTATATAGTATTCAATATGTCTAGAGAATATTTTATACTCAATGCAAGCATTTTTCCTCAAGAGAAAATCCCTAGCTTTCCCTAGATTCCTAAAGGTGCCTTTGGTTTAAATAGTGTGTGTGTGTGTGTGTGTGTGTGTGTGTGTGTGTGTGTGTGTGTGTGTGTGTGTGTGTGTATTTGGAGCACTTGGAATTGAACTCAAGGCCTTTGTGCTACACAATAACTGTCATTGATCTCTGAGTTCTAGCCCTAGAAGTAATTTTTAAAGTAGGAACACTCCTTATACTCGTGGATAATTGTTTTCAATCAGTTATGGTTAACTTACCTTGACACAGGAAAAGTGTTTCAATGAAGAATTGTCAACTATGAGGTGTCTATATGCATGTCTGTGTGTGGGGGTTGTGGGGGAGAGGGTTATCTTCATCAAGTTAATTGATGTGTTAAGATCCAACCCATTGTGGACAGCACAAATTCCCTAGGAGGTTTTCATGAAGTGTACAAGTGGACAAATAGAGCTGAGCACAAGCAAGCAAGCAAGCAAGCAAGCAAGCAAGCAAGCAAGCAAGCAAGCAAGCAAGTTTGCACTCATTTCTCTCTACTCTTAACCAGGGATGTGATATGAACAGCTTTTTGAAGTTCTTGCCCAAGATTTCTCACAATGATGAAATGTAACCTCAAATACACCCACACATTCCCCTTTCCTCTTGAGCTTTTTGTTGGGGCATTTTATCATAGCCATAATAAAATGAAAATACCATCTTCACGTTAGTAGACATTAATTTATATATATACAAGAAGATAATATTGGGATTCTTGTTCATGAAGAAAGTAACCTGAGAAAATGTGCTAAGGAGGAAGTTATTAATGCTTTAGTTCCATGATTTTGTCTAATGAATGCAGGAAGAAAAAACCATCACTATAAAAAAGGAAATAATAAACATGGGAAGGAGAAGCAAGACTTCAGCTGTCACTCTTTGCAAGTCCTTTCAGTCAGAAAACATAGTAGACATGTATTGAGTTTCCATCACAAGGGGTAACATCTCCCACCAAAGGCCCATAGATTTACAAATATTTCCAATGGGGGAACAAAACTCACTCTGCATCTGGCTTTGTCATCTCTGACCACAGATCCCTGTATGTGGACAGTCAGAATGGCATTCACTCTCTTAGAGTTCCGCACATTGATTTTGAGTAAGAGCTGTTTTACAATCATGAATACACTAGAATAAACAGGTGTTCTGTAATTCAGTGGTCTTGGTGAGGCAGTTCCCAGTATCTTAATGCTAATGATTTTGCAAAAATGGTGGAATGACACCAGGAGAACAAGGCCTTCTGAATCAACTAAGTAAGGTACATATGAGCTCAGAGAGACTGAAGCAGGGCCTACATGGGTCTGTACCAGGTCCTCTATGTGTATATTACAGCCTTTAGCTTAGTATTTTTTTTGGGACTTCTGATTGTGAGAATGAGTGGGTCTCTGACTCTTGTGCCTGCTCTGGGGGCTCTTTTCTTTTTATTGTGTTGCTGTGTCAAATTTCAACAATAGTAGATTTTGCTTCATGTTATTTTATTTCATTTTGTCATGTTTGGTATTTCTAAACGGCTAATAGCTAGGCAGGAGAAAAGATAGGCAGGGTTGGCAAGCAGAGAGAATAAATAGGAGGAGAAATCTGGGAAGAGGAGATAGGGGAGCAAAAAGAGAAGGAGAGGAGGATATCAGGGGTCATCCACCCAGCTACACAGCAAGCCACAGAGTAAGAAGTAAAGACAAATATATAGAATAGAGCAAGATAAAAGCCCAGAGACAAAAAGTAAAAGGGATAATTTAAGTTAAGAAAAGCTGGCTAAAACTAGTGAAAACACATGAACTGTGAACCAATAACTGAGTAGCCCCCATGGAACTGGACCAGGTCCTCTGGATAAGTGTGACAGTTGATTAGCTTGAACTGTTTAAGAGGTCCCCAGGTAGTGGAACTAGGACCTGTCCTTGGTGCATGAACTGGCTTTTGGAACCTAGAGCCTATCCTGAGACACTTCGCTCAGCCTTGGTGTAGGGAGGAGGGGACTGGATCTGCCTCAACTGAATGTACCAGGCTGGGCTGACTCCCCAGGGAAGACTTTGCCTTAGAGGAGGTGGAAATGAGGGGTGGATTGTGAGGAAGGCTGAGGGGTGGGAGGAGGGAGGACAGGGAAATCCGTGGCTGATATGTAAAATCAAATTAATTATAAAATAAAAAATATTTTTAAAAAAAGAAAAGGAAGAGCTAAATAAATTGGAGTAGCGATCCAATAAAAAAAAAAAAAGAAAGAAAAGGAAAGAAAGAAAAGCTGTCGCCGGGCGGTGGTGGCGCACGCCTTTAATCCCAGCACTCGGGAGGCAGAGCCAGGCGGATCTCTGCGAGTTTGAGGCCAGCCTGGGCTACCAAGAGAGTCCCAGGAAAGGCGCAAAGCTACACAGAGAAACCCTGTCTCGAAAAACCAAAAAAAAAAAAAAAAAAAAAAAGAAAGAAAGAAAAGCTGTCTAGAAACAAGCCAAACTAAAGCCTGGCATTTATAAGTAATAATAAGTCTCTTTGGGAGCTGGGTGGCAGGTTCCACAAAGAGCCAAAAATAAATAAATAAATAAATAAATAAATCCCAAAATAAACAACCTACAAAAGAAGACTACATAGGCTTATTTATAGTTATGATCAGTCCCATTCATAAAAAGAGACTGCTTTAATAAATGGAGTGATTGGTACAACTGGCCGGGGGTGGGGAGTGTCTTGCTGGTGTACAATGAGGTTAGAGAGAAGTAAGTGTGGGTTGTAGATGTTCCTCTAAACCATGTCTTAATAAATCTCCATGTTCTATGAGAGCAGATATCAAACGAATATCATAATGCAGGCTGAGGTGTTACTAGCCCAGAAATGAAGCTTAAGGTCACTTTATCTGCTAAAAAAAAAAAAATGGCCAGTTGACATGATCAGAGAGCCCTTGTGGTAGAAAGTGAGGCACCTGCCTCTGGCAAAAGAGAAAAAAGAAAAGAGGAATCCCCAAATTTAGGAATCAGATAAAAAATTTAGCACTGATGAAAAGAATGCAAACACCCTCAAAGGTGTTTTTACATTTAAAAAAAGGCGAATTTAAATAATTCTTGCTCCTCCACATGCATGGCTTACTGCATCTGTTTCACACCTATTCCAGCCCAGTCAATTCCAAGTTCTGCAGGGCTTTGTGCGCTTGTTTCTCAATGCTGGGTTTTGGTTTTCTAACTCTTATATGTGCAGGGAAGCATCAGGTAAGAGATCTGCTAAAGATTTCCAGAGCAGAAGAGAACCGGAACTCACTGCTCTCAATGAACCTTTGTCCTCAGATGGACAGAGGGACCTGATGTGTCACAGCTTGTCTGTGGCCACACTGTAAGCAACACTGCGTCTTACCTGTTGCTCCAGTCCTGAAGCTAGATGTTTCCCCCAGGTCTACAGGTCGACAGAGGCACTCCTGTCCTGCAGATTGCTCCATGAGTGCAGTGCTTTAGTGGGGCATGGATTGTGCTTCTTTATTTGAAACTCCAACTTTTCCTCATAGACCTTTGTTTTCCCGACAACACCAAAAACTGTCTAATAAATAATCTTTCATTAGGTACCTTCTTCATTTTATTGATAATGACCAGGCTTCCTTGTTTCTGTCTCAGTTGTACAAAAATTACTTACTGACATTCTTGATCAAATGAACATGGTCTGAGGAAAGAAAAACAATAAACGAGTCCGGAAAGCTCTGGTTTCGATAAATAACAGAATTTATCACCTAGTATTGGCATAGCAAATTGGTTGCATTTTGTGTGATTTTTTGTTTTACTCCAAATCCTATAACAAGGAGGCTTTGGAAACCATTTCCAGAGTGAGGAAGATATTATGGCCCATGCAAAGATCAACTCAAATGGGAGTGGCAGCAAGCTGATTCACACCTGCTGGTTTCTACTAATCTCTAGAATCCATGACCTCGTTACCTATATTTCTAGCCATGAGACACTCATTTCTCTATAATGTCAGGGTGAGATAAACAGAAAGCACATAATGGAAAGTTAAGCCCTTTCTGATAACAATAGTCATCTAGTCTAAGTGCTTCAGCTATTGATAAACACATGTCAGCATTTACCTATTTATTCCATTGGAGAACACTGGGTAACTCTTAAGTGTTTTGCCCTCCAGGCTGACATTAAAAGTTAATCACCACCACATGGGACAGGCCTCTGGAGACTCTGACAGTCTTCAACTAGTATCTGCAACTCATGCATCTCACATTAGCTTCTGAGTTGCTCACCTCATCTTCTCACAATAGAATGTTTTTTCTATAAGCAGAGGCTCACACAATAAAAGGCCCACGTCACCATTAGTGTGAGGAGTACATTGAAGAAGGACAGCTACTGCAAGAATGTCTTAGAGCCTTGAGTTACATTGTTAAGGACAAAGAGCCATGGCATATGTGGCCTCCAATGTAAACTCATGACTGCAATTCAATATTCCCAATAACGCAAAATATGTAATTCCTGTGGCTCAATTTTCAGTCATACTTTATTTCAATTTAAAGTTTAATTAGTGTATGCTTTTTAATTAATGTGTTTGTTCACCATTATTATTCATGAATATATCTATGCTATGAATAGTTAATTTTTTGGTAACTATTATGTGATTTCATGCCAGGAACCACACCTGCTAATTCACTAAGGCCATCATTAAATACATAGAGAGCCTTCAAATACGGTTGTAGTGAAGAGGGGGTTGCTGCTAGTAGCTAGAATGAACAAAGGGTTAAGACAAAGTATTTGGAAGGGAGGTATTAAATAATTTTGGTAGAAAAAAAAGAAAACCACTGGTGTCCTGGAGAATAAAATGAGTTATAAAGAAACAAAAGAAGGTAAGAAAGTAAAATTTCACATGACGGATTGAATCGGACCAGTAAAACATCTGAAAATCTACTGCTTGCATCAATGTCAAAAAATCCAAAGTGAGCAGGTGATCTGAGCGTGCAGCTGACATTCCATTTTCACACTTGCTTGGTCTATAAAATACTTCTTTAGCTTTCTTGAACAAAGACACCACAGTGGGCTACACAAGGTGTAGCAAAAGCAGAGAAAACTTCCGTCTTCTCTGCATGCATTAGTCATTCTCGTCCTCTGAGCCTGTGTCTTAATTGCCTTGCCTGTCTTATTAGATTGAAAACCCACTGGGTTGGGACCATCACTACTAAGGTGTGCAGCACTGAGCTTGGCAGGTGATCAGCACTCAATAAATGTCTATTGTGACTATAAACCAATGTATAAATCTCAGAAATAGGCATAATAATGGACCTGACAGATTAATGCCTGAGGCTATTTTTGTACAGCAGCATGGGCTAGCCAAATCAAAATCAGACACCTCAGATTCAATTCTTCTCAGTTTTGCATGTAATTCTCAGTCTCTCGCAGTTTTTTCCTGTGACAGACAGGAGGAAATGATAGTCAACTTTTCAACATAATTGAATTAAAAAGCATTCTCTTACCCCTCTTCTCTCTTTCTGGTCCCCTTCTCTAATGCTGTTGACCCATTATGTAGATGCCATTGCCTTTTCATTATTGATGGAGGGGATTCAGATTCTGTTGCAGATATTGTACAAGGTATATATTCTGAGCACTTCATTTTTGTGGTAGATTTTTCCTCAGAGCCTGACAAGGAACTTCTGGTCGGGTGGTGCATGCTCATTTTCCTACCACCTGGGGGTGCTAGGCAGGAAGAATTAAATTTGAGAGATCTCATCTCAAAAAACAAAGGACTAGGTGAATTTAGGTCAGTGGTGGGTGTTTGCTTAGTGTGCCCATGACCTGAGGTTCAACATCCAGCAAAGCAAAAACACAGCAACCATAAATATCCAGTTCATGTTTGTCTGTGTCCTCTTAGGTGACTGAGGCAGAATCATTGTTATTTTCCTTGGATAATGTCATGTCCAAAAGCCTGGGGACAAATGGGTAACTGTGGTGTCTTTTGGCATAACAAAAATAGGGCATCTCTCCCTTTCTGGACTTAACCAGCATTCCAGCCTTTCTGAACTCTGACAATGATGTCCTAATTTCAGCTAAGAAACAGTTACAGAAGAGATTATATCATGACTTATCAAGAAAAAAAGTCTGGAATGTCAGTTCCAAAACAAACTGGGGACAAATGGCTAACTATGTTGACTATTAGAATACCAAAGAGCATGATGGCCTTCAGGCTCTCTCAGCATCTCAAGTAACTATTATAGAGTCCATGCTGGTGTCCTGGTTCCTCTCAGCTCTTCTCACTCCTTCCCATACGCTAAACTTCTTCAGTTCATGGGTTTCCTTTCTCTCAGCTTTTCCCTCCTATATAACCCTGTCATTTTGACCCTGTGCTCTTTGGTTCTCTGGGCTCTTGGCTCTCTCTTGGTTCTCTTTCTGACTGACTCCCTCCTGCCTCATGGCCCATTTCAGTCTACTGGTCATGTTTAGTCTATTACTTTCTCTTCCTGCTCTGGACTCTTCCAGATGCCTCTGACTGTGCTCTCCCTCATCTCTACAAAGAAAACCTTCTCCTCAATCATACCTTGGAACAGTCATATCCTCACTTTATATATCTGGTCCCAAAACTCCACTTTATGCTGATAGCTGA
Source organism: Peromyscus maniculatus bairdii (assembly GCF_049852395.1). Classification (NCBI taxonomy): domain Eukaryota; kingdom Metazoa; phylum Chordata; class Mammalia; order Rodentia; family Cricetidae; genus Peromyscus; species Peromyscus maniculatus. The sequence goes on along the minus strand of NC_134872.1, from coordinate 55,800,196 downwards.
TAAGCATGCAGAAAAATCAATGAATTAATCAGGTTCTTTCCAAGGAAAAAAGGTAATGGTGTGAGTAGAACTTTCCAGAATAGGAAAGACAACCAAGGACAATGGCAATATCCTATGCTGTTTTGGGAGCATCTTCTTTTCCTCTGGCTAGCAAGTCCAGGAGAAGTTTCCCATGCTAGGCACTGGCATTTGTTAGATTAGTGTATGGCTCCTGTGAACATCATCATCACCCCATGTGATAGATAATATATATATATATATGTATATATATATTATATATATACACACATATATAAAGCATGTGATTTTTATCTTTCTTTCATTAATCCCCCCGTCCTTCTCCCTCTGCACTACCCTTCCTTTCTCCTCCTAAGTTAAAGTCTGCCTCCACTATTGCCACTACTCTCTTCACAGTACCTATCTTCTAATAGTTTCCACTCATCCTTCTTCACACAGTCCCTTTCTACTTTCCTGGCTTCTTAGGAACCTTCAGGGTATCTGATATAATCTAAGGATGCAGAGCTAGGACCCACAAAGAGGAGAAAACAAGCAGCATTGTACCTTTAAGCCTGACTTATTTCACTCAGTGTATCTTCCAATTCTATCCATTTACCTGCAAATTTCATGATTTCATTTTTCCTTATGGCTGAATAGTATTCCACTGTGTATATGTACAATATTTTTATTATCCATTCCTCATTTGAAGGACATTTGGGTTATTTCAGTTTCCTAGCTCTTGTGAATAGGGCAACAGAGGGAAAGAAAGGGTTATTCTTAACAGGTTTTTAAAGATTTTTGAAAATGAAATGTGATAGTCTTCAAATTTCAGTTTTTCCTTACTTAATGTGCCAGCTCTATCTACCAGTGAGATAAGATTATTAGCTTATGCTCTGCAAGGATCCACCTGTTGTCCTTTAAAAAGATTTATTTTTATGCTTCTTTCCCTGGTCAATGAGTAAAACAATCATTCAATTTAGATTATACAAATTTGCAATTTGATCACTGAAATTATCTGAAAGTTTCAAAACAGTTTTAATTACTCCATTTTCTTCCTGAGATAGTTGGAATATGTGTAATAACTCCTTTAGAGCCATTCTTTTGTAAAGACAAACACACTGGTTATCACAAGAAAAAAACAAGGAAATGATAGAAAATCAGGGATGAAGACAGGACTAAAAGCAAACTTTGATCCTCTATCAGCCATTAGGAAACAGAAGGCTTCAAATTTTATACTACTCAATTTAAAAGAGACGAGATATATAATAATGACACAATTTGAAGAGAGCAATCCTGTTTTCTCTATTATTGTGATATTCCAGGTAATTTTGCCAGAATATTTCCAACTATATATTATTTGTACATAGAATATTTTAAATAAATATTACTTCACCAAACACATCTATAAAATTTGTCATGCCCCATGTTTTCATATAGAGTATTTTCCTTCAAGATAGGTGAAAACAGTAAATTCGAGAATAAAATGAAAGAACTTTTCTTCTTTCTGAGATTAAGAAAGAACTTCTCTGTAGGAATGATGATGGCCAAGTTTTATAAAACCAACTCTAGGTAATTTTGTTTTTAATGAGATTGTCTGCTTCTTCTTTTTTCCAAGCAAGAAAGGAGGATGATTATAGTACTTTCCTAGATACTTGGATCTTCAAAACCTTTGTTATCCCTAAAGTTCCAAACCATATGAAGGCCATCAAAATTCTCTCCAGCACACAGCTTGTGGTATTCATCTTGTATGGGCAAATGCTTAAAATGATTGTTTTGACCTTAGAGGTTGTTAATATGGCAACATAATTATATAACTCTTAATTTACCATTTGCGTGCAAATAATTTAAATAATATGTGCACACATGCTTCATTGATGAATTTTCCATCATAAATATCCTGCTGCTGCTGCTGTCTCAGTCTTTGTTCAGGCATGTATGAATGTAAGTGATCATCAAAAGATAGTTGGCATTATTTAGAGGTCATGAGAGACACGGGTATCTGCTGAGAGACTACACATACAGTTCATTTGCTTTGAGCAGGCATTAGTGGCATAAACTAATTAATGATATAAATGGGAGTCATTCTTTCCTTTTTTTATTAATTTTTTTATTCATTTTCCATACCAAACATAGATTTCCCTCTCATCCTTCCTCCTGCTCCCTCCTAGTCTACCCTATTCCCCACTGCTGACCTCCTCCCCTAAAAGGTTAAGGCATCCCATGGTGAGTTAGCAAAGCCTGGTTCATTCAGTGGAGGCAGACCAAGCCCCTCTCCCCTGCATCAAGGCTGAGCAAGCCCTCCCACCATAGGTAATAATGGGCTCCAGAAAGCCAGCTTTTGTATCCTTTGTGCATAAATGGGATTCTTTAAAGTTAGTTTGTGGGTTTTCAAAAAGTTTTAGCCTAGAATCTTCTTTAAAAATTAAGTGTACAGCATGTAGTTTAAGAGCTGTGCCATGGGAAAAGAAAAACATGAATCAGCATCCAGATAATTCCCTCAGTATGTACCTTGAAAAAGCCATGTAACTGTAGCTAGAGTTTTCCTCCCTTGCCCACAGTCAGGACAAATCTCTGTCACCCGCCAGTCCCAGGGTGCTCAGACCCAACCAAGTAAACACAGAGACTTATATTACTTACAAACTGTATGGCTGTGGCAGGCTTCTTGCTAACTGTTCTTATAGCTTAAATTAATCCATTTCTATGAATCTATACCTTGCCATGTGGCTCGTGGCTTACCGGCATCTTCACATGCTGCTTGTCATGGCGGTGGCTGGCAGTGTCTTCCCCCTCAGCCTTCCACTTCCCAGAATTCTCTCAATTCTCCTCTCTGTTAGTCCTGCCTATATTTCCTGCCTGGCCACTGGCCAATCAGTGTTTTATTTATTGACCAATCAGAGCATTTGACATACGGACCATCCCATAGCATGTAACTGAGTCGTATGTGTATTAAATGAAATACACCTATAGCTACTTAACTCTCTGGTTTCCCATAAGAGACAATGGGTAGGCAATTTGTATTGCTATCCTTCACTTTTGTAGACAGAATAGAAATGCAAATGGGAAATTCATATCGAAGAAGATGGGTATGAAAAAGAGGAACAAGAATGAGAAATATGATGAACCTTCAAGTCAGAGCACATGTCTGAAGTTGCTCTCTGGCTTCATCATATTTTTTCTTTTCTGCTGATCAGGTCTGGATTTTGTCAATACCTAAATTGTTTCTGCCTTATCTGTGACATTCAGTAAATCACTTTCTGTGCATTTAAGTAGTTTTGAAATTATACAGTTTAATCCAATGTTGTTTTTAGCTGCAGAGTTTTCCTTTCTGTGCTTTCTTCTTATTATCATCTTTCTAGAATTTAACATTAGGAAGACTCACTTTTACAAAACTCTGAGCAGTGTCTCTGTGGTTCCTAGTTTGTTTCCATGATTTCCAATCTTCCAGTTTTGGTGTCCTCTACATTCACTGCTCTCTCTCTTCCAGGGTCTACAGTCAGGGAAATGTATACAACCCTGGTATGGTTATACGTGTTACTGCTTGATCAGCTGATTAGTTTTAGACACCTTTTAATGGTGATGCTGTTCCAAAGCTCACTTAATAAAACTAAACGGAATCCTGCTTCTTATTTCATATCAGTGTTGTGTCTTTAAGTGTGATGCTTATAATAGCAGTGATTGCTATTACATGAATCATACCATATGACAATTTTATGTTAGATTTTTCATATGCTAAGCAAGGACCCTTTTAAAGAATCATAATTGTTAGGTCAAGAAGAATTACAAAAAACATTCACAAATCAGTTGCTATCTGCTTCCACCCATTACTATTCAATAAAATTTTAGTGAATTTAATACAGATCATCAAATGATAAAAGCTCCATAGTATACCTTCCACAGTTTTTATGATGTTATTTGATTGGTTGGTTGTCACTTCTTTTTTTGTTTGTTTTTATTTTACAAGACAGGGTTTCTCTGTGTAGCCCTGGCTGTCCTAAAACTCACTATGTAGACAGGGCTGTCCTCAAACTCAAAGAGATTTGCCTGCCTCTGCCTTCCAAGTGCTGGAATTAAAGATTGTGCACCACCACTGCCCAGCTAAGTGTCACTTCTTAAATGTTAGAGTAACTTTTCACTTTCTATTCCAAACCTAAATTGCCAGTAATTTAATCTTTTATGTAAGGAATCTTGGATGTCTATTGGTATACCTTTAAAACAGTTCTATTATAGACAAAATAATAATAGCTAACATACATTGAGCACATATCATGATGCAAGTACTTTTCAAATATTGTATGAATTAATTCTCTCAATAATGTACAGTAGAGCTACCATTTCATTCCCATAAGATATCAAGGGTTTATTTAAAGCTATTCAGTTAGTAATTGGTGGAGCCAGAATGTGGATTTAGAAAGTCTGTTGGTGACAAACATTCTTTTAAAGTCCAGACATACCAACATTGAGGCAAACCACCCTTAGTTTTTAAGAGCTCTCTAGCTGGGTACCATGGCCATTACATCCATTCTGGCCTAACCCAACCAAGAAATCTCTCCTGGTGTTTCATAGATTCCTAGTCCCACATTGTTTAGTATGCTTACCCCAGAAAGGAGTCTCCCAGAACCTAAGCTGCATGCTTTGCATATGCAAATTGTCAATTTTCTTTCTAGCATTCTTTAAATTATTTGCCTCAATGTTTGTTGCTGTCTTAAGAAATTAGCACAGGAATGATGATTATATTCATTGCCACTAGCTATAATGCATCAGACTCCTACAGTGCAGCTTGAGGGATTTTGTAGATTTTCTTCTTCCCATTAATATTTAAGCTTGAGCTAAGGCAGACAAAACTGAATACATAACAAATAACCATCAAGGTTACTCTTTATGGGTCAAGCATAATGACAGCCTCAATTATTGTGATCCATTGCAATGGAGGCAATGGATTTTACTAAAAATATGCTGTTCTTCCTCCAGCTTTCTGTTTTTCAAGCATTAACAAATTAAATTTGGAATACTATTCATCAATTGGCAATTGGAAAGAGTTGAGTTTTAGTTTTTGCTCTTTTTTTCAGATTCATAATAATCGTTTTATTTGCATTCACTGGACATCTTCCATCTGCCAGACCCTGGGCTGTATGATCTGCAATAATAACTTTACCCATTCTCCATAAGAATCTGTGATGTAGGATTGATTGCTCTCCCCATTTTATGGCCAAAGAAACTGAAGCAAGTAAGTGTAAGGCTACTACGTTTCATACCAAGGCAATCTGGCTCTACAACATGTGCAGATATTTTATGTGTTATGCAAAGGAGATAAAAAGGAAGCAGGGATGGATAAACTAGGCCCCATACCAACTCCAGAAGCTTCAGAATCATTTGGGAGAGATGGACACAGGACTTGGCATATAACAAACATTCACTAACTAGACCAGTGAGTTGTCAGTGAATGAGGCTATAGGCTGCACTTGTTAAAGACAAAGTCATCCCCAGTCCCGTGCCAATGTTGATATAATAGAAATGGAACAGCCAATAGAACTTCAGGTTGACACTAGGGATATAATCCAGTTGGAACAAGCCTTTCTAGTATGCATGAAGCCCCAAGTTTGATTACCAGCATCATATAAACCTGGTGTGATGGTGCATGCCTTGAATTTCAGCAGCTAGAAGATGGAGGCAAAGAGACAAGTAATTCAAGCGTTAAGACTAATAATCTCCTAGATAGCTCATATGTATGTTATCATACGAATAAGAAGCAAACACTCTAGGTTTTAAGAGGTGAAATCATGGTATCTGATCCTTTGGAGAAGATCTTGATCCCTCACAACCAATTGAACATATCCTGTGTTGAACTGAAATGATGCCTGTTTTTTCTCACCTGTTCTTTGGTTGCCCCATGTACTCCAATACCTCATGCATGCCCAGGAGAAGCTAACATTTTCTTTGTAGTTTATGTAATACTCTACCACTTCTTTACCAATATTGCTTTTTTATTTTCATATTTTTGTTATTTCTTCTTTTAATATCTTAGAAGTTCTCTGTCAGCATTAGACTTCATTGCAACAGATGCATTTTCTTTCCTAATGGCAGGGACAGGACAGCATTGTTTCCAAAGATATTTCCCACCAAGTCAATTTTGTCCTTAATGACCTTCATTTCATTTTTCAATGCCTCTATTCCTTAAGGCTTTTACCTCTTCAAGTGGGAGCTTGCATAAATTTAATGTCTTCCAAAATAATGTCAGATATTAAGGATGACAGAGGTTGGTATCCAAATCTTTGGTTAGTAGCCAGTGCCTACATGAATTTAGAATCACCTAGGATTCACACCATAGGCTGTTTCTGTGAAGGCATTTCCAGAGAAGCTTACCTTAGGAAGGACAACCTATCCTTAGTGTGGGCATTACTCTCTTATGGGCTGGAATTTCTGATTAAATACAAAGAAACAGGGAGGAAGCCACTGGGCACCAGAATTCATCTCTTCCTGCTACCTGACTGTGTACACAATGTGTTGGTCTCATGTTCCTCATGGTGGCTTTCCCACCACAGTCAATCGACAACTATATTCTCAAATTGTGAGCCCACATTAACTTTTTTCTTCTTAAAAATTTGGCAAGCATTCAGTGACAACAATGGGGAAAGAAATTAATATAATGGTTATGATATAGAGTCATATGAATGTGAGATTTTCCTCTGGTCAACCACATGCCACTTATTGAGGTCCCTAAGGGAACAGTACAAAGAAGTACATGCTAGAAATCACCATACTTTATCTGGGATTACAAAGCCACCTGTTCACTAGAGCATTCTTGGACTTTTTTTGGAAATGAACCTAAGAACTTGTACGAAACATGAGGCAATCTGGATTTTTTACTTAGGTTCGTGCTCAAAGTTCAGAAAGTACATTCATGATGGTGACCAACGGGTTAACCATTGAAGAGATCAACACAGTACAGGCTATCAAAAGATGGTTCTTGAATCCCGTGCCAGGATGTCTTTTGTTATGTGTTGCTTTGTTCATAGGGTATAGCACACCTTTTTTTTCCTCAGGAAGGGCAACCTAAGTGGGAGGATGAGAGAATGGTCATCTTTCTATCTCCCTCACTTTGGATGCAATTTTCAAGTTTAATATCACTTGATTTTGACAAAAAGTCTTTAACATAGGTATTGTTATTATTTGCACTGAGGAGTTGAGCACATACCTTTAACATTAGAGACAGAAATGAAGAAGATGCAAGAACCATCAAACCAGGACAGTCAAACTCCAGCTCCTCAAGCTCCCGAGGAAGATACAATATCCTGACAGTCTTCAGGTATCACAGAAAGAGATAGACAGCAGTATTCTCAGAGGGTAGATAAAAGGCTTTGAAAGAGTTGTCTTTGTTCAAATAGGTCAATCCCTAAGAATAGGAAGGTCAAAACAGGCTAGGTTTCTGTCCCCCTGCTTTAGAAAAATAACCAAAACTTTGCAATAGGAACAAATGTATGCTTAGGATATTGAATTGAATTAGCTATACTCCCAAACTCTTTAACTCGAGAGCATCTTGGAATCTTCATCTTAGATTGAAACCACTCTGCCTGAGGGTGTTTTTATAACTATAATTTTTGTTTCTGTTTTTTTTTTTCTCTTAAGGTTTCAGATAGAAATGCTAAGTGCTAGATGCACATTTGCTGGACAGAATTCATGTCAGGACATGCCATATTATCCCTTGTCAGGACATGGGATAAAACTTGGTAATGTCTGACTTCACCCCCATCTCTATAGTTTGACAGCATTACTTCTTTATGCTTCCATGCCCACATCTGCTTTTTGTGAGGGTGCCCTTTGTTTAGTATACTCTCTCAAATGGTAACAAAGACATGACAGCTTTTGGGTTTGCACTGACTTCCAATCACATAACCTTTGAAAAAACTCTGTTTTCATAAACCTAAGAGTGATATGGAATGATTATGAAGTTGTGTGTATATATGTTTGTCTGTTTATATGTTTACTTAGGAAAAACAAAAGCTAAATAACCTCCTGTGTACAGGATACTTATTGCTTTAGGGCACAATCTGTTGCAGAACAGTTAAAACTGTTGCTAAGGCATCTATTGTCATAATGCATTCCAAGGCAGCCTTGTTCTGGCTCATTCTGCATCTGTGAGAAGGGTGATTTATTGCTAATACTAATAATCTTTCTTGAAAGCCATAGGGCAGCTAAGTCAAACATGTTTGAAGAGAATATATCATTTTCTGTTGTTTGTTTTTAATGGCATTCTTGTGGCTGATTAAGAAAACATGTTATTTTGTGGATAAGTATCCTTAGAAGTAAATGCATATTCTTAGTTAGTCAACTAAAGAAGCAACATTTACATAAGATTCTCTTATTTTAAATCCCTGGCATTTATTCTTCTATTTTCATTTCTGAGGATAGTAGTATTTGAGAGATGACATCATAGGCAGCATCATCATTACTACAAAGTTTTATTGATAATGACTAATCTCAGAGCCTTTAACTTTAAAAATGGGGGATTTAGAAATTGGAGACCCTACAGACACAGAAATCTAACTCTTTTCTTCAAAGAGGAAAGAACTTGGAAATGTTTCTGCTTTCTTTTAGCAACTTCTTGACAGAATGCTACTTGTAGTAACACTAGGAGGGATTGACATTGATTGGGACACTGGAACCACCAGGCTGGACCACTGCTTTGAAATTCAGATGTTCTGATGATCAGTTGTGAAGTTAGGGTGTCCCCAGGCAGCTGTGCTCAATCTACTCAAGATTTGCACTCATTCAGCTGTCACCCAGACTGATCCCAAGGTGAGGATTGGGCATGGGGATAGGTAATTAGGAAAATTTATTTCTGTATCAGGCCACCAAAAATTCATCCTATTTTTATTTTTCTTTGTGCTTTCTTCCTTTACCATATTAAATGCTGCCTTCACCTCTCGATGCACAATAAGGTAAATGTGAATGGTAACAGCTCCCAGAGGTAATTGGTCTTCATTAGATGTAAACTGTCTGTCAAACAAATATAGTTCTAAATTGAGGACATTAGTTATCCCATGGGAAGGATGTTGATATGTATGAAAACAGTCTGAAAAGATAAGAGAGTGCTTTATCCTGCCTCTGTCTATAAGGGTAGCACAAACATTATCAGTGAAATATAAAGGCAGATTGACCTGAATTTAAATTCAGCCTTATAACTTCCTTGCTGAAGAAATATGGGTTTATTTTCTTAAAGTCTCTAAGTTTCTAATTTCATTATCATGGATATTAATGTAGCTTCCATATTCACTGGTCTCTGGTGCAGATGAGGAAACATGGCATGCCTGAAAAGTTGACCTTAGAGCTTGGTGCTTGTCTAAGTTTTGTTGATAGTCACAAAAGATTGGTGATATAATTTCCACCTGTGAGGTCAGTTGTAAAATAACGCACTCATCAAATCTCCAAACTACTTTGATTTATTTGAGTTTTTACTGAAAAAAAGAAACATTTCTTAAAATGAAATGCTGTCATTTATTTAAGCGTGGTTATTAGACAATGAATGCAAAAGGAAATATTACAAACAGAATACCGAATTAATATGAAAAATCAAATGCATATAAGCTACCTAATTGTGTACTGACAAGTATCACTCATAAGTGTGTTATTATTTTATTTTTTGTTAAACAATGTCTCATAGCAAAGTTTGCCAAATCAAAGTTAAAGCGAATGTTTGAAAACTCTTAAGCTGGGATGATGATAGTTCAGTCAGTAGTGTGTTTGTCTTACAAACATGAGACCCTGTGTCTCATCCATATTATTCAGGTTAAGAAAATTCCAGACAAGTTGGTGCACATTTATAATTCTAATGCTGAGGAGGAAGAGTCAGGCCAGTCCTTGAAACTCACTGGCTAGCAGCCTAACCCAGTTGGCAAGTTCCAGACAACTAAGAGACCTTGTGCAGGGTGCATGCATAATGACACCCAAAGCTGTCCTCAAGCCTCCACATGCACATGCCTGTGTGCTTGTGTACACCTGTGTACACATGAGTGTGCACACACATGTACACCCACAAAAATGACAAAACTATTGAATTTTAATTGCCTACATGTAAAATAGGTTACTGAATATATAATATACGAGACAATGGGATATTCCACAAACTCCGCAGACACTGCAGGACTCGGGAATCATGCTTTCTAATTTCCTAGCTAAACAAAGCTGCCTGATTTCTTAGAGATTAAGTTTTCTCTTCTGATGTTTTTATAATATTAATATTTGATAAAGAACATTATACACAAGGTGACAGATACAAAGGCTTCCTCAATACATGGTGAAAATTGTGTTGGCTGGGTATTTCCTCAATGCATGGTGCAGTTTCCTCTGGAATCCCACACTAAGGAGCATTTCATTCCTTCATTACATCTGATCCCTTTCCTTTTCTATCAAGACAGAATAAGATAAACAGGACCTTGAATATGCTTTTTCATTCTCTTGTTTGGAATATAACTAACAATCCAACACACTTGCCAATACCTTAGGGAACTGAAAAGCACCCTTGCCTTGTTGTTTTGTGTTTGTCTTTGTTAATGTCTCTAAAGTATGGAGATAATTTTCTAGAGCCTGTGCAAGTTTGGTGGAGGCCTTTGCACCTCGCAGTGAATAATGGAGGTAGATTAATAATGACAGTGATGATAGAATTTCATATTTTCACCTTTTTGTCCTTCACCCTTTCTAAGTGTTTCCCTCCTTAACTGTGTTCTCTATTATTTTATCCATTATTTTCCTCCTGGTAACTCATGCTTTGTTAAAATACAGCCGAACTCTTCCTTTGGGTTACCATAGCAAATTGCATAAGAATTTACACTATAAATTATTCATTACACCCAATTTAGTATAATTATTAATTCCAGCATACATTGGTGCCTGATTGCATCTCAGTGTTCATTGCTGGATCTTGACCATGTTCTGCTGAAAATAATGATCTGTCAGGGCTAAGCAGGATCTAACAAGGCTTCCTAAAAGGTGGAAACATTTAATTAATATTGGTTTAATGCAACACTGATATATCCAGTTGTTACGATCTGTCAAAGATTTTTCATAAGGAAGCCCAAAATGTAACTGGTAATGAATTTAAGAGCTAGCAATGATATGCGAGCAATCAACATGTTTTCCAATTCAAGGGCAAATTGGGTTGTACTCCTTCCTAGATATGTTTCTGCAACCCAAATCAGCTCTTATTTCACAGGGCAGCTTTGCTCCCAATATCAGTTTTGGTTTTTCAAGCTTTCATGCTTTCTGCTCCCAGTGAGCCCTTCCTCAGGTTAAAGATCTACCCTGCATTGTACATGAATGTTGCAAGCTGTACTGCCTCCCACGTGGATGTCATTTAAATTCAGAGTAAGTTGAGCTGAGAAAAGTTTTCCATTGTATTTCCCCCTGGGATTTTAAACTGTGTAGAATATGGCTATCGGTGCAGTGCAAAGTCTTTTGGATGAAAATCCCTGGTAGTTGAAATACCCACAGACCCTCATTCATGTATATGACCTAGTTTGGACTTGGATTTGGGGATCATTTGAAGCATAGACTATCAGTAGATATCAGATACAATGTTCATGTTACTACAATGTTAATTTACACACATTAAGCCAACTTTTGGGGGTTGTTTTTTTTTTGTGTGTGTGTGTTGAGTGTTCTTTGTATCAAGAATATTAGACACGATTATTTTTATGTTTACACAATAAATGCAATTGCTTATGGTTCTTTAATAATGGGAGATGAAGCAAATTAAATGATAACATCTCACTACTGACAGTAAATAATATGGTGGGAATTTTTAGTACAGTTGCCTTCATATAAGCCAATAGTCTACTCATTGTTAAGATACAAAACTTGAATTTAAGGTTCATATCCAGTTAATGACTGAAAAGGAATATATTTAAATCTGCCTGGTCTTAAGTTCATTTTATGAAAAAATTGACTAAATTACAGACACACAGCACTGATTATTTGAATATCAAAACTAATTAAAATTTTATCCTTCCCAGCTTAGAACACAAGCGAATTTCAAAGCAACACTTTTGTAGCACACCAAGGCAAAATTACTGAATGGTTACTATGAATTCAGCATATATCTATACCTATCTGTCTTTGTGTACTGAAATGAATCATAGTAAAAATCTGTGCTTGCCATATTTCAACTCTTTACCTGCCCTTCAATGCCCTGTGTGGCTCCTAAAGCAAACATTCAGAAGTTATCTTTACATGTACTTTTCATTTGAATTTTATCAAAAGCACTGTCCCAGAGCTTGTTGGGAAAAGGCTTTCAGATTACTGTTGGTTGCCTGCCTTGAAGGCCCATGGACTGTGAGAACCTCAGTAGCACTTTGAGGAGTCAAGTCAGTAACCACTGATGAATAGACACACATTGTCATACTTTGCCCTGCAGATCAGTGAGCACAAGTTGAAGGTGTTCAACACCACCTGAGGATTCATTAGTGTCTTCAAGGCTAACCTCAAGTGTAACAGTCCACTCTGCAGCTCATCAATACCACAAAAGTAACTCACAAGTAAAAGAAGAGGTAGGCCTATGTTTATAGAGAACCCTTCCACTTCCTTCTGGGACCTCATTATACCTAATGTCACAGCATGTAGTTTCAGACTTTTTTTTCTGGAATAACTACTTCTTGAAGCTTGCTACAGTCTCCCCCCCACCCACACCTTATTTCCACAAGTCTATTGGGTTCCTATAAAGTTGAGAGGGAAAGTCCCAGGAGGAAGAATGTGAGAGCTACTGCAGGAACAAAGACAAGAAGAACTAGGCTGAATACCGAAAGAGATACCATAAAAACAGAAAGTGAAGCTGCAAAAAAGAAAGCTAGCCCCAGTGACTCCTCTATGCACATGTATTACATCAGCATTTTCCCAGGAAAGCCAGACAAATCATTTGATTATTTATTGACCAATCCATAACACTTATGCCTAAGGAAGTAATAATCACAACATAGAAATAATTAACATCTCTCTATTAATTTATTTTTTTATTTGTTGGTTGCCAAAGAGAAAGTTTTAGGAAGCAAAGTACCTAGTTGATAAATACATCCCTAGATGGACAAGAGGAAAAATGAATAATTTTTCACAAATATAAACATTTTCAATCATTCTTCATAGAATAATTGAATTACAAAGACAGGAGACTATCTTGTAGACATGTTATTATTATAGTTTTCAGCATTCTTAGCTGGGTGATATTGATTTTTACTTTTATCTTTCCATGACTGTGAATGCTAGGCAGTATGGATGAAGCTTCTAGTTAAACACCATTTGTGCTGGATGTCATAAGTATCAGTGGGGTCTTATCAAAAGGTTGTAGAGGGTAACCAATAGTATTGGCAATAGTGTATAGTGGTTGGAGTGGCTTATGAGATGCCTTTGGCCAATGACTCATTCTAGATATTGGAATTTGTGCTTGTTGACATATGATGTCTCATTAGGGCACTATCTTCCCCATTATTTGGTGGCTCCATTTAATTTTCTTTCATATGTATGTATATATTTTAGGAAACTTTTACAGTAATAGGTTTCCATGTGGCTTTTCAGAAAGGCCCTTAATGTTAGTCATCCCATGTCCTGTTACCTCCTCTACCCTGTTCTCCCCATCCCTTCCTCATCTAATCTTACCATTCTAATTCCCCCTATTTTTTTTATAACATTATGCTTTATTTTTCTTGAAAATAAACCCTCCCCTGGTTTCCTCCTACCTAACTAAGCTTTGTACATATTCTGAAGGAAACCAACTTAGCTAAAGCTTAACAGCTAACACCCACATGTAAGAGAAAGTGTAGGAAGCTGTCTGTCTGGGTCTGAGTTATATTGCTCAGGACAATTGTTTCTAGCTCAATTCATTTGTCTTTAAATTTCATTTTGAATAGCTGAGTAATATTTCATTGTGTAAATAGACTGTGTTAATCATTTACAAATTGATGGTCATCTAGGCTGTTTCCAATTTCTTGCTATTATGAATAGAGCAGCAATGAACATGGATAAATGGAGTGGGTAGCCATTCCAGCTTTGGTCTGGAAGTTCCAACCCCCATAGAGGCTTCAGTAACTATCATGCCTACAAGGGAGGGCCAAGGGAGGGCTCTGAAGACCCGAGATCAGGACGCACCACGCTCTCTTGCTGCTGGGGGCCTGGACGCTAGAGGGGGACCGAGGAGAGTTCTCCAGAGAACACCGCCAGACTGCGTTGTGTCTTTTCCAGAACCCACCACCTACATATGCCTTCATTTGTAAGTTACCCACTAAATAAACCTCACTTTTAACTACGTGGAGTGGCCTTAATTATTTCACCAATAGATAAACAAGTATCTCTATAGTAGGATGCAGAGTCTTTGGGGTATATGTCCAAGAATGATATAGATGGATCTTGTCATAAACCTACTTTTAGCATTTTGAGGTGCCCTCACTCCGATTTCCATAGTTGCTATAGCAATTTGCATGTCCACAGTAATAAATAATAAGTGACATAAGTATTCCTTTTCCCCTCCCCAACACACACCTACTGTCATTTGCTGGATTAATCTTGAACATTCTGGCAGTGATAAGATAGAATGCAAATTAACTTTACCTAATGTGACACAATGTGTTTTGCTTTTTTTCTTTCTGCATGTCTTAAATGTGCCATTTATTTTGGAAGGTGACTTTAGAGACACAGGAAATGGATGTCATCTTGCCTCTAAGTAGGCACTTCCTCCATTCCTATGCCATGTGGACACCACAAAGAGGGATATGTCTCTAGGGAAAGACTATATATATAGTCTTATTTTGTCTATTTGAATATATATATGTATACATATATATATTCAAAATATTAGGGCTTTCTTGTAAATTTCACATTCATAGTTCAAGGTAGCCTTGTGCTTTCACCCTCAAGCATAAGAATTAGAACACGACAATACAAATGAAAGCAGAAATATTTAATCTTCAACTTCTGACTTCAGTGTGTAGGATTTGGAAGTTATTATTAAAGGCCATTTTGGCTTATAGACAAAAGATTTCCTTGCATGGTATATGAAGCAGAAAGTAGGAGAAAAGACAAGGTGGAAGTTGATGAATGCATTACAGGAAAGTGAAGAAAAATGACAGCAAGAGATATAGGGTGGTCAAAAGTATAACAAATTCTCACCTGAAGTAAGAAAGGATGAAACCATAATAGACTTCTCCTGTTTTGAGCCTCTGAGAGGATTGCTATACAGGATAACATACATGGACTGGACAATCCAATACAGCTGAGACTGTGGAATTGTCTTCTCAAGGTTGAAACTTTTAGGCATACTCCAGTTCTTCTATGTGTCATGAATATAATTCCTGTGAGAAACCTGAGACTCAGCCAAAGCATCAAAGCAGAGATAAAAGTGAGAACCAGGTGGAAGTTTGCAGCATGAGAAAAATGCTGGGGAAGTCTAAAAATGAATCTGCTTTTCTGGAAAGGATGGTTGCTGCCATTGAAAGAATGCACAAAATCAGGAGAAATGGTTGTTGAGCGGTGTGATGGTTTAAAATTTCAATTTGATGTGATGTAAAATCCCAAGACAGTGGCATATTGTAGGGTGTTATCTTGTTTGCATGATTGAAGTGGGATAGTCGGCCCATTGTGGGTGGCACCATTCCATAAGTTTGGGTCCTAGACTATATAAGATTAGAGAAGGTGGTCTGAATATTAGGCTTGCATGCACTCATTTTCTATCTGCTCTTAACTGTGGATGCGACTAGCTGTTAGAGGCCCTTGCAGTTCCAAGTTCTCTCATCCTTACAATAATAAATGATGTTTAGAATTATCAGCTAAAATAAGCCCTTACTCCACTAAGTTGCTTTCTGTCAGAGTATTTTAGTACATTGATAGGAAGGAGACTAAAGCAAGTGGTTATTGGGTACTGTATAGGAGGTTCAGATTTGTTACAAACCAAGGCTGACCCATAGAAAGAAACCCGGAGAAGCATCTCAGAATGTAAACACACAGGTTGAAAATCATCTGCATTTATCACATCACACTTTAACATTATAACGATATGTTATTTGAGAATTCCAAATTATTGTGTCCCGGCTTAAAGTAGGCTAAAACAACAACAACAACAACAAAAGTGATGCATCGACATATTCCAGTTTCTAGCAACTCAGCTGTATATTCCTGAGACATTATAAACTTGTCTAAAAAGCTAATCACTTAGCTCATATAAGCCAAGCAAATATTTGTATTTCTGATTCTAAGGAAACATTTCTTTCTTAAAGCAAATTTAATGGAGAAAAGGGGAAAAAATGACAGAGGAGAAAAATCCAAAAACTACTTACAAAAGCAGTCAACATTCTGTTCTCTTTCTTTTCTTCGATACATTATTTTCTTACTCCCAACACTTATTATCCCTCATAGTATATTACTAAGGTAATAGGAGAAATTTTCATAGATAATAGCTTTAATCAATAATAACATATAAACATAATTGACAAAGGATATGCTTAGCCAGTAAAGCTCAAAATCAAAACTCAATATTGTCAGCAGACAAAAATAGTCTAACAGTGACATCTGTGTACTTTACCAATTAGAGAAACAAAGGAATAGAGACTGAAGTTGCTGAAAGCAGTGGTGTTAAATTATTAACTGACCAGATGGACATGGATGATACACCACAGTTGTCACACTAGTACACAGGTAGCAAACACAGGACCTTTCATTGAGTTTGGCTTTGGAAACCCCACATTGAGTTAGTCTGTCTGACAACTGATCAATACAGGAAGAGGTTGAGACAACAAGGACTTCTACAAAAGGAATCCATTTAATTTAGTCCATTACATTAAAAACATTGTGCGTGAATTCTGCTAGATATTTCTAGTAGGATTGTGTGAAGAGGTTGAGATTGTTACTACTTTGAAAGCTGGAAAAGTGATGATGAAGAGATGATCCCCAGACCTTAAGGAGGGTGTGCTGTCCTTTAGGGATGCAAGCAAGACATAGAGGAAGAGCAGAAGTAGCTGGAGGGTGACTGTGGAGACTGTGGGCTGGAATAATGCAACAGGAGCAGCAGCAGCCACAAACAAAGCCATGAACTTCCTCCTCCAGCCTCATGAGTTCTATGTAGTGTTTGCTCTTGGGTGACCTTAAAGACTTAAACAGAAAGCCAACAGGAAGAGTTGGTTTCATTTATATTTTTAAGGCTTCTAGACCTAATATTACACGGATAAGTACAAACAACAGGTTATGAGCTTGAGGGGTAATAAGATTTTAATAGTTCACACAAAACAGAAAAGTGGAATGAAAATATTTTAAAGATCTTTGGCTTTTGTATAATACTTCCATTTAGAGGTCAATTAGACATTCCATTAATCATCTTAAGAGAGGGAAAAAAAGCAAATTAGTGAATCTGGGACTGATGATAGGGCTCAGTGAGTAGTTTTGTAATCCCATCATTTCTATGGCGAGATGTGAGGCAGAAGACAGAAGAATCCTCAAAAATCCACAGCCCAACCAGCTTTCTGTCTGCTATAACAATGGTGAAAAGTGAGAACCAACACCCAAGATTGTCTTCTGAATTTCACATTCATGCTCACACAGGTATACACCACACGCACACACACACACACACACACACACACACACACAGACACACAGAGAGAGAGAGAGAGAGAGAGAGAGAGAGAGAGAGAGAGAGAGATTTTTTTTTTTTTTTTTTTTTTTTTTTTTTTTTTTTTTTTTTTGGTTTTTCGAGACAGGGTTTCTCCGTGTAGCTTTGCGCCTTTCCTGGAACTCACTTGGTAGCCCAGGCTGGCCTCGAACTCACAGAGATCCGCCTGGCTCTGCCTCCCGAGTGCTGGGATTAAAGGCGTGCGCCACCACCGCCCGGCGAGAGAGATTTTTTAAAAATAATACCCTCATTAGAACTCTGTTTTGTTTAGTTTTCAGGATTTTGCCTGTAAGGTGTTTAATTTTGATGGTTGGATTATCACTGACTTTATTCTTATTGAAGTTGTTTGTGTTTAATTTTCTGTTCAAGATATTAATATATTTCTAACATATTTTTTTGTACCAGCACACCCATTTGGACTTTTCTGACATTACGATTATAAGTGGGATATTACCACATTTGTATGAAAGTCTTTGCTGCCAAACATGATCTATGTTTGAACCACAACTTCCATATGGTGGAAAAAGAAAGGCAGCTCTTGAAAACTGCCTTCTGACCTCTACATACATGTGCTGTGACACATGCACACACAAAAGCAAGTTAAACATTTTAAAAACTTATCTTTGGTTACTAATCTTCTCTATGATCATGAACAGATAATTTTTAAAGTCCCCTATATAATTACAGTAATTGACTCAATTTGAAGCTGCTTCTGGTGTCTATTATTTTCTTGGCTAGCTGTTCCATAGTACTATCTTTTTGAAGTTGTAGATGAATTTATTGATTCAACACATGGTGCTTTCAAAGTTCCCGATCACACTATGCACACCAATATATCAGTTGCATAGAAAACAAGGAGGGGGTCTTTTGCCCAGGGACAACATGGAGCTGTCCCAGGTAATTTTGCTTTCCCTTTTTGGGCAGGCACAGTGGTGGTCTGAAAACCCTAGTCTGACTGTGGACTGTCCTGTGTTGAGGTTGAACTGTAGGTCACTAAAATCCTGCTAAGCACTGGTTCATCCAGTTTCACAGAGTCTGGGTATCTTGAGACTCACTGAGCTTATTAATGTCTTGTGTTGCTCTATTGACATTCACTGTGTGGTAAAGGACGAGAGGACTAGACTAGCTTGTTAAATGCCCCTGCAGTGCACTTTTTTCCTCCACTCAAGACCTATGCTTTTCTCAGACTATCAGCTGGAAGCATAACATCTCTCTTCCTGGGAAATAGAATGCTTTCTCAGCCTCTAATGGTGCTCAAATTGTCAAATAGTCCCAGGTAGGTAGCCCTGTGCCAGCAGGAATACAGTCTTCTTGGCCAGAGGCAAAGAACGAAAAATGTTCTTTTTACCTTCACTACCTTTGAAGATTTGGAATTTTTCTAACTTTTTAGCTTTCAGTGGGTTCAGTTTCTAGAAAAGGAAGAGACAGGGAGTGGTGTGCTGTTTCAAACTGATGGTGGCTATGTTACCATAGTCTGAAAAAACTACAAGTGAGATGATTCAGCTTTCAGTCTCAGAGTAACCTGCTTAGTCTCCCCCTTTTTTTTTCCTGCGGTGGTGGTGGTGCCTAGACATTTGAGAAACTTCTTTAAGTACTTTTGTTACTAAAAATATGAGACATTTTATGATATGATATAGGGGAAATTTTGAAGAGGAGCAGAGATACAAAATTAGGGATTAGCAAACTAATACTGAAGTGGCATGGCATGGATACATGTATATATATGTATATATTTTTACACACACATATATAATTAATCTTTTTATCAAGTTTAATGTGCCCTCTTCCACATTAATATATTAATATATTAATCATTTTAATATACTATCAGCTCACTTTGTACTTTCATGTAATGAAAATTTGGAAAATTTGTTTTCTTCATTTTAATACCTGTATGTCAGTATTGGTCATTTTCTGCTTCTGGTTAATCTTGAGAGAAGAATAGGTAAACAAATCTCCTGACTCTAGAAGGTTTTCCATTCTGTTATTAAAAGCATGTTAGGAGAGCTGTTCAAACATCCCTTAGCCTAGGTTCCATTCTGTCTGTTGTTATACAACATATACACACATAAGAATAATAAGGTTGAATGTCTTAGCTGCAGTACAGACACAGATTTCTTCTTTGTAAGATTTTAGCTCATTATGAAAAACAAAGATCAAGCCAGTTAAAATTCCAGCATACATGGAGGGCTGCCTCACAAACCCTTCCCACAGCTTAGGAACTTTGGGGTTTGAAGGCTGCTGGGGTATGGGAAGTTTGACGCTTTACTGAGAAGTGGCCTTCCTAGGTTGCTAACGCTCCATTGGATGCTCTACAGTCACCTACATATGTCCAGCCCTGAACAAACTTGAGAGTATTGAAAAGAGGACGTGGAGGGGACCTGGAGGAGCTGGAAGGGAATGGAAATTGATATGATCAAAACCCACTGTATAAATGTGTGAAGTTCCTAAAAAATAATTTTAAAAAAGGAATGCATATGATAAGGTTCATTTAAGACCTTTGGTGAGTGTCCAAAATAATAAATAATTAAAAACTGTTTCAAGGTAGAAATGACTAACATGTCTAGACTGAAAGAATCCTAGCTTAGGGATGGATTTTCATGACCCATCTTTGCATACATGAGCTTTTGCAAATCAATCAACCTTTTGCCTCTTGTAAAATGAAGGGACTGGATAAGATGATTTCATAAATAGCTATTCAATACTCACTTATTGACCTCCAGTAAAATATTTTGTTTTCTTCCAGCTCTAAAATTTGGAGATGAACGAAGAATGTATGGGGCCTCAGATTCATCAGCTATAAAATGTCTTTTAGAGTAAGAGTAAAAGGACAACTGAGTCTGAGTCTTAAACATGGATAGGTTGCAGTGAGATCCTTATATAGGAAGGTGCAGCAGTGACTCTAGAAAGTTCCTTGACAGTTTGGGAGGGCAGCTTCTTAGAGAGGAGGGCAGTATGGCTTTTAGGTAGTTTTAGTGGTGGGTCTTAGGAACTGGCTCAGTTGCTAAGGTGCTTGCTGCTCAGGCAAGAGACCTTGAGTTGGATCTGGTCCACCCATGTAAAGGCTAGGCAGACAGAAGAAACTGCTGTAATTCCAGTACTGGGGAAGTGGAAGAGGCAAAGATGGAAGCTTTTCCAAGGGAGCTCCAAGTTCAGTGAGAAACACTGTCTCAAAAAACAGAGAGTGAAAGAGGCACACATCCAATGTTGACATTTGGCCTCTACATGCACACACACACACACACACACACACACACACACACACACACACACACACACACACCAATAATCATAATCATGATGGAATAAAAAATAAAAAATTAAAAGGTGAAAAACCTTTAAAGGCTTACAAAGCCTGTGTCAAAAGACACCTACTGCTTGGTGTAATACTTATGTTTATAGTCTATATTTATTTTTAATGGACATAAATTTGAATATATGTATATATAATTTTGACATATTTGTGTGTGCATATATATATATATATATATATATATATATATATATATATATATATATGAATATGTACCACATGTGTGCCAGTGCCTGCAAAAGGTAGAAGAGGGTGTTGGATCCTTTAGGGCTGGAGGTACAGATAGTTGTGAGCTCCTATACATGGGTGCTGAGAACCAAACTCAGGTTCCCTTGGAATGACAGGAAGTGCTCTTAACTGCTAAGCCATCTCATCATCCCCACAATATGTATGTTTTTAAAGTGTAAAGTTATTTAAAGTTTGAACCTCCAATATTATCTGAGGATATACCCAATTCAAAGTTTTAAGCATTTTTGTTCCACTTGTAGAGTTTGCTAAGAGCCTGCATAAGACCAGGGTTTGGCTTTTATTACAGCTGTTTAAACAAGTTTCTTCAAAGTTTAGGTATTTAAAAATATCTGGTAACCAGATGTATAAAATAATCACCTTTGGAGTATTTCTGGTACAACAAACAAACAAAACCATTCTTTGTTATGCCCTAGGCAGTTTTCACATCTGACAGAATCTGAACGTCTGTCTACATAGCCTCCATGTGTACCTACCTATCCATTCATCTATTATCTCCTTATCAATTATGTCCTCTACTTATATTTATCATCTATAACCTGTAATACCCCAACATCTTCTCTGTTTTTGCCATTTGGGTACATGTCTATGCTTTTAGTTAGCTCTTCACATTTGATAGTTATAATCAGCATTTCATCCTAGAACAATGGAACGCTGAGGAGACAAAAGGCAAAGAAAATAGTTTATCCACTTTAATGGAGGGAGACTTTTAATCACTACGGATTCCAAGAAATTTTGGTAAGTTTATTGCTAGAAAGAGAAGGAAAAAATAGCCATAATTCAATAGCATTTACAATCAAATTTCAAATAACTGTCAAAAGTTTCCTTTAAATGCTAATAAATAAGTTAGTTATTCCTTTTCTGTACCAAGGGACTGCTCTATGACACACAGTAAATGCTCTGTAAAAGGAAGTTCACATACCTTTAGGATATGCCTGACGGTAAGCAAAATGGGCAAAGGAGGAATACGAGATGAAGCGTTTGCTGAAGGTGCCGTCTTCTTGAAGCCTCTTTGTGTCCTGGGCTCTGAGAATTCTATCAACAGAATGAGTGAAAACAGAGTCCACCAGAGCCCTGGAGAGCACGCCTCAGGGACCCCCCTGACCTGTGTCATTAGGGACTGCCCAGTCAGACCTAGCTCAGTTATTATAATTCAGGTATCTGGAGTTTATGTATCCTGATTGGTAAAAACAAAAGAAAATACTTCTGTGTAAAAACACTTTGAGGGTTCTCTAAATACATCTAATTTTTGAAGTAACACATTAATTCCTTTTTCTTTTCTTCTCTCCTTCCTAATTTTCCTAATTTCAAGGCTTAGTTTCTAGACTACAGTCTCAAGGACAAACCTCCTAAATATCCTATCTGCATAGGATACCTAGGCAAGCATGCTACATTATAACAGTGAAGGAGAATGAATATTCATAATCTGAACTATATTTCAGAACTAACATTAGCGTGACTAAGCTGAGTGTTATTGTATGCACTTTTAATTCTAACACTAGGGAGGCTGAGACTTGGGGGAAAAGGGTAGTCATAAACTGGAAGCCAGCCTGGGATATATAGTGAAACTCCATCTCAACAACAGCAACAACTGGCAACAATAGCAAATCACCATTGTTTCAGACATTTGTTTGTATTTTCTTCCTTTTATTTCCATCAATTATTTTCCTAACCTCAAGTTTTGGGTTGTAGTTTGATTCTGTTTTTCTTCAAAAATGGACTTATTTTGTGCCCTTGAATCTTTTCTCCATCTTATGCTAAGTTCTACATTAGTGTACATGTTGCATGTTTTTCTTTTTGTTGTAACTTTTATCAAATGTGTTCTTTGATGAGTTCATACCTGTATCTAATGCATTCTAGTTATTATCATCCCACCTCCCTCCTCTCCCCCTTAGATCATTGTCAATACCCTCTTTTTCCCTGCAAAATCCTTTCTCACATCCGTGTCTTCTTGTTCACTTGGATATACTATAAGTTACTTATTATTTCAACTCAATGCACCTTCATAAATTTTGAAATTTCAAAGGAAGCTTTCTGTACAAATATATCTTTCTCATAACTCTTGTCCTGACTAAAATGTCTTATGAAAATATTCTTCATTTAACTCATTGGTGATAATCTCATTAATGGGGCTCATCAGTTTCTTAGTGAGCTGGTTCTCCTGCTCCAGGACCTCTGTCTGTATATTGTGCTATGCTTCCTGCAATACAGGGAAGGCATTTGTCAGTCTCGTGCAACCTTTATATGAGTCTATAATCTGTGTTATTTCTAGACTGTTTCTTTGAGGTGGGCTGTCATTTCTCTCTAGGTCATATTTTTCTCCTACTTTGAACACCTATTTGTTCATATCTGGACTGAGAATCTTGCATTTTTGGGTGATGGTTTTCAATTTTGATAATTTTAGCATTTAGGAATGTGTTCCAGGATGCAACTAAGTGTGATCCTTTGAAGCTTGTTTGCAAGCTCTGTGAGGAGAGACAGGGTTGGTTTCTCCAGCTCCACTCCCCAGGCAGCACTTCTGACACAGTCCATGTCAGGAAAGCTCATTATTGTGACTGGCAGATGAAGAAAATATTCCCTGTCCTGTAGGAACCCCTGCTCTTGTTCAGCGACTACTCTCCAGGTTCAATGGCTTCTTCAAAGTTTTGTACATAGTTTAGAGACAGATACCCCTCTGAAAGTTTGAGTTCTGTTTGTCTGTGAAGCTTGCTGGTTATACTGGAAGTTCTAGCCACTTTAGCTTCCTAGAATGTCTATTCTGCATGCTTACAGACACAAACAAGAGGAAAGTAGCTTGCTGAGCAGGTGGTATCACCTGGAAAACCCAGGCTGGAAGCTAGGACATACAGGTAGGGCTGGCTTTACCTCATTCTGAGTCACCATCCTGGGACAATTATTTAATACCCACAACACATAATTTAGTTAATTTTTCAACTCTTTAAATCTGTTAATGTGGGAGTAAACTCTACATTACTTTGTCATGGCAAGAAGCAGAAGTCTCAGGTCAATTTTAATTTGTCAATAAATCCTGCTCTCTGTTTCCATGGCTGCTTAGATTTATCATTTCAGTGTTTTTGGACTTATTGGATGCCACTTCATTTTAATGATCTTCCCCTCTCCATTTTGTTTCTACTCCCTTCCCTTTATTCTTTTTTTAATTGGTCTTCTAAAGCAGTGTTTTACTATGTAGACCAAGACTGCCTCAAACTCAAGATCTCCCTTTTTCCATCTCCTAAATACTGTCATTATAGGCATGTAATACCACACTTGGCTACGGTGGTCTTATATTAATAATAATAATTTACAATTGATCTGAAATTACTGGTTGTTTTTTTGCGTGTAAAAAAAATCATGTATTGTTTCTTTTCATCCTCACAACAATTTTAGGTGTTTAGTACTGCTACTAGTATCATTGCCTGGATATAATGAAGTTAAAATTCTCCAAATAACTAATTAGAGGCCCCCATACACAGCCTTTATACTCCAGGAAAGACTAAGACTCAGGACTCCAATATGCATACTTAAGATTTTTATGTATGTGTTGTGGGGTATAATTTTGGCTCATTTAACATGTAAAGATAGAATCAAGTTACTCTGAAACACAAAGAACTCGACATAGAGCTACAGGATAGAAGCAGACATCAAATAAAACTGTTCATTGAGCATAAATGAGAATGACATTAAATTAGAAAGTCAGTAGGATGGAAATGGTATTAGGGTAAAAGAAGGGGTAATATAAACAAGGAAAAAAGGGCTTGTGCACCAATAATAATAGGTCATTTTGCTAAAAACTGCCTGGCTTATTGATTAAAAGTGTCATGTCTTATTCAAAATCCAAGATCTTAAGATCAAAAACCATTTTGTTTACCCGGCATACATGAATTCTGTCACTCTAAGAATGTCACCCAATTAATAATGTTGTGTTTTAGTGAAAGAAAGCTGAAACTCTTTCGAGAGTTTTTAACCTTTCTTATAATGTGGAAGAGCACAGGATGCTCTTCAGAGCTGATGCTCACAGGTAGATCTGAAAGTGGCTGTGCTCAATTTTTCCAACAACCTCACAGATGATGATTGTCAATTACCATTGCCTTTCCCAGCACCACAATGGTGGAATTATTTTTGAATATTGCTTTTACATTTTCTGATCTAGTATGATTAATATCATTTGTATAAGTAGTTTTCCTTTTAGTTTGGAACAATTTTGCTGACAGTTCATTCTGTTTAATCAAATCTGCAATGATATAGTGAGAGTGGAGTCGATTGGACCATCAAATATCCCTACATCTAAAATGACTCCATACTTCCTAAGTGTTGTGAATCTGATATTGTGCTCCATGAAGACTTAAGATTTGATGGAGGTACCATAGGTGTAAAATGGAGGAACAGAAAGGGGAGGCCAAGCAGGGCTCTAGGACTCTCACCTTTATACTAACTCTGACTGCACTGCTTCTTGTCTTTTATCTGTGAAGAAGGATTTGCATTAAATCACCCTCCCTCCCTCCCTTGGTACTGTTCTAATGAACTGACCTGAAAATAAGTGCATTAAGTGGCCATAGAACATAAAGACACTAATTAGTTCACTTGGGGATCAAATCCACGATAACAGACTTATTCATGCTTTTCGCTATCCCCCAAACTATTCAGATAAAAGGAGAGGGAAAAAATAAACCTATCATATATATGACAATCCGTAAGAACAAACACTTTAAGTTTCAAATATAATCTGGTTGATTCTGTCAGAAGGAAACAATTCTGTCATTAGTTAGGAATAAGTAATAATTGAGTCTGGACCAACAGGAAATCTTATTTCACAGCAAAAGGAATGCAAATAACCAGCAAACATAAAAAGATTATCATCTCTTGTCATCAAAGAAATTTATAACATCATTTCAATGAGATGCTATTTTTAAACTCTAAATTTATAAGTGCTTAAGATTACTATATACAATAATAATAGTTATCACTTCATATGCTTCTGGGCTAGTTGATGAATATAGTCACATTATTGCTTACTTTATAAAGAGTAGAAACAAATTATTCTCAGATACTAACTTGTCATAAAGGTATAAGAATAAATGAAGAAATGAAACAAGCTCATTTGATTTAGAACGTCCAGTAAAGAGCTAGCCATGCAAGAAATGTCGAAGTTCTTCAAACAGCTTCATGCCACCCCCTTCTTAGCGGTGTCTTCTTAGTTAATCCTGACTATCACTTTGTTCCAGGAACTGTATTGCCCTTTAAATTCTTTTACTACTTCATGAATACTCCCGTATTCTGTTTATTGCTTGTTTTCTTTCTTTTGGTTTTCAACCTCCCTAGGAGAATTTGAGCTTTATTGAATGCCTCCTCATGCTCAAGAAAAATCCCCTTCACATTAGGTTGGCTGTTGTTTCCTTCACACCCAACACTGCTCCAAGATGTGTTTCTGGAGATGGCCACATAGTTTGGTTTCTAAGAAATGGATTGTGAATGTGCATGATACTTGAAAAAAAAAATGCATTCCTACCCAACTTCCAACGTCCTTGGTAAAGGAACCAATTGTGGAACAACTTGTTTATACTAATTTGGAAGAACTGATGCACATATTATATCATACACATAAATTATAACTATTCCATGTTTAATGACATTATAATAGGGGATAGATGTATGATAGAATATGAAGTAAAACATATTCAAAACTACATGATGAATAGTGTGTATTTTGGAAAATAGTTACAGAACAATTACAGAAAAAAGTATTGCAAAAAATTGAATACTGAAGCATGGTAACAAATGTTTCCTTCTTTTGATGTTTTTCCACTTTAAAACCTGTTTTATCTATAAAGTAATTGTGCTATTTAATGAGAGAGAGGAGAAATTAATTGGAAAAATAAAAATAGCATCAGATAAAAAATTTTAAAGCATTTCTCACAAGACAATATTATTGCTCCCTAGACTTATGCAGGCAGGAGCTGGAACTCCTTGCATTCCCTAGAGAAGATTATCTGCTGGGAAAGTGACTATTCTTCATACTTCCCGTGCTGTTGTAGGATCTGTTTCTTCAAAATGCTACAAGTCTCTTTTTATCATATCCTCTAACCAAATGGACAATCAGTAGCCATATTATTTGGAAACAATAACAATTTTCTTGCACATACACACACATTTTCATTCTTTACTAAGAGAAAAGTACAGTTGTCATTTTCCGTAAATCTCAGTGCTCTCGAATAGAAAAAAAAAATAAGTTGCAGAATGAACATAGAGCTGGCTATGTATGCCTCTACATTATCAATTATTCATGCTTAAAGATCCACAAACACAAAAATGGTCTAAATATTTATGTATATCTCATATATGACTCTAGAGAGATGCTGAACTTATCAGATTTATTGTAAGAATTTAAATCTTTTCCACTTACTTTCAGCAAATAGTAATAATAATAATAATATAATAATAAATTGAATAAAACCTTGAATTTCAGAATTGTACAGGCCTCAAAATTCATTTTCTTCTTATTGTAGAATTGAGAAAATTGAGAACCAAATACAACAGCATAAATCTTTTTTCTGAAGACAAATGTTAACACCTACATTTGAGAGCATATGAACAGAAACCACCCATATTGTTTTCTTTATTTATTTATTATTTTTTATTTTACCATAGAATTATATCATTTTCATTCCCCATTTCCCCACCCTTCTTCAAAGACAGTAATAACCAAAGGAACAGAGTTTACTGTGCGACTTTGGCTCCTAAAACTGTCAGAAGTAAACTCATAGTTTCACCATCCAGTTTTGATAAAAAGGGTTGGTTAGAAAAGGTGCAATGAATGGCTTTAGTTGTCAATTTAATCCAGTGTGACAAGAGAGCATCAATGAGAGACTGTCAACATTAAGTTGGCTGTGGGCTTCAATGTGGGGGATTGTTTTAATTAACTTAATATGTATGGAAAGACTCAGTCCACAATGGGCAGCATCACTTCCTAGACAGATGGCCTGAAGTGTATGAGAGTGAAGAAGCCAAGCTGAGCATTATCAAGCAAGCACATGAACATGCATGCAAGCATCTCTCTCTGCTCTTAGCTATGAATGTGATATGACTAGCTATTTGAACGTTCTGACTTGACTTCCACAAAATGGTGTACCGCAACCAGGATTGTAAGCTGAAATAAACCCATCTCTCCCCTAAATTGCTTCTTGTCAGTGTATTTTATCAAAACCACAGAAATGAAATTAAGGTAAAGGGTCATTATAATGAAACTCTCTTTCATTTGTATTTTGTTTTTAAACTTTTATTAAATTTGTTCTTTTATAAGGTCATACATATACATAGTATGTTATTGTCATCATCATCCCTACCCTCTCTGAAATGCCTCCATCTTTTTTAACCCCACCTGTTTTCTATAAATTTCTCCCATTCATCTTTTTGTTTGTTTAATGAATCACTGAGTTAAACCAGGGCCATCTGAGTAAACATAGACTGGAACTAAACATTGGATCCTGGTCAGCTCATAATTGGGTTTATTATTGAAGCAGGTGTTGTCTTCTGCTCCAGAATCCATCAGTGACCAACAGCTCAGTAGCAAGAGTTAGGCCCCTGTAAGGTCCACCCAATTTACAACTGACTGTTGACAGATGAAGCCTTGTGAAGGCCCCTCGCAGGCAGCTGCAGCTGGTATGAAATCATAATTATATTAGTAATTTTATGCCCAGAAGATAACATTTCATAGTAAAATCCTCTTTTAAATATATGGACTAATATAAACACTCAGGTCAGTCATGAAGATCTTTTCATTAATACTATTCACAGTATGATTGGATGGCTATTACCTTTCTGGTAGGAAGATATTTTCCCTCTTATGTGTATGTATTTGGTGTTCATGTCCTATGCAATTTCAAGCATGTATAGTTGCACATGTATTCACGTATGTGGAGTATTGAGGGTGCAATAAGGAGTCTTCCTCACTTACTCTCTAATGTAATTAATAGAGGTAGAGTCTCTCACTTGAACCTGGACCTCATTAATGTGGCTTGTCTAGTCAGATACCCACTTCTGGGAATCCCATCACAGCCTCCAGAATGCTGGAATTACAGGTGGGCTTCAATGCCCACCTAGTATTTATGTGAGCTCTGGGGGCCCAAACTCAGATGTTCACACTTGCACAGACCCAGTAAAAAGGAAAATTCTAACTGTAAAACATTGTAGAAGGATAAACTTACATACCAAAATTACATATCAAATTATTGGAAAAGATAATTTACATGCATTTGGCATGATAATCTCCTAGGCTCTTTGTGTGCTGTTAAAAAACTCATGATCTCAATATCTTAATCATTTGGACATGTTGCACACTATTGATAGCCTATATGCAGTGTGCATTCAATATTTGAAAACTTATTTTGAAAGGAGAATTATTTCTGTTTTATGCATAAATCTGACAGAATCTTATTAAAGATTTGATGAAACATCCCAAGAAATTATAACAATAGGGCACATATTCCCAATGATAAAAAATTGTGCTTGATTTAAATACAAGATGAATATTAATAGCATGCTTTGTTCCCTTATAAATGCCTTCCCAATTTTACTCCTTTCCCTGGGTCAATGGTCTTTAAGCTGAGTTCTGAGCAGTTTGCACAGTCTTATTATCTGCAAAATTATGCACAAAATCCATGGGTATCCTGTGAGACTCTGTAGAATCGAGTGCATTAATTCCTATTAATTCTTGCATTTGCTCAAATATTCTTCCAGTTGCTATGCCACATGCATTCAATTATGGGTAATGGGGATGCTTTGAAATACCGCATCCTGGTGTCAAATGTTTTGAAAATCTTTTGGGGGACATTTGTTTGCTTTTACTAACAAGTCCAAAATTGTGCCTACTGGGCCTCTCCAGTGGAAACAAAGGTTGCACATTGCTATGAGAAACAATATTGTCATATGGCTGATATCTGTCAAGTGGAGAATAACTCTCAGCTCAGGAGCGAAGAGCAGAAGTAGGAAGGAGGAAATAGGCATTCAAAGGTGAGAACTGCCCTTTTCCCCCTGGAAGATAATGTTTTTTAAGACAACCAGAAGAAAGTTTTTATTTTAGAGTCTCTCTCTCCCCAGGCTTTACAAAATGTAGA
Source organism: Peromyscus maniculatus bairdii (assembly GCF_049852395.1). Classification (NCBI taxonomy): domain Eukaryota; kingdom Metazoa; phylum Chordata; class Mammalia; order Rodentia; family Cricetidae; genus Peromyscus; species Peromyscus maniculatus. Next base: position 55,769,895 of record NC_134872.1, on the reverse strand, counting down.
CACTGTGTTGTCAAGCTACAAAATTAGAGCTGTGATTACCTTAAAAAAGTTTAACTTGTCAGAATTTCCTCCTAGCATGTAAAACAGCCCTTTGTAGTACCTCATGCCACATTTTCACTTCTTTAAAACATACCGTGGAGAGCATCTTGTCCAAAAGAGTCAACATCAATGCTTTTCACATCCTGCCAATTGATTCTTAGAACACTTTATTTCCCACTGGGCAAATCTTCACAACTTTTTGGAGTATGACAAATGCATTTTAGTTCTAAAGTTACCAGAGGACTGGAGAATTATTTGGATTTGGCATTGGGTCTACAAATAAATGTAAACCAATGGATACATGTATGGGATATATACACACAGTACATACATATATAAGACATGTTGATAAAATACAATTTGTGAAAAGTTCGATAAAATAATTATAGGGCTGGAGCAATAACTCAGTGGACAAAAGTACATTCTGCACAAGCATGATGACCTAAATTTTATTTGAGAACTTAAACAGAAAGCCAGAGGTTGCAGCATGCATCAGTAATATCAGTATTTTTATGGGGAAATGAGAGGTGGAGACAGTAGCATCATAGTGAAATGGAAGATGGAAATAGTAGAATTGTTGGTTGCTTGTTTGTTCTTCTTATTCTTTTTTATTTTATTTTTATATTTATTTATTTATTTATTTATTTATTTTGGCTCTTTTGGGGAGGGCCACCACTCAACTCCCAAATAAATCACATACAGAGTCTTATTCTTAATTATAAATGCCCAGACTTAGCTTAGCTTGTTTCTAGCCAGCTTTTCTTAACAAATTATCCTGCCCACCTTTTCCCTCTGGGATTTTCCTTATCTTACTTCTTTAATCTTACTTTCACCCTTACTCAGTGGCTGGCTTGGTGACTGGCACCTGACAACCTCCTCTCCTTGTTTTCTTGCTTCTTTTCCTCCCAGCTGTCTCCTTCTATTTATTCTCTCTGCCTGCCAGCTCCACCAATCCTTTGTCCCGCCTTGTCATTGGCTGTTCAGTTCTTTATTTATTACACCACTGGATGTTTTAGACAGGCAAAGTATCGCAGCTTCACAGAATTAAACAAATGCAACATAAACAAAAGTAATGCACCTTAAAATAATATCCTGCAACATAGAATCAGCAAGAAATTCAAATACCCCTAGCCTAGAATGCACTGTGCAGTAGAAAAAAACAAGAAAAAGACTATGGCTCAAATCAGATGAAGGAGAGAACTGACTCCAAAATGTTTTTCTCTGACCTGCACTTGTATGTTGTGGCTCATGCATGCTTGTGATACACAACTAAAGACCTTTTTAAAAAGCATTTTAAAATTAGTAATAGGTGATGAATCAAAAATTGTGATTAATATGAAATTCCTTATCCAGGTATGGTGACTCATGCCTTTACTTACAAGCACTCGGGCAGATGAGGCAGGAATATTGTGAGTGTGAGGTTGGTTTGGCTAAATAGTGAAGCTCTGTCTTACAGGAAAGGCAAGGAACACTCTGAATAGGAGAAACAGATGCAGTAGATTTTTAAGTCAGTAGCTTCCTGCATTTCCATCATCCCAAGTCTCTCCTCTTTAGATTATTTCACTATACACAATATCCCATGCTATTCATTGTCAAAACTTTCATCACCATTTTAAGATCTGATTTTAAAAAACTAAATACAATGCATTATAAAGATCCTAAAAGTTGAAATATCAAGGTAAATATTCAATACCTGGCTACTTCTTATTGTGTATCATTGGTATGCAGCTAAATAATCTGACAAATTGATTGGAAAAGTTTAAAGGGATTTCTTGGTTCATGTGTCCTAGGATGATCAGTTCCAAATCAGCAATGTGCTATCAAGGAGGAGAGAGGAGAAGAAATATGAACAACTCCTTTACATCACTCTGTGATGAGCTGGCTTTACCTCATCACTGCTTGGAGTGATGTATAACTCATCTTACCTTTTACTCTGTATAACTACAGCTATAATGTATTTCTAACAGACAATTTCAGAGGATCAAATAAAGACAACACCAGTATCAAACGGTTTATCAGAGAACTGTAGGAACAAGGAGGAGCAATGCCAGAAGTCCATCAGACATGTTAAAGTTTTGGTAAAGTCCATATTTAGAAGAAGTGTGTGTTCTTGAAGTCATCAGCAGAATGGAAAACACTATTGGTAAATAATTTGAAATATTTGAGCAATGGCTACAGAAGAAAATACAATAGTAATACATGTATGCAGCAACTTATCTGGTAAGGTACCTATGCTCCTGTAAACAAACTTCCACCTCTGCTTCAGCAAGCAAAATGAAATTCATTGATTCATCAATTTGTTTTTAAGATGTGAATGTAAAAGGCAGACTAGTTGGGAAGAAGGTATCAGTAAGCATGAGAGGGAGACAAAAGAGTGCATGGGCAGGGGAGAACATGATTAAAATACATTATGTACATATATGAAAATGAGGCCGATTATTACATGCAATTAACATTTTCTTATAAAATATTGAAATAAAAATATCTAAGAATGGATTGGCAAATCCATTAGTGAGTGACATAAGAATGACAAATGCATTAGTGAATGAAGAGAAGCTTGTAGAAGATAATAGCTGTTGAGGTACTGCTGTCAAAAAAAAAGCTTGAAACTCAAAGTAGGCTCTTGCAATTAAGAAAGCAAGAGCTCCTCCCTAACCAATGAAAAGCAGTCCATTTTAAGTGCTTCAGTATTAAAGTTGATATAAAGACACTTGGCTCTCATCTCATAGGGGATAAAAGATAGTTGATCTGATCAAGCAGTGATGGCACATGCCTATCTATAATCCCAGCACTTGAGAGGCTTCAAAACAAGCAGATCTCTGTGAGTTCAAGGCTAGTCTGATCTACAAAGCAAGTTCTAGATTAGATTAGTCAGAGCTATTATTATATAGAGAAACTCTGTCTCAAAAAAGCAAAAAAAAAAAAAAATGATAGTTGATCCTAGAGACAAAATTGAGTGAGCATTACCCATGAACACACATTTATGTTATCCCATGTTCCAGTGTGATAAAAGTTTCATTAAAAAATGTACAGCAACAGAAAAGAGAAAATCAAAATTCCATGTGTTTTTCTTTTTTCTCTTTTTTTTTCATTTTCATTTTTTATTAAAAATTTTTTTACTCATACCACCCACAGATCCCACCTCCTCCCTCCTCCCCCCCTTCAGGCCTCCCTCCCAAGTCACCCCACATCCCCACATCCACCAAATCAAGGTCTCCCATGGGGAGTGAGCAGAGCCCAGCACACCACAGGCACCGGGCTCCCAAAAGCCTGTCCATGCACCAGGGATGGATCCCAATCCCCCTGCCTGGGTGCCCCTCAAAGAGTTCAAGCCACACAACCGTTTTCCATATCCAGAGGGCCTAGTTTAGTCCCATGGGGGCTGCACAGCCACTAGTCTACAGTTCATGGGCTTCCACTAGTGTGGCCGGTCGTCTCTGCACATCTTCCCATCATGGTCTCCTGCGTTTTTCAAACACATTGGTGAAGTGGGTTATGGAAAGGTGAAGAACGCTTGGTTATAGCTTTCAGGTATTATCAGATGGCATTCTTATCTTGGGGTTCGTATCAGCTAAGTTGTCTGTACATTAAAAAGAACTTACCTAGTAGTCACAAGGACATTATGTCATACAGAGAGGTGCTCAGTAAATCATTATTAATGCACATAATAAATTTTAACCAGGCTCTAGACCTCAACATCCCAACCTCTCTATAATCATTGAAGCTCAAATTTGTTAATCAGTTTTTTTTTTTAGAATGTCCAATATGGAGGTATAGTTCACTTACAGAAAGTTTAGTCCACAAAGTCAAAATAGAGAATTTGCATCATGAAGAAGACACTGCCTACATCCAGAAAATGAGTTATTTTCTTTGAAGGAATTAAAAAAGTTTAGGCTGAATAAAGAAACACGCAGTGAAAATATGGCTGCTAACGCTACATACATAAAGATTATGCTGGCTACTTTTATGTCAACTTGCCACAAGGTATAGTTATCTGAGAGGAAAGAACTTCAATTGATGTTTCCATAAGACTGTGCTGTGACCTAGTCTATAGAGCATTTTCTTTTCCTTTCCATCCTTCCCTTCCTTCCTTCCTTCCTTCCTTCCTTCCTTCCTTCCTTCCTTCCTTCCTTCCTTCCTTCCTTTCTTCCTTCCTTCCTCTCTTTCTCTCCTAAATGAAAATAGATTCTTCTCTTATGCAATATGCCACAATTTCCCATTCCCTCCACTCCTCCCAGCTCCCCACCAACCACTCCCCCTCTATTTCTCTTCAGAAAAGAGCAGGCCTGAGAGAGACAACAACCAAACATGACAAAACAAAATGCATTAAGACAAGGCAAGGGCACTCACACCAAGTCTGGAAAAGAGTTCCAAGAGCATGCAAAAGAGTCAGAGATACACCTGCTTCTCTGTTAGGAGTCCCACACAAACACCAAGCTAACAGCCATAACATGTACACAGAGGATCTGATACAGACCCCGTGCTACTTGTCTCTGTGAGATCATGTGAACCCTGCTTACTTAATTCAGTGGGACCTGTCCTTTTGGTGTCTTCCATCCCCTCTGACTCCTATATTCTTTCCTCTCCCTCTTCCATGAGTTCTCTGAGTTCCAATGGGAAGGACCCAATGGACACTCCAAATTTAGACTCTCTACATAAGATTTGGCTGTGGGTCTCTGCACCCACTCCTATCTACTGCCAGCTGCTAGCACAGACCCGAAGCTCAATAATTAATAAAAGGGGCCTAATGAAACTGAAAATTTTCTGTGAAGGCAAAGGACACCATCAATCAGACAAAATGGCAGCCTACAAAATGGGAAGGGATTTTTACCAACTCCATATCTGATTGGGATCTAATAACAAAACATAAATAACTCAATAAACTAGATAGAACATTTTCTTAGTTAGTGACTGATAATTGAGGGCCCAGTTCACTGTGAGTAGTGCCACCCCTGGTCTGGTGGTCCTGGGTTCTATAAGAAAACAGACTGAGCAAGCCATGGGGAGCACACAAGTAAGCAGCTCTCCTCCGTGACCTCTGCATCAGTTCCTGCCTTCAGGTTCCTTCCCTATTTGAGTTCCTGTCCTGATTTCCTTCAATTATGATGTGGAACTATATGCCAAATAAACCCTTTTCTCCCAATATCGATTTTGGTCATGGTGTTTCATCATAGAAGTAGTAACCTTAACTAAGACAAAACTCTTCTTTATACTTTCAAGGACTAAAAAACGATGTTGTGTTTCAGAAAAACACATTTCAACAGTATGTCCTTTAATAATATTAGCATAATGTTAGCTTCTCTGGGGACCCAGTTCATCAGAACCAAGGCTTCTTGCATAGCTTGTCAGAGGCATGGTTGTATTTTATGACATCAAGCATAGTTTCAAAGTATTCAGTTTTGAGTTTCTCTCTCTCTCTCTCTCTCTCTCTATATATATATATATATATATATATATATATATATATATATATATATACAAATGTTAGTTATTTAGCTGCGTTGTGTTCTTACCCTGCAAGGAAGTGTCATGAAACACGACAGAATCCGCTTATAAGAGTTTTATTAGAGATAAAGGGACAGAGAGTGCTCAGGCCTGTGGGAGAGACACGTGCGTGGAGAAGAAGAGAGAGAGAGAAAACCGGGAATATGGCACTCCGCTTTAAAAACCGGCTGGGGTCGTGGCCAGGTCACGTCACTACTCCACACATGTGCATAGATCACATGGTCACGTTGCGCGCTTACGTAGCCATGTAACGTCACGGATCCTGGTTACGCGAGACACCTTGACCCGGAAATGGCTATCTTGACTTGGAATTGGCTAGGCAGAAGTGTCCGCCTGGTATATGCGACCGTGGGGGCGTGTTGTGAACCCTTCATTATATGTGTGTGTGTATATATATATGGTTTTTTGAGACAGGGTTTCTCTGTGTAGTTTTGGTGCCTGTCCTGGATCTTGCTCTGTAGACCAGGGTGGCCTCAAACTCACAGAGATCTGCCTGATTCTGCCTCCTGAGTCCTGGGATTAAAGTTGTATACCACCACCGCCCAGCTTTAGATATAAATTTTAAAAATTATTTTTGCCTGAAGTCAAGACATAAGATGAAGACTTGCAGGCTCTCAAACTTCATTTGTTACCATGATTTCACAACTCATGAGAATTATTATTCCATGGATTATTGTTCCAATAATCCAGGCAGAAAGAGTGTAAATAAAAGCCAAGTATTGTAGAAACAATGCAGGGCCTCTTTGGCAGCTGGGGAGAGTTATCAAGAGCAACATTATCACCAGTGACATTTTACAGTGAGGTGTGTTAACTGTTTCCTTCAGTCATGTTGTGATGGTTATGACACTAAACATTGGTGCAACAGGCTTCATCTCAACAGATATGCAGACTGTAGTCCAAGAGTAAGAGTCTTTGCAACACATGTATTAAGTCTCTGAAGAATGAGTGCTTGAAAACCATTTCCTGATTGCTGATTATGACATTTAATCACTATATTTTGCAGTTCATAAAAGAAATCATCTAAGAAAATGTTGTTCACCTTTGATGGTTAGTATTCCATTTTATATTTCAAGGAAACTTACATCTTTTACCTTCAACATCCAACTATAATTTCATACCTGTGTTTGGCTTCCTTCCACCCATGGAATTGTAGCACTAGCCTTATCTTTCAAAGTGAAGCCTCAGTACTTGTGACAGTTTATGCTAATTAAGAACTTGACAAAAATTCAGAATTGCTTGGGAAATGGGCCTCTTAGCATTCCTGTGAGAATTTATCTTGTTTATGTTAGTTGATATGGGGATTGATCTTAATTGCCAGTAGGACTAATTCTTGGACAGATGATTTTGTTTAAGATGGCGAAAGCAAATTGATCACCAGCATATATACAATCATTACTCTCCATTTCTGATTGTGGGCGAGATGTGACAGCTACTGCCATCTATTGATGTAACCAACCGTCTTATTAAATAAGAAACACAGAAACAATATAAAAGAGAAAGCCGAGAGGTCAGAGCTCAGAGCTAAAATCTTACCCTTCCTCCTGCTGTCCCAGCTTCGTGAAAAGAGAGCTACTTCCTGTCGGTTCGTTTTTTTATAGTATGTTGTTCTGCCTTCTCATTGGTTGTAAACCCAAACACATGACTGCCTCGTCACTGTCTGAATGTACAGCCCCCTAGGTCTTAAAGGCATATGTCTCCAATGCTGGCTATATCCCTGAACACACAGAGATCTTATGGGATTAAAGGCGTGTGCCACCACCGCCACACTCTTGCTATGGCTCTAATAGCTCTGACCCCCAAATCAAAATAATAATTCAGTACAATTAGATTACCACCACAGCCATCTCTTTCGGCTGTGACAACCCCACCATATATGATAGGCTATAACCTTGAACAATGAGTTCATTATCCTTTCACCTATATGGTGTTTTTTCCAGAGTATTTTATCACAGAAACAGGAACAAAAAATAAGACAGAATTTGAGTCTGAGAAGCAGGGCTATTGATTTGAAAACCTAACCACACGGTTCTTAGGCCTTCATAAGTCTGTAGGGGTGAGAATGTGGAAGTATATGGAAATTTGAATTAGAAATAACTTTGGATGCTGGAAGCAGAACTTACTGTGTCATTTTCGGGGGAGTCTGGAAGAACAGAATGATGAGAGGAATGTAGACAATGAGGGCATGGCTCATGAGGCTTTAGTGTAGAGTGAGGGCTCCATCAGGAACTGGTGGGAGGCCATTTGTATGATATTTTGTCCAAGAATCTGGCTTCATTTTGATCATGAGAGCTACAATGAGGCCCTCACAGGAAATTGAATGAAGCTTTAAAGGCAAAGCCTGGGTTGCAGTGGTGATTTCAGGACAACAGAAATACCAGAGCTTTGAGATACTTGCCAAGGAAAGCCAAGGCATGGTGGAGCCAGCAATAGGAAGGCTGTGTGCTAAAGGTGGCAGAGTTAGAGATAGATAGGGAGCTCCCCAGGTTCTTTTGGAGCCTGAATGATTCTACCAAAAGCAATAGAGGCCAGATATGTACTAAAAGATGTCTCTCTGTTGGATTTTGATCTTACTTTGATGTGATTGTTTCTTGCTATCATTTTGGAACAGTAATGTTAACCTTGTATCAAAAACAACAACAACAAAAAAAAAGCATTGGAATTTGGTACCTTTGGTTTCCAATGGACATCTTTTGCTGAAGACCCCTTTCTTATATCTCCTTAGACGTGTAAGACTAATTTCCATTATCAATGTTAAGCTTCAATCTTACTTTAGAGACTTTCCAGAGGATTCTAACCTTATTTGATTGACAGGCAAGCTTCCATCTAAGGTTTAAATGCCTTCCTCTAGTAGTTATCACAGTGTAGTTTGGATGGAAGGTTGTTTTGTATTATTTGTTTAATACTTTACTGGACTTCTTTTATTGACAGCTTTGTTCTTCTCCTCACTGGTATGGGCTACATCTTTGATCACACCATCCTGAACATGTTTGATTTCTGATCTTAGAAATTAAATCTAATTGGGACTCATATATAGACAGAAGATAGGCATGGTCCTCATTAACCAGAATGTGGTGTGGAGTTGTATCTTCACTTTATTTAAGTAAATCTTTCCTGGTTTGTATGTTTATTATCTTTTCACCTAGCGTTCAGTATCAGGGATCCACTTTGCATGACTGGCAGCTCTGTCATCTACAACATTGTTACATACTTGTTTAGAAGCCATCAATCTTCTTGATATTTACCAAACTATTGCTTGCCATAATGATGATGTTTCAAAATTTATGGATCAGTGTTTTGAAAAGTTTTAATGTTTCTTTCAGTTTTCTTCATAACTTTGTCAGAATCTCAGGAGTAAGTTCAGCAGATTTTATAGGCTTCTTATGCTATTGACAATCAACATTCCTTAGACATATTCTTGGAAAAGAACATATTTGTGGATTGAAAGTATGGTTTAATTATTTATGTGATTATTAAACCAGCATAAGAACAGACTGTTCTCATCTTAGAATGTTTCTCACCAACCTCATGTACACAAACCACCATGCATTTGCTTATTGGCATATATTTGGGGACCTGTGGATAGCAGCTTCAAAGATGGCCTCCAATGATTCCTTCTCCCTGTTATTTACTCCCTTCCATGAGTCCTTCTACTATTCAGACAGAGTTGATCAGTATTACAAATAGGATCCTGCAGGAGGGTTGGTAGGTCATTTCTGTAAACAGGATATAAAATTCACTACAACTTCCATCTTGGTCACTTATCCTCTGTATTTTTTGTTGTTGTTGTTTTGTTTTTTTGTTTTTTGAGACAGGGTTTCTCTGTGTAGCTTTGCGCCTTTCCTGGAACTCACTTGGTCGACCAGGCTGGCCTCGAACTCACAGAGATCTGCCTGCCTCTGCCTCCCGAGTGCTGGGATTAAAGGCATGTGCTACCACCGCCCAGCGATCCTCTGCATTTCTTGGATGTCTCACTTTTGTGGAAGCCAGGACTATGTAGAGAAGCCCTATGGGAACTCTCTGTGGCAATGAGCTGAAGTCTTCTCACAGCTGCTAATGAGGACTGAAGACACCTGCCAACAACAACATATGTGAGACATCTTAAAATCAGCTCTTCCATCTCCATTCAAGTTTTCCAATGACAAATTACCAGTTGACAGCCTAATTTAATCTCATAAGCTACCCTACATCAGGACCACCCTGCCCCTGCAGCTGCATTTCTGATCTTGGAAAGGGTGAGAGAGTAAATGCCTGCTGCTTTATACTGTTAAGATCGGGCAGGATATTTAAATTAAATAATAATTTAAGTATTATTAAATTTGTTATTTTAGTAATAAGCAGCTAATACACGTCCTATTCTCTATCTACTGAATCCTAAAGTAGAGCCCAGGATTTTTCATTATTATCAAGCACCCCAAAGGTGATGCCAAATTTGTGTATTGATGCCAGAGAACCATGCTGTTACCAGTGGTTCTGAGAGCCAAGTATTTGTAAACCTACATTCATGAACACAACTAACAACAACAACAAAATAACAACTTCTGAATCTTTAACAAACAAAGAGCAGCGGTTTCTCTTTCAATGTTTCTTTTTGAATTGTGGTTATTATAATTGTTCTGTGTTTTGAGAGTGGAACACTATTGACGGCCAGATTCAGACATTTATGTGTAAATGTAACCTTCAGGATGACTCTTGGAGCAATGATTACCACTACTCCTGATCTTTAAGATTAACCACCAAAATCAAAGAGCCCTGACTTTACGATAATTACTTGGATGAATTAGGAACTGCTCTGAATTCTTTCTCTTCAGTCCATTTTCCTTTACCAAGCATAGGGTCCAACTTTCTAAGATCAAAGGAAATATTTTCTTTTTTTTCTCAAAGCTAGAAAGCCATTAATATCCATCTCTGTAAAGCAACCCAAATGAATATTTCAAAAGTGACTTGTATAATTAGCAGAATTTCACAACAGTGTCAGCATTCATGTGGGGACTGTCTGTAGGGGCGTCAGGGAAGCCCGGGGTGGAAGCCTTAGGCAGCAGTGGCCTGGTAGAGTCGCCTTCGTTTCTCTGCATTGAGCCTGCTTTATTTCTGAATTGAACATGCCTTTCTTCTTTATGAAACAGGAATTAATTAGCAACTATAAAGAGCCACTTTGTAAATTTTGAACATTTGGTGAGTGAATACTGTCACTACCACCTTGGGCTTATGGCCACACTACAGAAGCCAAAAGTACTACTTTATTACTCTTATTTTACTGGGAATGAAAGGTGATACATCAGATTCCACAGCTGTATGGATTGCGCTAGAGAAACAAGCATTCACAAAGAGAATCTGGGCGATCACAGAAACACGTTCTAAGCATCCTTCCTCAGAGGAAAGATGGGGAGACAGGACTCAGCCAGCAGTGAGGGAATGAGCAGTAGGGGGAGCTGGTGGGAACTCACCATGGACATATTGAGGGGTACCTGTGGCTTCAGTGAGCAGCAAACATGTGTGAGCCTGTGGCTGTTAGCCATCAGAGCTGCTAGAGATGTGAAGGATGCATGTAAAGGGAGGAAAAGGAGATGACACCTTCTGGCACTTTCTCTCTCCTATCACACCAGATCATATTCTTGGAGTAACAAATGCTGCCTCACCATGGCACCACAAAGCTTCCATTTTAGACCACATCCGGTTTAAGACCATTTGGGAAAAGATTCTCTAGTAAAAATACAATACAACCAAAATGATAATTTAATAAAATGATAAACATAAAACAATTCTATATAAATTTAAAAATGAAAATGGTTGTGTTAGCATTGCCTTCCATGTCAAGAGACTAGATTACAATATTATTTCTTTCTTAACTAACTTTATGTTTTAGTTACTTATTTTCCTTCTTTGACACTCATTTTTCTTATATTTGTAATAATTGGTAGTGGGTACAGGTGTAGTGAACCAGAGAATTTTAAAATGGTTTCTATCCAGGATATGCTACTATTTCTAAACAGTCAATCTTTGTCTTTTCTTCTACCTCTTAAGTTGTGGTTCATAAAAATACTATCTTTAGAACAGAGTTATTTCTGAAGTACTTGCCTTCCACAACAATGTTTTATTTTAACTCTTGTAAAAATCACCTGCCTTCTATGTAGACCTCAGAAACAAAACTGAATTTATATAGAATTTTCATGTGTTGGGGGTTCAGTGCAGAGTCCACAGTTAGATGTCTCAAAGAATTTTATTTCAGCTGAGAATACAGGAGGAGCCACCTAGCTACATCGTGAAATAACTGAAGGACATGATTAAACATACTGATTCCAAACTTAAAAGAAAAAAAGAAAAACAAACAAACAAACAAACAAAAAACAGGGCCAGGTGGTTGTGGTGTACACCTTTAACCCCAGCACTTGGGAAGGCAGAGGCAGGTGGATCTTTGTGAGTTGGGGCAAGCCTGGTCTACAACCATGGCTACACAGAGAAACCCTGTCTCATAAAACAAGACAAACAAAAAATAGCCAAACAAACACCACACAGATTTTTACCTAATTGATGCAAAGATGAACCCTGGCAATATTTGTTTTTGTTTTATTGTTGTTGTCTTGTTTTGTTCTTATCTTCCCAGGATATTGTGATGCCAAGCAAGCAACGATAAACTTGACATAATATACTGTGGTAGAAATCAAATGTAAGGCTAATTTTACCTGTCAAGGAGTACTTCAAAATATGTCTTCTTCAGACTTGTTATATTACTGTATCTGTATAACTAGAAGTCAGAGATTCTCAGCACAGAGAATTTTTCCTAATGAGCTATTTTGGTGGGTCCAGGTAAGCTTTCTTTCTCTTTTTTAACATAACTGAGTAGAATCCCTTAAAACGAAAGGCCAGACACTAAGGAACTGACTGAACCCAAATAACACTTTAAAAATGATTATTGTTTAGTCCTTAGATAGTAGAGTTGCAGTTGTTGGATACCCACGTCTTCATTCCAATGGTCTGCTACTGCTATTGGTTCATCTCACACTTATTTTGGTATAATAGTTTATTCTCATCCTACAGATCATGTTGGTCCAAGTGCATTACCCTCAACAACTAGGCCAACCTTGGCTCAGGCTATAACACATCTTTCAAGTGTGTTTCCATTCAGCCAATGCTCTAGGTCCCAGTGCCCTACTCACTCTTAACTGCATCCTGGAGATTTCATTGAATTCTGAGAAGATGATTGGGTACATCTCTTCCCCAATGTGTGACAGTTTTTGAGCAACAATGAAAACAGATGTTACAAGAAAAGCATCTCTTAGATCCAGCATTTCTTTGTCTCACATCCAGAATGTTCATTGGATAAGTAACCCCCTTTCTCTTTTATACCTTCAAAGTTTGTACTACATGCTAGGCCTGCAAATCAACCCAAGAGAGTATGTGGCACAGTGAATTAGGGCAAATAGATATTATAATAAATATTTGTAATTTGCCAAGTCTAAAGAAACTTCACCAATACTACATCATTTCATCTTTAAAATAGTTATATAATGTAGGTTAAACTGCTATTCTCCTTTGCAAGAACCTGAAATGGAGAAATTGATCTAAGACACATTAGAAAGTGGTGTCGCAACAATGGAGACTGCTTGGCTTGAGGCCCAAACTCTGTCTCTCTCTGATCTACTTTTTTGTCATCTGTCAGATACACATAATTGTGATTGTTATGCTGATGGTTAGTTTCAGTTGAGAACTTGACACAATCCAGAATAACCTGGGTAGAACTGTTCAGATCCTGTTGGCTTGTAGGCATGTCTGTCAGTGGCTGTCTTTGGTGCCTTAATTTATATGGCAAGGCCCTGCCTGCAAGTAGATGACATCATTCCCTGGCTTGGCACCCAGGACTGTATAAAAGTAGAGAAAGCTATTAGGTATACATGTGTTCGTTTCCCTCTGCTCTTGACTGCAGATGTGATGTAACTAGAGTCTTCATGTCTTTGCTGTCTTGACTTTCTCACCATAAGAGATTGTACACTGCAACTGTAGACTAAAAGAACACATTTCTCCACTAGGTTTCTCTTTACCAGAGTATTTTATTTGAGTAATAGAGATGAAAGCCAGGACGCCATTTTTGCTCTTCTTCATTGACTTAGATAGTTGGTGAAAGCCAAACACCATTGTTCTTTTCTGACACTGGGTGGCAGAACAGATGAATGTAGATTTTGGTATGGAACAAATTGGCTTTAAGGCATGTAAAGTACTCCCAAGATGAATTTCTAAAGCTTTCTGCTTGGGTTCCTAGTTTCTACTTTCATGTCATTTAGGTTAAAAAAAATCAAACTCCTGATCAAACCATTGACAAATATAAGGAACTTGGATGAATAAGGAGTCATCTCTTTTTATAGAATAATATGAAGGGAGAGGCTCGAGTGAAAATTTAGGTCCAAGGTCAATGCAGTGCAAAATGTAAAAAATAAAATACACCCTTTATGATACTGTAACTTGTACACTTATATGTCTAAAAATTAAATATCTGAAAACATCTCCTTATAGACAGTTTTTTTTTCTGGGTACTGGAAATTTGCTAGATTGGGTATTTTCATAAATGCTTTTTATTATAATACTTACTAGACTATTACTCATATTGAGTTCAAATTAATCTTATATGCATATTCTTTTAAGGACAAAGACTCCTATTGTAGTCCAAGATGGTCTAGAATTCACCATCTACCCAGCTTCACCTTGGACTCACAGCATCCCTCCTACTTTAGCACAAATGGTAGGGTGAGAGGTCCTTTCTCTCACCACTCTGTACTTTTCTTTATTTTTGTTGCTGAACAAATGGCAGGAAGATTCATCTTTTTTATACTGATTTCGTTTATATTAAAATGAATTTAATATAATTATTGGATTTCAATTATATTAAAAACCTACAAGATGATAACATGCAAATAAGTTATCAATGACTCTAAACCCAACATCCATATGCTTCATTAAGTGTTTATCTAAGCAAATGCTTTTCACAATCATTACTATTATGTTCACTTTAAGGATGTTCTTTATGAAGAACAGAAAAAGGAGAAAACAATAGAAATGGGTAGAATATAAAAATTATTTCTTCCCAAATGAAGTAAAATTTAGAAGTATTATGAATTTCTGTCACATTTAGAAATGCACACCTAATTTATAGTTTTCTTTGGAGGATATCTTTCCTGATCTGATAGCTTTTAATTCATTAGGAATCAAACAGTAGGCTGGACTGAGATTGATTTTGATTGACTTCTCCTGTTCACTGTAGTCCCTCCTACTTCCAGCTTCACCACACACATTTGCGAAGGATACAAATGAGTACCAAGAACCACTCCCCAGCCCTTTGCTAAGAGTCAAGGGTAGGACAGAGAATGGTGTTTTGAGTAATTCAGAACAAGCTAAATAACATGCCCTGCAAGTGATAAAGAAAAGATTCAGCTTTATCCTCAGCTGCTTCCCACTGCTTTAGAGCAGAGAGAATTTTATATGAACGCACCAAGAAAAGGAACGAGGTGCGATGCACGAAGATTGCAAAGAAACCATGTGAATTAATCTACATGACCAAAAAGCTTTTTAAAAAATCATGGCAAACTCGACATGACTAGTGAACATGTATCTTTTATTTGTCTTTTATCACCATCCTCATTATTTATTATTGTAATTTCTCAGTTAACAATTAATATTAGAAAGAGAATGCATTAATTTGTACCCAAGCCAGCGTCAGTCAACACTTACAGACTTCCCAGTGCCCTGTCAATGTACTTCAATCCTTCCTTGTTGAGCTTTCTCTAATTGACTCTAGTGGAGCAAATCCAATTGCTTCTTCCACTCCTTATGCACATATGTAAAGAACGCTACCTTTAAACCACTTCGGTATAATTTTGTGCTGCCCACTTCTGATACACTAGACAGAATGGCATCACCTGAATTTTTTTCAGTATTTTATTTTTAAGGTCATTTGATTGGAATGATGTTATACCATTGTTTCAGGATAATATTAATGTGATATCCTAGAGAAGGAAAACTGGTATATTATTTGACTCCATCATCCAGGCTCTCTGAAGCCACCATCTGTTTTGTCTGCAGGGTTGATTTATGCCTGAGAAGTAAGTGTCAATAACTTGGTTTTGATGGGTGCAATACTGCCAGGAAAATGGATATAGTTGAACATCAGGCTATAAAGAAGGGTATGAAACATAATTCAAATGGGCTTCATGACACTTGTCCCACAGACGACACATATTCTCTTCATTTCCAATTTCACTGGAACAAGCAGGAAGAATGGTTTCCAATCTGTCCCACCTCATAAAAATAGACCTGTGTTTAATTCTCTAGGACCTAACATTATCCTTTGGATATTGTCAACCAATCATGCAAGGAAAACGTTTCTAGCCAAAGTAATAGGAATCTAGGTATTGAGATGGCTAAAATATGACTGTTACCTTGTTTTTAATGATCGCACAAAATATTACAGAAAAGCAAATGTGATGATCATTGTGAGATAGCTTGGTGTCTCTCCGACTTGAATTGCACCATTTTATCAGGAGCATACTGCAGTTTTCAAGTGTATTATTCTTCAATAGAGGAACACCTAGCTTTGTTGTTGTTCATTATTCTTTAATGCAGTAAAGGAATTTTATTTGTCAAGGCCTTACACCTCATCTTTGTTACAAAGATACATCTTTGTAACCAAAGATGTTTTATGAAACAAACTACTCTTATTACTGATTATAGCCGAGGCTGAAGAAGAGAAGTTCCAAATGAACCCCTGTTCTGGCTTTGTTTAATAGCAAATTACCATAAATGTCTCATTGCCAAAGTGCAGTGCATAGGAAGAAATTAGCCAATTAGATTTCTGAGGTTTTGGTATTCTCTAGGAGAATCTATTAATCCTGTCACATCAAGCTGTTATGTATAAACCAAATGTCTTTATAGGAATTATAGCATTCTGTTTAAAAACTTGGGCATGAAGCCAAGAGTAATTTTTAATCCAACTTTATTAGGAGATAAAGAATGTGTAATTTATATTATAAAACTGCCTATTGAACAAGTAAGTACATTTATAATTAATATATTTCCAGAATTGGAAATGGTGAACTAGCATTACTTTTACACACACACACACACACACACACACACACACACACACACACACACACTATACATATATATATATACATAAAAATACATATGTAGTGTGTGCATACAAATATTAGTTAACAAATGCATAATTTCAAGTTTTGCTGAAAGGCCCTAATATAATCACAATCTTTTGAACATAGAGAAATAATTTAGTTTGTTTGTATATTTATTACAATTTTTGCATTTTCTTCTGTCAGTACATGAGTGATTTGTAGGAATATACATACACAGGATACACTTGTGTCCAGGTGTACAACACTGTGTTGACAAAAGCCCCAGCTGGTACTGGAGTTAGTGGACTGAAAAACTCACCACAATATTTGGAGGATTTTCTTTTGATATCTACTGTCATTAAGCTATTATAAGTATTGATACATTTCTTTTAACATTATACATGGATTAGAAGAAACTGTGTTTCTGTTTCATTTCCCTTTGTAACAATGGCTTTAATCATTAACAAAAGAAATAGGGAGCAAGCTACATTTGCATAACATTCGTCTTGTATGAACATACCTATGATGAGTGGGAGTATTCTAGCATAAGAAATTTAATTATAGAAATATGAGTTGATTGCTCTGTCAGAAAGTTAAAATCAGTTTGTGGTATTGAGTAAATTCCAACAACTAGGAGTTGAAGCTACCTGAAGGAGAAGAGAAGATAAAGGTAGGGGACAGAATATGTTCTAACAATAGCAACTATCACCAGAAAATCATTCTAAAATTCCTCTCTGTTCCCGTACAGCTTTGGTCTGTTAGAATTATCATATTTTCCCCCTTTAAGTGAATTTCCAGCTTGAATAATATAGAGGTTGGGTCAAGTCTATACTTGGGATATGGAATATAAATAGATAAATGTGCTTCATGACACTATTCTTTCAACAAAAGGTTTGCTAAAGAGATCATCTATATGCTAAAATAATTAGCAGATCTGTTAGAACCTTGACATAAGTTTGCTGAAGTTTTGAAACTCTGAAAGGACAAAATTAGGTTCTAGGCAATCATAAATCTCTCTTTTCTTGCTTCATCTGCTTCATTATCCTTGGTGACTCTTGTTATCTAGAAAGATATTTGAAGTGAAACAGAGGATGAAAGAAAGAGACACCTTTTCTCCATTGACTGATGGAGGCAGATGCAGAGATCCACAGCCAAACACCAGGCAAAGCTCCAGAAGTCCAGTAGGAGAGGGAGGAGCGATTCTTCTATGAGCAAGAGCATCAGGATCACGATGGGGAAACATGCACAGACAACCAAACCAAACTAGTGAGAACTCATGAAAGTTGGATCAATGGCTACGGAGCCTGCAAGGGACTGGACTAGGCCCTCTGCACGGTGAGACAATTGTGTAGCTTGATCTGCTTGGGGGCCACCATGGTGGTAGAATCAGAATCCATCCCCAGTGCATGAAGGGGCTTTTTGGAGCCCACTACTTATGATGGGATACCTTGCACAGCCTTGAGGCAGGGGGAAGGGCTTGGACTTGCCTCTACTGGATGTGCCTCCACATGGGAGGCCTTGTCTTCTTGTGTGTGGAGGAGTGGTGGGGGGTTGGGGTAGAGACTGGGGGGGGGGGGCGGGAGGAGGGAAGAGGGAGATCTTTGATTGGTGTGTAAAATGAATGAAAAATGTTCTTAATAAAAAGATGAGACATTTCCACTTTTTCTTTTCATATATTGTCTCCAACCACTTTCCACAAAAAAAGAAGAGAACAATTGGAAGAGGAGGTGGGAGAGCAAAAGGAATGTGAGAATGAAAACATATATACTTTCTTTCATTTGTAAATATATACAACTCATTTAGAAATTGCTGAGCTGCCCAATGCTAGGAATCAATCATTTGACTAGTGTCTCACAGAAATATCTTACTCACTCCTCAATTCTTTTTTTTTTTTTTTTTTGGTTTTTTTTTTTATTATTATTATTATTATTTTACAACACCATTCAGTTCAACATAATAGCCACAGAATCCCCTGTTCTCCCCCTCTCGCCCACCCCTCCCCCCAGCCCACCCCCCATTCCCACCTCCTCCAGATCAAGGTCTCCCCCGAGGACCGGGGTTGACCTGGTAGACTCAGTCCAGGCAGGTCCATTCCCCCCTCCCAGACCGAGCCAAGTGTCCCTGCATAAGTCCCAGGATTCAAACAGCCAACTCATGCAACGAGCCCAGGACCTGGCACCAATGCACAGCTGCCTCCCAAACAGATCAAGCCAACTGACTGTCTCACCCGTTCAGGTGGCCTGATCCAGTTGGGGGCCCCTCAGCCTTTGGTTCATAGATCCTGTGCTTCCATTCATTTGGTTATTTATCCCGGTGCTTTATCCAACCTTGGCTTCAACAATTCTCGCTCATATAAATCCTCTTCATACTCACTAATTAGACTCCCAGTGCTCCACCAGGGGCCCAGCCGTGGATGTCTGCCTTCAGATTCCTCAGTCCTTGGATGGGGTTTATGGCATCACTATTTGGGTGTCTGGCCATTCCATCACCAGAGTAGGTCAGTTCCTGCCGTCTCGCGACCATTGCCAGCAGTCTTTTGAGGGGGTATCTTTGTGGATCTCCGTGGGCCTCCCTAGCTCTCTGCTTCCTCCCCTTCTCACCTTCCCATGTGGTCTTCATTTACCATGGTCTCCTATTCCTTGTTCTCCCTCTCTTTTCTTGATCCAGCTAGGATCTCCCACTCTTTCCCTCGACTGTCGCCCTTCATTGTTCCCACTCATGACCAGGCTATTCATGTAGATCTTGTCCATTTCTCCGTGTCTTTTTTGGGGTCCCGTTTTCCAGGTAGCCTCACTGGTGATGTCTTTCATCTAGAAATGATTTTATAACCTGAAAAAAAGTGAAAATAATTTTTCTTAATCTCTCTGGATTACCTACTAAGTGTGAAGTGTTCCACTGGCACTTTCTCCAAAGTACTAGTCTCATTTGCAATTTGCACTAGCAGAGAAATCAAACTTCAATGAATTACCAGCCCATGTTAATCATGGTGTAACTCTATGTAGTTTAGAGAAATTATAAAGGTTGAGGATACATAAGGGACACATTTTAAAAATATAGTACTAGATGGGATGGAGGCATTGCTCAGCTTTGGAATGCTCACCTATTATGTGTCAAGATTCAATGCTCATCACTAGAAAATAAAAGTAAAAAGGACTGACTAGCTGACTCAGCAGGTAAAGGAACCTGATATACAACTGGTGAGTTGGATTTAATCCCCAGAGCCCAGATAAAGATGGAGACCTCTGATCTTCTCCTGTGTGCCATGACATGCATGACCATACACACATATTGTGTACACATTCACATACGAAATAATTACACATGAAATAAAAATAAAGAGGTAAATGCACAAATGGCATGGCATGAGAAAAGGAGCCTAATTAAATTTTATTCTCTCATTTTAAAAGTCAGTTTTTATTGTTTTTAAGTACTGTACAAAATAATAGATGTCACCATGTGATTTTCATGCACACATTCTCTGTTGGTTGTTCTCTGCAGCTCTCTTCCCTCTTCTCCACCTCTTTCCTGCTGCTCCCTCTTCACTTCCTACTAGCCTCCTGCTTCATGCATCCTGTGCTGGGTTACTCCCTTCCCACCAACATTTTTAAGATGTTTTTGTTTTTTTGTTCTCTTTTGTTCCCTGCTCATATTCCCCCTTACAGTGTATGGCCTATACAGACATACATGTACAAATATATAAAAAAAAAAAAAAACTTTAAATCTAGAATCCACATTTTCAGCGAAAACCCTTGTCTGGTTGAAACAGAGACAATTCAGTTAATAGTTCCACCCTTTAGATGCCATAGTTTGATTTTTTTCTATACAGTTGAATAAAACACCCTTTTGCACATGCACCACATTTTCTTTACCCATTCACCTATTCCTGGACATAGAAGTGGATTTCACTGACATCATAGCAGTTGGGAGGACAGGAGCAATAAGAATAGATAGGCAAGTACCTCTGCAATATGACTGAGAGGACGTTGGGTACACACTCACATACTCATGAGTTATTAGCTGGAGAGTGTAATTATTCTCTTTTTAAAAATTTGAGGAGCTTCTATATCAACTTCCACAGTGGCCAATTTATGTTTCCAATAACAACAAAGTGTTGTTTCCACATATCCGTGCTAAAATTTGTTATTTTTTCTTTTCTTGGTGCTAGTCATTCTCACCAAAATGAGATAAAATTTCTAGGGAGTTTTAATTTGCAAACCTTCTAAGATGTTGATTGGCCATTTTTTTTTTTGAGAATTGACATCCATCCATTCCTCATTTATTGCTTGAAAAAATTATTTTTGTTGTTTAATCCCTGCACTTGACAAGAACACAGGTGACAAAGTTTTCTCAGTCTTCAGTCTGCCTTTACAGTCCACCAAAAGAGTTTCTTTCGTTGTGGTAAACCCTTTTAATTTCTTCTGATCCCATTGGCCAGATTTTGTGATTATTTTCTGTGCTACTGGAGTCATTTTCAGAAAGTTTTTGTTTGCCTGTATTGTGTCTTGAATTGCTTTCCTTGTTACTCTAACTGCTGCAGAGTTTTAGGCTTTATATTACAGTCTTTAATCTGTTTTGACTTGTTTTGTATGCACTATCTATACAATTCCTAGCTTTAAAATATAAACACAGCATTTAATTTAATGCTCCTAATACAATCACTAACTCAAGAACTGGGAAAAATTTAAACATTTTAGGGAAAAGCCAATACTTGGATATGCTTATGGTAATCAAAATGATTTGGGATAAAATACCCTGACACAAATACATTTCAACCAAATTATAGAATTATTTACTGTTAGGTGGTTTGGAGATTACCTGGGTTTTCCTGTAGTTCTTTACCATTTCTTAGAAGTTTTGCTAGAGAATCGAGGATACAGGTGTTCCCAGGGTTAATCTACATTGCCACTTTGCTAAACAAAACAAAATGAAATCCTAGAAATATGTGTCTTCTGCTACTACATAAACAATACTGCATTTCTACTTTTGAACCTGATAATTTAAAAAATGTTTTGACTGCTTTTGTTCATCTCTAAATGAGATTCCCCCATTAGAGTTATTTAAGTTGAGACACATGAAATCATCTCTGTGTAGAGCTTCATTTGCAGCATTTATATAATATATGCAAATAAAATCAGAGTTTCTGTAGCCTCTTTGCCTCTAAAGGTTAGATTTTTCTAATTAGAATCAAGCAATTAATTTTGAAACTCCCCCTCCATTTTTTTCTGGAAGCATTGCCCTTCTTTGCCACAAGTTTTTAATTTTATGCTTTAACTTATGAAATAATTAAAACTTATACTTGAATTTATACACAAGATAACTGACTTGCTTTCACCATTGACCAGTGCAATATGACTCTTTATGATTGGGTGCCTTTCTGCTATGTATGAACTTATTGATGAGCAATGCCAGGACAGATAGAGTGTCTATTTTCTTTGTGAAAACTTAAATCAAAAGGTGCTAATCTACTTGGGTAGAAAGTTAACAGTAATCAAGATATCACTCATAAATTCATAAAGTACTTAAGTGTAAAGATAAGAAAACATGAGAATGTTGCCCCCATTTATTTAATTAATTTATATAAAAATAAAAAGGTAAAATTTGAATGCAAATCAAGAACACTAAATAGTTTTGTTTTCATATTCTATTATTCAAACAGAAATTATACAATCACTATACATTAAAAGGAGCCTTATCCTATTATCTTACATAATACTATTTAGATAGTCCAGAAATGGTAATCTTCACATGGTGGGTGTGGCTGAGAACTTGATAGCTACTCAGCCCATGAGACTTGGTGCTGAGACTTTCAGTACTCCCAACTGGGAGCTGAAAGGCTGGAGGATTCCATCGGAGCTGTTAGTCTTCATTGCACACAGGAAGCCTTATAAACCTGAGTTTTGATATCAGTGAAAGAAGGAAGCAGGGGTATTAGGAGCAACTGTGATAGCAGCAGAATAGATGAGCTTATCGTGAGATATGAAGACAACAAAGAAAAAGGCAAAGCCTTTCCTTCAGAGCTACCTTCTTCTGAGCAGGCACCCGAAGATTCCATCCAGGGTTAGGGTAGGTCTTTCCAGTTCAAACAACTTGATGGAGAAAATTACTCACAGGGGTACCCAGCTGTTTAGATCCTAGTTGATTGCAGGTCCAGTTGCATTGACCACCAAGATTAACCATCACCTGTTTTTGTTTTTTCTTAATTTTTGTTGAAATACTACAAGTATTGTTGAAATGACTGATTTGCAATACAGGGTCACTTTCTTGGTAACTACATGACTCTCATGCATTTTCTGATTCATGTTTAAAATTTATTAAAATATTACTGGTGTTTCTGTTCTTATCTTCACTCGTTTAATTGTGTGTACGTGAACAAATGCCATCTGAGTAAGTGACACTCCAAGCACTAGACACTTCCCTACCTCTTAAGGTCCGTGCCTTAAATACTGACACACTTATGGCAGCACCTTTTAGAGTATAGTTAAGTCTGAGTTTTTGTAGCAGTTACTGCCTTTGAGGAGCTAAGATTTCTTTTATAGCAGTGTTTCTTTGAATATTTTCTTTTCTTTTTTATTTTATGTGTGTGAGCATGTTTTTTTTTTTTCTGCATCTATGTCTGCACACTATCTTCATGTCTGGTGCCCTTGGAGAACAGAAAATGGCACCAAATTCCTTAGGACTCCAGTTACAGATGGTTGTGAGCCACCATGTGGTGCTGAGAACTCAGTGCAAGGCTTCTACAAGAACACCAGGCGCTCTTAACTACAGAGCCATCTCTCCAGCCTCTGCTTATTGGATTTTAATGTTCCCAGGAATTCTACACTGATGTAATCATTGTATTCTAAAGGGGCAGGGTTGGGGTAGGGCCTAAGATTTTGTTTTCAAAAGAGCTGGATAGCTGTGGTGTGTGGGACAGAACTGTAGACTAAAGGCTATTTTGGTTCTTTTTAGTAGCTTTCTTTGCACACCCATAGAATTTATTAATTACATTTTTGCACAACCTAATCACATTATTTTTTCATTTACTGGCTTCTCTTTGCTTCATATGCAAGATTTGGCTTGCTGTAATATGTGAATCTGCCTTGTTATATTTTCTTGAGATATGACAATGAATTCAGTCTATTGAGTTTTCTGTTCCTATCATTTATGAGAATATTCATATAACAATAAATACTTGATGAATTAATGCAAAAGTGGCTACATCATCACTGTAATATCTACTCTTCATTTCTTTTTTAGTGTGATTTATTTATTATGTATATAGAAGAGGGTGCCAGATCTCATTACAGATGGTTGTGAGCCACCACATGGGTGCTGGGGATTAAACTCAGGACCTCTGGAAGAGCAGTCAGTGCTCTTAACCTCTGAGTCATCTCTCCAGCCCCACTCTTCATTTCTTTTTTCTTCCTTCTTCTTTGTCTTATAAAGGTCACAGTAAACCTTTCACTGAAATTCCGTTGTTAATTACATTTTCCTACTCAGCTTTAAATGCAACTTTTCCTGCCAGCATCTGAAATGCTCAATGCTGAGCAGCAATGGTGTTGTTTTGGAAGTGGTGTAAAGGGACCAGCAAAAATATTGAAAGATGAGGGAAAATGAAAGAAAATTTTATGTCTCAGCAAAATAATCTTTGAAGTAATTACATTATTGGAAGTGGTTAGCATCCAGACTGGAATGATTGACAGCAAAGATTCCAACAAACTTGCAAACAGAGCCAGCATATCCAAGTGACTCCTCTATAGTTAATATCACATGGTATGTCCAATGCCACAATAATAATATTATTATGACAATATAATAATAATAATAATAGCAATTGCTTTGCTCAGTTCCTATCAGATGTCAGAGTGTGACATTTTCTCCTAGTGTTACATGCACTAGTTTGCTTAAGTCACTTATGGAAGTTTTTTTTGTCACTTTCATGTAAAAGTTTACAGAAATGTCATCTCAAGGTGACATGAGATGAGCAACAGAGCTGGGTTCTAAATCCAGGAATATTTGGTTCTGGAATCCATGTTTTTAACTTCCACACAATGTAGATGCTGTTCTAGTGTTTAGAAGTGGACATATTGGTTCATCTGAATGGAATGGAGAATATCTCAGTATAGTTATGCAAATGGATGAGAGCTGGAAGTTTAAAGTCATGGAATCCAGCACTATGTATCTAGAAAGCAGGACAACTTTTAATCTACTCATTTTTTTCTACTTCATACATTTCTGTATGTATATCATCATACATTTCTGTTGAAAAGTTGAAGTCCAAAGAAATTGGTGTCTGTATTTATGTAAGATATTTCCTGAAAATTCTCAATATTATAAAAGAAAATATGAGAATGTACAGATGGTTGTGAGCCACCATGTGGGTGCTGAGGATTGAACTCAGGACCTCTGGAAGAGCAGTCGGTGCTCTTAACTTCTGAGCCATCTCTCCAGAATGTATGAGTAGACTTCTAGTCCAAGTCCAATCGAACACTGATTCAAAGCATATTCGGCAGTAACTGATGCAAATGCTTTGGAGAGCTGTGTAACGGGGACTCTCAGCTTGGCTTTCTTTTCAGCAGCTTGATCAGAGGTAAGAATGATAAAAGAACTGATTAGTGTGCTTTTTTAGGTAAAGCAAAACTGGAAAAAAAATGTAGCTGCTGGCTGAGGTGACTGAAAACATGTTTCCTGGTTGTAGAGATGAGCGGAAACTAATAAAAATGCAATTTTACTGGACTATTGTAAATTCTTGTTTATTGCACACTTAGAATACAGGGAAATTCATGGTAAATTTCCTGTGGTTTTATTTGACTACCACCTCGGTAGGAGCCAGTATGGTGCTAACAGATGATTAAAAAGTTAATACGTTCTTAAACTGCATTATGAGAGGCAGAGTCCGGTTCAAGGGTGGTAACTGTTTCACTATAATCTGAACTGTGCCTTTAACATTATACTCAGTTCTGTAGACTAAATTTTAAGAGTTGAAATAGTGGATTGAAGCTGGAGGGTGACTAGAATGTTGGTGAAATTAGAAACCACGGTGTTTCAAAGATTAGGTCCCTCTAACCTGGAGAAGAAATAATAACACATTGTAAAACTTCACATTGTAAAATCTTTTATTTTCTTTGAAATGAGATGAGAATTTCTCTGTATCTAATAGTTTAGACATAGATGCAATAGGTTCAAAGTCACATCTTAGGTATAGACATGTAGAAGACAACTTGAAAAATAATATGCCATGGAACAAAATAAGTGGTTATTCTAATTTTATCACAATAGAGGCTGTATATTTAAACCCATAGCTTGCATTATATTTTAAAATCTTTAAACTGCCATTTAATTTGAATAGCATCAACAGTAAATTTAAGCTTCCCTTTGCTGTGAGAAGCTCTGTCTTGTCCATCTCCACATTGCTGTTATAACCACTGCTCAAACACTCTCATTGTATTCATGAAGTGTTTAAGATGCTTACCATAGAGTAATTTAATATGAAACTAACCCTAAGAAAAATTATACATGACATATAAATTTCATATGATGAATTCCCCATATTTCTACCAAACTGAAACTGAGCTATATATGATTGCTTTTTAATATTTCTCAATATTAAATTAAATTAAACAAAATTCTGTCTTGATGCCTACTAATAATTAATTTAACATGCTTTGGAGGTGATAGTATCCCTTATTATTGTTCAGTCCCTGAACTCTTGTTCATATCCTTTGTCCATGTATTATATAATAAATTGTTTTATTTTTAAAAATACTGAGTGGAATGTCTTTAAATATTAATAATTGTAATACATATGAGTTATATAGCTTTGCTCTTCTAGTATGCAACTTATGCCTTAAATCAAACTGTTCTCTTAATTACCTCACTCTTGTATTTTGCTTATAACGGAAAACTTGAAGAAAAGTAAAAGATAATGATTGGTTCAGAAAAGCAAGTTATAAGTAAGTCAGTTCTTCATATCTCTACAATTCCTGCTTTCATTGGCCATCAACATATGGAAGAAAATTAAAAGTAATTTCCGATAATAGTAACAATTCTCATTTTAAAAATGTCTATAAGAAGAAAATTCAATAAAATGGTCTATTTTCCCATAAATATTAAGGTTATCTTTTTATAATAATAAAAAAAAAATGTAAGTTAGTTCTAAAACCCAAAAGTAGATAGGAGTTGTAATACAGACACGTCATCTCCATACCTGGTAGGTAGAGACAAAGGATCAAGAATTAAAGTTCACCTCTGGTTACACAACTATTTCAGGTCCAATATGGACTACAGGAAACCTTGTCTTAGAAACAGACAACTGCCGGGCGGTGGTGGCGCACGCCTTTAATCCCAGCACTCGGGAGGCAGAGGCAGGCGGATCTCTGTGAGTTCGAGGCCAGCCTGGGCTACCAAGTGAGTTCCAGGAAAGGCGCAAAGCTACACAGAGAAACCCTGTCTCGAAAAACCAAAAAAAAAAAAAAAAAAAAAAAAAAGAAACAGACAACAACAACAAAATAACCCCAACAAAGATAGCTAATAGTTCTTCATTCGTTACACCTGATATTAAGATTTACTGGAGGAGGGAAGAGAGGGATCTCTGATTGGTATGTAAAATGAAAAATAAAATTTCTTAATAAAAAGAACTAGTTATCAAAAATCGCATGATGGTTTTACTAGTATATTGAATTCAAAGAAAAATATGTTAATTAGAGGAACTGAAATTCATGGTAATTGCTAAGCAATATCCATTCCATAATTGAACTCTTACGGTATCTGGCCATGCTGGTCATTGCTGCTGGTCATAGTTGTCATAGCAAGGTAGGATTTTTGGTTGCCTTCCTCCTTGGGAAGCTTGTATGTCTGGATCACTCTGGTGCCATAAAAGCTAATAATAATCAGGGAGGGAGCTTTCAGGTCAGTTCTAGTTTAGGAGTTCTGGGCCTTATGTCTGAAGCAGATGATGTCTTCAGCAACAGGAACTTACTTTCCAGCTCTTGGAGGCAACAAAGGGCAATATTCTCTCATTCGATTCAGCAAGAGAGAAATCGTGCCTGTTACTGGAATCCTTTCCAACTACCCAGAGCTAGTGAATTTGTAAATGCTGGATGAGAACCTAAAGCCACCACTTTACTAAAGCAGCATAATCTTTAAGTACATTTTAAGTATTTGTATGTATACTTATAGATAAGTATAATCCTCACTCCTAATTCAGGAAACTATCTTTGTAACGGATGGAGACCATTTCAGAAAAGCACAACCAATCAAAATGGACACTTGTGGAATCCAGTCCCAACTGATACATCTTCAACACAACTTACGTATCTTATACTCAGGGATAATTGTTGAGGAGGACGTGGGAGAATTATAAGAGCCAGATGATCAGGGAGTTTGCTAGGCTATTGTGTCCTAGAAATATCAGAATCTACACCCAGAAAGTCTCACCAGTGTGACTGCTGGAATAAGATATGAACAAAGACAAAAATAGACATACCAATACAGAAGAGGGAAAGCCCAAGAGGCATCAACCCTACACAATGAACTATAGATAACAAAGCAAGGCTAAGAGCAGGAGAAGTTCTTTCTCAGGGAAGTTGCATTTAACCCTGGTCTCAGCCTGCTTTTTTGGTTTCCTGTCTATAGTCAGGATGTGAAGAGTCTTTTTCTCATACTCCCATGACTATGAATACTGCCATGTTTTCTCCAATGTCATGGGCCCTGTCAAATCATATACAAAAGTAAACTTTTCCTACCATAATTTTTTTTTGGTATTTTTGTTTTACTGAAGCGAACCTGATAATGAATGAAAGTGGTTTTGTCTATAAAGTTTATCTAAACTAATATTAGAGTCCTTGGTCCTGATTAGCAAGTATTAGTTTGTAAATAGGTTTATGTTGTTCTGTTTTGAGCAGAGTAACCTCAGTTGTAATAAAGATAGTGAGCCAATTAGAAAGAAATGTTATGAAATTAATGTTTCTGTGTGCTGTTCCACATTTATACAACCTGGAAATCCTCTAAGGTCAGCTGGAACCTATCAAGTATCCTCAGTAAACATATATACAATAAAATAGAGAAATACTCTGCAAAGTCATTGTAGCTACTACATTGATTGAGATACAGAATCAAAAACGAATAAAGGAATATTAGTAAATAGATAATTTATGCTGATAAGTATATATAGACAAAAGTGTCTCAATAACTGCCTATTTAGTGGATTCTGTAAAGTTTATCATACAAGTGACTCTCTGAAAATGTATTATGTCTCCTATACTATGACTGTTATAAAATTTAACTCAGTGTAATAATTTAGATATTTTCTCATGACACACAAGCTTCTTAATCATTCAAATGTATATATTTATTTATGTTAATGCTGACTTCCTTAAAAAATGATTAGAGGGTTGGTGGCATGGTTCAGTGGTTAAGGCAGCTTGCTGCCAAGCCTGATGTCCTATTACTGAGACTCACATCGTGGGAAGGAAACAACGGACTCCTACCAGTTGCCTATGATTGAAACAGGTAATCTGTGGCATGCCTCCCTCTGACATCCACCAGGTGCACAATACATACACATACACAAACATACATGCATACACACATAAATATAGTTAACTTTTTCAATCTTAGGGTTTTTTATTATAATTTAATGAAAACATTTCTCTTTTTGTAGCAGCTGCTGGCAGTGTCTCTCTGACTCAGCCTTCCTGTTCCCAGAATTTACTTCTCTGCTTGTCCCATCTATACTTCCTGCCTAGCTACTGGTCAATCAGCATTTTATTTATACAGAGCAATATCCACAGCATCCCTTCCATTTTCTCCCCACAAATCCAAGCATCATATCCCTGGCTACTCTCCTTCAAGTTCATGCCCCCTTTTCTTTTCTTCACTAATTGTTGTTGATGTATGTGTGTGTGTGTGTGTGTGTGTGTGTGTGTGTGTGTGTGTGTGTGATATTTTAAAATACAATCTTAAACATAACGTATTCATTCAGTATTAATGCTACCCGTATGTGTGCTTTCAGAATGTATTTTAATTTTTAAAATCAGTAGCAAAAGATTGGATTTTATGAATTTTAAATGTGGTATAAGCTGAACACAATTTACTCTAGTGACTCCTGAGAAGGTATCACTTTCAAAAGAGCAAGAGGCATTATCAAGGGTCTAGGCATCTAAATAGCCATCAACATCTCTCCAAAGGTATGCTATGAATACTAGAAAGGTATGACTGCTGCCAGACTTGGCTCTTTTCGTCTCCAGAATAAACAACTTCTGCTTCCTCCCTTTAGAAAGACAGACTTAGAAAATAAAACTCTGACTGCAATGAACAAAGAGATCATTCCAAACTCTGACTTTTGAGATTGAAGTAAGAATGAGATAGTCCCTCTTAGAGATGCTTCTGGGATATGGATGGATAAGGATGCTCTTCCTGTTTCTGGTGCTCTATCTAATCTCAGAACCTCAAAATGTCGCAATTAGTGACAATTATACCCAGAGGATAGAACCTTTATGGCATTTGAGAATTTATACTTTGCTGAGTTGGTAATGTAGAATATAATTGCAGGAATTTATTAGGCAAAATCATCACATATTTTTATGATGAAGAAAGTTACATGTAGGTAGATTTTTCTGTCCCACTAACCAGCTCCCAAATCATGACATGCAGACTTATTATTAATTATGAAAGCTTGGCCAGTAGCTTAGGCTTGTTTCTAACAAGCCCTTATAACTTAATTAACCCATATCTCTTGATCTACATTCTTTTACATGGGTTGGTTACCTTTACTTTGTAATGCCCAGGCTGCTTAATCTATGTCCCTGGCATCTCTTCTCAGCATCCTCTCTGCCTCAAAATTTCTTTTTAGTTATTGGCCATTTAGCCTTTTATTAAACCAATTCTAGTGACACATCTGCACAATGTACAAAAAGATTATTCTACAACATTTCCCCCTTTTTTGTCTAAATAAAAAGGAAAAGTTTTAACTCTAACATAATAAAAGTATGTACAATAAGAAAATTATCAGATATTGTCTAAATAGAAAGGAAAAGTATTAACTTTAACAAATGAAACTATATACAATAAGAACAACTATCAAGTAAGAAATATATTCACAATGTCCAGTCCATTAATATTTTGCAAATTTAGAAAAAATACTCCATTTTTATCCTTTCTTGATGAATCCAAAATTTTGTACATAATTTATCTTCTATCATAACTAAGGAAACTATAACTATATAGTTTTCAATTCCATCAAAGACCCCAGGAGGATATAATATTACCTGAGTAAATAGGAAGTGCAGTGCAAACCACTTACAAAACTATAAGAAATGAGAGAAACAGTTGTCTGCCTGGATAGTCACCCAACATGCTTCTGTAACATTGGGGCATCCATCTTTGGCTTACAGGCCTAGAATATCTGACAGACTTTTCTATGAATCAGAAAGTTTTGAAAATCTGTCCTGACATGTTTTGGAAAAGTTCAGCAGTCACTTTCCTGTGTGTCCTGTAGAATGTCTGGCAGACTTTTCTATAAAGCAGATATTTTGAAGGACTGACCTACCCTGTCTTGGCAAAATTTGGCAGTTACTTTTTTTGCATCCTGCTTGTCCAATCTGGACAGCATAATGTCAGCAATTGAGTCAAGGGCAGTTTCTTCCCCAATAACTAGCTTTGCCACAAAGAACATTCCATATAGAGGTTCTTGAATGCCCATCATCCTTTTATTATGTAGATTGGTGCTGGCAGGAACAGATGTGTCTCACTGTCATGAAAAGCCCTATGTTACTAAAACATTAAAATGCCATATTCTGTAGGTCTCTGAAGTGTTTGAAGACCATCTATCTATTTAAAATATGTCTCTAATATACCTTGAAAATATATCTAACATGATTATAAATCTGATTGTTATAGATGACTAACTACTAACCTCCATTTCTTCATTTATTCTAAATAGCTCTCAAGAACTAGAACTTTACATTGTATTTATAAATGAATTCATAGGTACAATAACTTAAACAAGAAATAGAAATGTATAATACAGTATATCAAAAATGACCTTAAATTTGTATCAATATACAAAAGTATCTTACATAAGAGTAGAAATATATAGACAGTATGACAAAAAGAACTTTATATTTGTATCAATATGCAAATATATCTTCATCAAGAGTAGAAACATATATACAGTGTAATGAAAATAACCTTAACTTTTTATCAATATACAAAAAATCTATACCAATGTAAAAATATTTGAAACTAGCAGTTGTTTTTTTTTTAGTTTGAAAGTAGATATAATAACCTACCATTTTATCCTATCATTTCTTTAACCCCCTTTCTTTTTAGAATGTGATCCCTGAATCTCATTTCCTTTGTTTAGTATCCCCCTTGACCATGACCAATAACAACTTGTGACCAAAACCCCTAAGTGATGACAAATATCTATTGAACAACCAAAAACCACCCACCCTGCCTTTTGGGAATGTGAGTGTTGTATTCTTAACATTACTTCCTGTTGTCTGGGGGTGATGACATCTTTAGGGGACTCTGAGAAAATTAAGATAATGGTCAAGTCCTGGATAGAATAGTCTGTAAGGCTGGGCCATCTCAGCAAGTAGCCTTGAAGCTCTTCTGGATGTAGAACACTGAGGAAACAGCAACAGAGGCACTCTGAGAGGCCTGGGCCACCTGTTTCATTGATGTCTGGTCCCCTTGCTCTGAAAACACATAAACTTTCAAACAAAACACACATAACTGTATTAACACAAGTATGGCTATATGTTGTACACAAGCCAGCCAAAGATAATTGTTTTTTTTTGTTTGTTTGTTTGTTTGTTTTGGTTTTTCGTTACAGGGTTTCTCTGTGAAGCTTTGTGCCTCTCCTGGAACTCACTTGGTAGTCCAGGCTGGCCTCGAACTCACAGAGATCCACCTGGCTCTGCCTCCCGAGTGCTGGGATTAAAGGCGTGCGCCACCACCACCTGGCCAATAATTGTTTTATGTTTGAGCAGGTAAAATATATGTCATATGTCTTGTAGTTTTTCTACGTTTATTTCTTTATGTCTAGGATGAGGATTTTCAGGGGCTCTCCCTTGATTAAACCCAATCCTCTTTAAACTTGAATGAATTCACAGTTTTTTGTTTTCTGTGAAACCAGAAGCATAGTCTCTTCCTCAACCTAACATATACATTTTACTTCTATTTTGATGTTAAGACATTTAAAATTATATAGGTTGGTTTGATTTAGCAATTTTCATAATCCAATGTCTCTCAACAGCTGTTGTTTGCTCATCAGCATTCAAAAAACTTAAAGCCAATCACAACACCATACAGGATCTAGACTCTGTGTATTTTCCATCTCTATGTGGTTTATTCTTTTTTGTTATTTATAAACAATTAACTTTTTTCTATGATTGTCTATACCCATTTTCTTTTTGTTCTTAAGCCTATGTATATTTTGAAACACACTGTAACTTGCTTAGAAGGTTTTTCCATCTGAAGCTACTGTGCTGTGTAGCTGTACTCTTTTCTGTCCACAGGAGTCAAATCTTAACCTACTGTACATCTTAGCTCATGGTGTACTGGTAGCTCAAACCTACAGGCTGTAGCCGGGAGACACATCTCTGTACTGTGGCCTCCAGGAGAGACAGTGGAACTAGGAAGACACATTTGGCTCCATTTTTTCTGTGTTTAAATCTTTTTTAAGCTTTCCCAAGTCTTGTATGGAAATACATGTCCCCACATTGGATACCATTTGTAGTAGGAGCTTTCTGTCCCCCTAGTCAGCTCCAAAATCACAACATGGAGACTTATTTTTAATTATGAAAACTTGGCCAATAGCTTAGATTTGTTTCTAACTAGGTCTTATAACTTAAATTAACTCATGTCTTTTAATCTACATTCTTTCATGTGGCTTGGTTCCCTTTGTTTTTAATTCCCTAGCTGATTACTCTGTGTCCCTAAAATCTCCCTTTTCCTTCTTCCCAGAATCCTCTCTACTTAAAAATTCCTTTCTATCTGTTGGCCACTCAGCTTTTTATTAAACCAATCTGAATGTCACAGCTTCACAGTGTACAAAAAGATTATTCTATAACAGTTAGATGTTTGTCAAATATTAAACACATATATGATATTCTTAAATTGATTATGGAATTATAGAATAACAGTGTATCAAAGCCAATAAATTTGTAAGGGTGTTGATTCACACGTATTTCCAAAAGTATCATTCACTTTTCTCATAAGAAAAGAGGATATATTTATCATTAAACCTTAATCTCTTAAAAAATAATATTTAATTTAAAAGACTAAGAATCTTAAAGGATATAGTTGCACACAAACACACACATATACATAGATGATAGATAGATAGATAGATAGATATGTGCAGTTAACTAATTCTTATTATTTCAGAAATCTCTAACAAACTAATTTCTTTGAAAACCATTAGACCACAGACATGTACCTTCATGGTCTTTTATGAGCATTTCAGTTCAGTATTTACTTTACACAAAAATACTTTACCAGCTGAAGTAGCACACTGTATATTCTTATTACACCAGTTCTTATACTAGAAACAAACCTCTTTCTTTATTAGTCAATTTAGGGTATTATGGTGTATACTTTTAAGCTTCTTTTGGCTCTACCACATCCAAGGATAGTAGTCCCGAAGGCCATGGTTGCTCTTATAGAGAAAATAAACACATTAGGTAAGTGCCAGATAAGAGCAAGTTTTATTGCTGTTGACTGACAAAGACTCACCTTAACCAGAATTCAATAAGGCTTTAAGTAACTTTTTCTTTTGAATAGGGCACAACCTGGCTTTGTCTTCTCTTTCACCATATCAGGACATTCACTTTGCTGTTATGATAAATACTCTGATCAAAAGCACCTTAGCTGAGGGAAAAGTGTTTTTCAGCTTACATGTCATAGATTATCTTTGAAGGAAGTCAGGGAAGGAACTCAAATGAGAACGTGAAGGAGAAACCATGAATCCTGCTTCCAGGCTAGCTCTCAGATCCATGCTTAGCTAGCTTTCTAATAGAGTCAAGACCACTTACTCAGGGAATGGTGTTGATCATCATGGGTTAGGTTTTGTTCCAGAATATCTGTTTAACAATGCAAAGATGTGTTGCATTTGTTTAACTATGTAAAGATGTATTGCATTTGTTTATGTTGTGGAATACTTGTTTAACTGTGTAAAGATAAGTTGCATTTGTTTAACTATGTAAATGTGTTGCTGTTTTACCTTGCCTGCCTAAGGCACCTGATTGGTCTAATAAAAATCTGAATGGCCAATAGCAATATAGATGGAACTTCCAGACATGCAGGAAGCATGAAAGTGGGACATACAGAATGAAATGTAAAAAGCCCAGAGGCAAAACATAGATGAATAGAAACAGGTTAAGTAAAAAGAGCTAGTAGGACAAGCTTAAGCTAAGACTGAGCATTCATAAATAATAATAAATTTCCATGTCTTTATCTGGGATCTAGTTGATGGCTCAAAGAAAATTCCAGCTAAAAGGTTCTCCTTTATTAATTAACAATCGAGATAAATGCTCATAGAAATGCCCATTGGACAATTTGATGTAGGTAATTCTCTCTCAATGACTCTATTACTGTGTCAAGTTGACAGTCAAAGCCAAGGAAGGCAGTCAGCAAAAAATTCTGTGAAGTCAGGAAGAATCTTTACACTATTATATCTAGTCAAATTCTTTATTCCATTTCCTGTCATACTATTATCTCTGTGATTCTATGTATGAGAATGTTCATGTGAATACAGGTACCTTCAAAGACCAGTAGCATCTGATATTTCTAAAGCTAGAGTTACAGGAAGTTGTAAGCAAGCTGAGGTTGGTCCTGTGAATCAAACTGGTCCTCCACAAGAGCAGTGCATATGTTCATAATGTTTGAATCATCTCTCCATCTTTTATTTACCACTTCTGATATCCTACCTTGATCTGCTTTTTGTAAGAACCCTCTAAAAAAGTTCAACTCTTCATAGTTACTTCCCAATTATGATCTCTTACTCTCCTCTTTGGTATTAAATTTCCACTTCTCCTTGTTGCATTTAGAGTTCAACCTTATCTGTCTCTCATATTCAATAAAGCCTTCCTTGTACATATGATATTTTATCAGATAAATTTTTGAATTTAATCATGAGTTTCATGTTAATATATCAATAATGTGTTTTAAAACAAGGTTATGTAGCCACGCAGTGGTGGCACATGCCTTTAGTCCCAGCACTTGGGAGGCAGAGCCAGGTGGATCTCTGGTCTACAGAGTGAGATCCAGGACAGGCACCGAAACTTCACAGAGAAACCTTGATGCAAATATAGCATAGGGTATGCAAGAACTTAAATCTGTATTTACCCTAAAAGCTACTCAATATTCAGGTCTACTAATTTGAGAACAGTAGGAAATAGTAAGAGTGATGTGTATATATTGTACAGAAAAATGTGCGCACAGAAATAAAAATGAGTATCTTTCTTTTAATGGATGATATTTTATCAATGCTATTTGGAGAAAAAGTATTTTGGGGTAGTAAAATAAAACACTTTGGATCAGAGTTTAGCTCTGAAGTAGAGATATTGGTTATTATGTATAAGGTCTTGGATATTATTCCAGAGTTACAGACAAATAAAAGGAAAAATAAATCATCTTTTGTCAATGTCCAATTTCTGTCCAATAACTTGTCTTCAAAAATTTTGTAAAAATATATGACCATGTATCCATGTAGTCAACTCTAACCCAAGGGAGTCAGGGAAGAGTTAGAAGACAAATTGAGAGTAAACACTTGACAACCTAAAAACTGTCTTCTGTGCCTGTGACACATGCCATATCAGTGATTTTTACTTTCAGAATGAATGGAAAAAAATATGACATATAGGAAAAAAAAAGTAAAACATGCCTCAAAAGGAAAACATAAATTGTGGGGAGGCCTAAGACATGAAATAGGTCCTGTGAAGCAGCCAAGGCCTCCCTGACTATGATGCTTACTGTCAGGAGACATTTTATATTATACTTGGAAGGTAAATCTAAGAAGAGGAGAAAGATGGAGAGTGAGACAGAGAGAGACAGAAGAGGGGAGACAGGAAGAGAGAGGCAAAGAGAGGGAGGGAGACTGATGAGGAGAAGAGGGAGATGGGGGAAAATGGGAGAGAAAAGGTGGGAGAGGGAGGAGATGGAAAGAGAGAGTTTCTCAATCCTGGATTGAGCAGAGATGCAGAAAGCTGGTGAGCAGCACTATTGGAGGCAGAAGCTATTTTGACACATAATGAAAATTAATGTAAGCCAAATTTTCCAGTTATTTCTTTCTTTATTTATTTTGTTGTGTTGGGTATATTCAGTGATTTGCTTAAGGGGAAAGTACTTTAGGAAGACGTTTGTTAGAACATGTATAAACAATAGTGACTTGCTACCACCATTCCGAATCCTGTCAGATGTAGGCTCCACAAAGTTCATCCCGCATCACACCACCCAGAACTACACAGCATATAACAAGACAATGTAGGGGATCGCCCCAAGTTAGCAGTTATTAATTGAACATATTTTTGCTTTCCTGGTTCTGGCAATCCAACAGACCAAACGTAGTAAACAAACTTTGTTTCGTAGCTTTGAAGTCTTCTCGCTAGTTTTCCCCAACTTAGAAAAATTACACTATTTATAAAAGTGCATAAATTGTAATTTAAGTTAAAAAAAAGCCTTGAAATTTTTATCAAAAGCATTCAAATTACTCTCTCCCCAGGTCAGCTAATGAGTTGTCAGGAGCTGGCCCCTTACTGTAGCGCACCTCCTGCAGACTAAGACAGTTAACCATGTTTTCATCAAAGGAAATGCTCATTAGTAGAGCTTTCAGAAACTGATTTGATTATAGTTTCACTTGTTAAAGTGAAATATTTTGAGCTCATTAGGATGATTATGATTCAAGGTCATCGTTTGAAGCCAGTCCTGTCAATATAAGATAAATGGGCCCTCATCTTTCCCCTTCTTTACGTCTGTGCTTTTTAAACTCTTCTCTGTAAAACTTCCATAGCCATAATTAATTTTTAGTTCTTCTGTTACAAAGCTGCTTAAAAAAAAAAGAACAAAGATTTTGGCTACCAAAAGGGCCTTGAAGAACTATGAAGAGGAGGAGGAGGCTATCTTGTTTTAGAAAAATCAGAGAAAAACCTTGAAAACTTCAGCCTTTGAAAGGAAGCTAGTCTCTCCTTGACCTTTGCAGTTTCTAAAAGGTGCTTTGTACATAATTTTGCATGTACTCTTTCATCTCGAAACTATAAAACTAAACTGAAAACCACCCAAGAACTACCAGTGGCTTAATTAAACATCTCCTCCTTTATGGCGCAAGATGAAGTTAGCACCTTTTAAAGTTCCTTCCTTTCTTTTTCTAAATCTGGAGCTTAAATCTCCGAGTGTTAAAGAGCCTCTTAGACATTAAAGGGTGTGATGCTAACTTCTATCATGCAGTCATTCTAACAGGAATCTGGCCCCTGAACTTCATTGGTCAAATATTACCTTTTCCTCTAACACTGAGGTGAGGTTATAGGGAAAGTAAAGCATATTAGAAAAACATTTTGATCTTTCAGGTAATTGAGTCTCCAATACCATTCACTTGAATTCAAACCTACACTGAGCAGTGGATAACATTTGAAAAATCATAAAAGATGACCTTTTAGTTAATGATTTGTTTTTTTCTTTACTTTTATAGACATCAGATAGAAATTGTCTCTTGGATTTTTTTTAAAACTAATAAGCCTTTAAAATGACTTCTACACTCATTATTTTATTTTTAAGATTTTGTTTAATAAGTTAAAGTGTTAGTATTTGAACATGTTATTCTATGAAATTAAACCAAAAGGCTAGTCAGTAGTGTTTTAAGAGAAGATAGGGGTCTTAAAGCAATTAATTTTGTATTTTCACATGAGTTCTAGGACTTCTTTGAACATGAAATTTATAGTGTAACTATGAATTAAGCTTTTGTCTTGGCATGCTTCTATAAATGAACCCTAATTGTTAGGAAGCTAGTTAGATGCTTGCAAGCTTGAAGCTCACTGGTAATAGACCATCATCAGATAGTAATGCCAGGACCTGAAATCTTAGAACTCTAATACTGGTCAAAGGAATGGAATCTGGGTCTTTTCTCAGGTCCTGGGTGGAGACAAAGCACTCTCAAAGACATGATAGACCTTCCATAGATTATAATCTAAAACTCATGATAATATCTAATTAGAAGCTCTTGGGCAACAAGCAAAGGCATAGTATTATCCTCTTCCTTAAGATTTCATCCAAGGATACCTGTCAATCACTGGGATAAGGAAATGTTGCTCAAAAGAAGCTACATGTTTCAGGGATTTCAGACCTAACATAAAGCCTACTTAAATGAGATGAACCTAGTAGTCACTTTGGCCATTGTGCACCCCCATTTATTGGGAGGGTGTCTTATGATAATAGTCCCATTGACTACTGCCCACTGTAAACTCTTTAGAGTACTTTGGGTTGCTATGGAATAAACCCTAATATCTTCTACACTACACTGTGTGTCTCATCTAAATTCTTTCCACAGAGATTACAAGCAAAGTACAGGGTAGTCAGAATGAGATCATGATGAGACTAGCAACTTAGTGACCTAGATCTATTTTAAGAGGTGATCCACTGCACATGGCAACCAGACTTCAGGAGAACAGGTTCACTTACTTAAAAAATAACAAGAGTTTCAGGTCATGAGGATTGGGTATTCAAAATGCAACATGATTGCACTATATATACTCAAATGTGATGGGAGGGCCACTGAGTATCCCCAAGACATGCTGAATGAAACAGCAGAATGTGACTCAAATTACTTCCCAAAATTCCTAGTGAAAACTATTTTTGGACTGAGGAAAATAGTCTCTCATGACTTTAGTCAAACCACCAAGAAAGACTTTTTTGAGGTGGTATTTATTGTGATAGGGATAGGGGCCAACGGAATAAGATTTTCAGTGTGGGAGAAAGACTAGATTCAACTCTAATATATAGCATAAGCAAATGGAAATTTGTACTCAAAGAGCATACTCAGGGGCACTGGATACAAAACTACTTAGAAAAATTACCACAGAAGAAGATTCTTGTCAGTCTAACCAGGGTTCTTGCTAAAGCAGGCCAGGATGATCAGACATCACCTCCAGGATGACTAAGAAAGAGAAAACCTGATGAGCCATAGAAGATGAGAGGACGCGAGTTAAACTGATTTAGCAGGACACTTGTTAAAATTGAACAATGTGGATCTAAGCATGGAAGCTGAAGACATTCTAGAACTGTATTGGTTTTGGCCCCTGAGATCTTTGTTACTTGTTTCTACTCTTTCACTTCATCCCTATCTTTAACTGTGGCACCAGATTATTTCATACTAACCTTTATTACCATTTTACACATTTCACTATATAGTCCTCTCAAGCGATTTACAATTCTTCAGGGCGTTGAAATAATCCATTTGATCATACACATATGTTATGACCTTGTACCTTATTTATTCAAAATGGGGACTCAGATGCATTCATGCAAAGAATGGATGCATCAAACTATAGTTTTTTTAAATTTTATTAACTCCTCAGCAATTTAATACAACCTGGTTTTATTATATTTATCACTTCCAAAATTCTCCCTAGATACACGGCTTTCTGTAACCACCCAAACTTTGTGTCCTTATTTTTTTCCTTTTAAACCCTCCAAGATCAATTTGTGCTGCCCAAATATTCTTGGATTTGTGATCTTTTCATTCATTCTCTGTATCTTAAATATTATTTGCATATTAAAACAAAATAAAGTTCTTTGAACTGACAAAGCTAATTGACTTCAAATTCAACTCCTTTGGACCAGACATGATGAAAAATTGTCCTATGGTAAGAACTGAGGGGACTGATAAGATGCAGATGAATGTGTCATAAATAAGAAAGGTGATAGCAAATCTGGAAAGTACTGGCTGGCACTCCCAAAGAAGAAAATAAAAATTCATGAACTCCAGCTTTCTATCATTGGCCTACTGATTAGAAAATAATCCAGTGATAAAAACTGTAGGGGACAATGCAAAGCGATTAGTAATGGTGGGAGTTTTCCAAAGTAAAGTAGTTCTATATACACATGCAAAATTGATTTGGAAGTATTTTAGGAATTCTATGGAGAGGTGTAATTTTGTAGCAGAAATTTGGAGTTCTCAAGTGAACCTGAAACAGTATAATACTTAAAAGACCAAATACTATTATGATGATATAGGTAAGTGGTAACTGGATGATGAAATAGAGAGCAATGGAGAAATAAAAAATAATGCATGTATATTTCTTAGGATAAAGGTTCTCTCCGATCCTTGCTTTGCAGAAAATCTCATTGTTTTTGAAACTGCTACTGTCTCAGTTTTTAAATTTGTGCTCAATGTTTTGGGCTCCTCTTCCAAGATAACTAATTTCATGACACTATAATATGTCCAGCTCCCACATCCTAGTATTTATTGAGAAGCATCCTCTGTTTCATCTATTGCATGATTAAATATCATAGTGCTTTTGTGAATTCAAGTTCACTGAATTAACAATGTAACAGTCAAGGTAGACAATCTATCCTAAGACATGCATAAACATGCATAAAGTGCTCTGGTTGTCCACTAAGAGACTGCATTGCTTAGCCTAATTTGTAAAACTGCCACTGTTCAAAGCCAACTTTATAGCAAAAAGATTCTCTACTTTAGGCATGGATATAGGTGTTGTTGGTATATATATATATACACTTTTCTGGGGGACCCACTCACCAACTCCCAAATAAATCACACACAGGGGCTTATTCTTAGCTTGGCTTGTTGCTAGCCAGCTTTTCTTAACTTATCTCTGTAGATGTAACCAACTGTCTTATTAAATAAGAAACACAGAACCAATGTAAAAGAGAAAGCCAAGAGGTCAGAGCTCAGAGCTAAAACCTTACCCTTCCTCCTGCAGTGCTCCTACCTCTCCGAAAGAGACCTACTTCCTGTGTGTTTGTCTTTAATATAGTCTTTCTGTTCTGCCTTCTCATTGGTTGTAAACCCAAACACATGACTGCCTCATCACTGCCTGTAAGTACAGCCCTCCAGGTATTAAGGCGTATGTCTCCAATGCTGGCTGTATCCCTGAACACACAGAGATCTACCTAGCTCTGTCTACCAAGTGCTGGGATTAAAGGCATGTGCCACCACTGCCACGCTCTTGCTATGGCTCTAATAGCTCTGACCCCTGGGCAACTTTATTTATTAACATACAATTAAAATCACATTTTAGTACAAATAAAATACCACTATATATCTCATCTACCTTTTGCCTCTGGGCTTTTTCCTTTTCTATTTCTGTTTACCTTTCTTTGTTTCTTACTCCATGGCTTGCTTTGTAGCTGGGTAGCTGGCCTCTGATGTCCTCTTCCTTCTCTGGCTACTTCTTTTTTCCTCCCAGATCTCTCTTTCTATATATTCCCTCTGCATGTCAGCCCCACCTATCCTTTGTCCTGCCTTGCAATTGGCCATCCAGTTCTTCATTAGACCATCAGGTGTTTTAGACAGGCACAGTAACACAGCTTCACAGAGTTAAACAAATGAAACATAAGCAAAAATATAACAGCTTAAAATAATATTCTATAACACATAGGATTAAGATTATTAGGTATGATATATATTCAAAATTTCAGCTATTGTCTTAGTTTTGTCTTCTGT
Organism: Peromyscus maniculatus bairdii; assembly: GCF_049852395.1. Classification (NCBI taxonomy): domain Eukaryota; kingdom Metazoa; phylum Chordata; class Mammalia; order Rodentia; family Cricetidae; genus Peromyscus; species Peromyscus maniculatus. The sequence continues at coordinate 55,727,571 of NC_134872.1, read as the reverse complement.
TCCTGTGCTAAAATGCCCAGAGAAAAGCAACTTAAGGGAGAAGGGGTGTATGTAGCTCACAGTTCTAAGTTACAGTCCATCATTGATAGAAAACTCAAGGGGGCAGAACCCTGAAGCAACTGCTTGACTACATTATATCCACACCCTTGTGGAGAACACTGAACTAATGTAACATTGCCAGTGCTCAGACTGTTCTTGCCTTTTCCTCAGTCCAGAGCCTGGCCCATGAACTGGTGCCACTCTCATTCAGGGTTTACCTTCCCACCTCAATTAGCCTGATTAAGAAATCCCAGCCATGAGATTTTAATTCCTGCTCTCAGAAGATGGAAATGTGGAGATCTCCATAAGTTCAAAAACAACTTGTTATGAATAGTAGGTTCCAGGTCAGCAAGCACTTCAGAGTGACAGTGCATCTTAAAGGAAAAAGTGTGTATGCATGTATATTTTATATGTGCACATATGTGTATATGTCAGAGACATGCCTACAGGCCAGCACAATCTAGACAATTCCTCACTGAGACTCGCTTCCGAATTGAGTGTCAAGATGATAGTTAAAAAAAAGAAATCTCAGACATACAAGACGAATGTAACTGAAGACACTGGTAAATGCACGACCAGCCAAGCTCATCTCCACAGTCTACTCCCTAGCTTCATCCTTGTCAGCACACCCCTCTTCTCCATGTTTAGTTGATTGGCAACTTCCCTCTTTCCTGCAGTCTCCTGCTGTGTGTTCTTAAAGCTTCTCAATATATTCAAGTAGAGAATTAATCTCTATTTTTTTTAGATGAGAGTTATTTGCTGTGAGAATTAATAGAAAGTTGTGATATTCTTTTTTTAGTGTTTATAGTTCTCTTGTAGGAAGAATAGTCAAATTTAAAACAGACAACTGTTTATCAAGGCATTATTGACCAATTCATACTGAGTTAATACATTTTTTTTTTACTTTAAGTTAGAATTTAAAGTTGTGAGAGAAGATGCTCTACTTCTTTGCTTAGTTTCTTTTGGGCCCATTAAAATTCTTTGGTATCACCATGCATAAGAATTAGCACCAATACCTTGAAGAACCATTTTTGTTATGGCTGAGGAAAGGGCAACCCCCAAAAGCCAGCAATGCACAGAAGTGTGGGGCAGGAGAGAGCAGGGTGCATTCTGTAGACCACCAGAATGGGTATGAATGAAAAGGTGTGGACAGGTGTACAGAGTGGGCCAGAGGTAGTCAGAGGTGAGCTTAGTGGAGGGAATACCTTCATCCATTCAAGAGAGAGAGAGAGAGCCACTAATTAATTCTCAAGAGAAAATTTGTCTTCCTTGCATCTTCCTTGTCTTCTGTCTCTCTGTCTCTGTGTCTCATTGTCTCTCGCTCTCTGTCTCTTTTATCCTTTGCTCACTTCCCCTGTTCCTTGCTCTTTACTTTCCTCCTTTGATTGCTCTTTCTAGACAGCCTGTCTTCATACTTTTTGTTCTGTTTCTCCTCCTTGCTTTTCTCTCCATGAGCCACATTAATTCAGATATGTGAATCCTAATGTAACTCCTGCATGCTTTTACAAATGACAAAGCAGCGTGGCAGAAATTCTGTTCTCACAGTCAACTTGGGGATACTTCCTTGAAAGCGTCTAATGCATATCCTAATTCTTCTAAACTGTCACACACACACACACACACACACACACACACACACACACACACACACCAAAACAAACAAGCCAAAGTCTTAAAAACAAAAAAAAAACAAACAAAAAAATAAAAAACAAATAATAAAACAGAAGCAACGACAATAAAAACCAACAAATTGATCTTCATGGTGAATTGAGAAATGTAACAACATTATATTTGGGTTTCTGTTTTGGTAGGCCCTGTTTGAAGGAATATTGAAACAGAATGTCAAAAATCAGCTTTACTTAATATAAAAATTGTAGCCACCATGGTAACATGGGATTGGTGTACAAGCAAATTTGATTCTTAAATTATGGCTAATTACAGAGGTTTAACTATGCAAAGTGTATGGTAAAACTGAGGGATTTCCTTCTTTCTACTTGTACTTAATACCAACCAAGGACAGGGGGATTTTTTGTCATATATTTTACATAGAAAATCAGATACTCAGTATATCAAAAAACAAAGAAAAGGCAAGAAAAATATGATGTGTCTATTATGCATTTTAAATGCTCTTTACATACTACACACTGATGTTAGCTCAAAGAGTATATAGTGACTACTCTTGATGTCAACTTGACATAAGTTGGCATCATTTAGTAAGAAGGAACCTTAATAAAAACATGCCTTGATGGGATTAGCACGTAGGAAGTATGTAATGTATTTTCTGATTAATGATTAATGCTGGAGAGCCCACCTAACTGCGACCAGAGCCACATCTGGGCAGATAGTCTTGAGTTGTGTAAGAAAGTAGACTGAGCAATTCAGAAGAACCAAGTCAGTAAGCAGCATTCATCCACGGCCCCTGTTTTAGTTTCTGCTTCTACTTTCCTGTCCTGAGTTCCTTTCCTAACTTCCTTCAGTGATGGAGAACTATCCAAGTGTTGGAGGCTGAAATAAACTCTTTTATTCCCAAGCAGCTGTTGGTCATGGTGATTTACCACAGCAACAGAAACCTTTTTTTTTTTTTTTTCTGGTTTTTCGAGACAGGGTTTCTTTATGTATCTTTGTGCCTTTCCTGGATCTCACTGTAGACAAGGCTGGCCCGAACTCACAAAGATCCGCCTGGCTCTGCCTCCCAAGTGCTGGGATTAAAGCCGTGCGCCGCCACCACCACCTGGAGCAACAGAAACTCTTATTACAACAAGGGCCTAACTCTCTGCTCTTACTTATCTCAAAGACTGCAGAGTTTTTGCAGATACTTTGAATCATGTCAGAAGTTAAACAGAAAACAAAGAAGGACATAAAGTAAATTTAAACAATATTTTAAAATAACAAAACAATAGTAAGAAGGAAAAAAAGGCTATGCAGAGTGGAAACAAAGAGAAAAAGAGGGATCAAACATGGGAGAGTAGATGCTAAGCATGTAAACTCCTAGCTCATGTGTGTACTGACAAAGGGTATATTCTAGGTAGGAAGCCAAATTAGGTCAGGGTAGACAGAAATTGTTGTTATTGTCAACCTTTAACAATTCCCAGACCAGGCTTTACTAAGTCTCTATAGCTTTGAATATAGATAGCAAAGTGATGGCCACGGAATCATCAAGAGAGGCTGAAGACAGGTCTCTTTATAGAACGTGCTCCCATTAAAAGGGACCCACTCACTTATGCATGTTAAGATACTAGTGATGCCTATAGACTTTGGAATAGTCTCAATGCTTCCTATACTTGCCTTTTGTGCTTATGTCATCTAAAAAATGATGGAAGATTTTTAATCACTTTTGCTGGCTGGCTTTAGAAACAAATCTTAACACAGTGAAAACTTCATCCTGTTAGTACAATTAAAATAAAAAGACACAAGAAGAACATTAAAGAAATATGCAAAGCTATATTTAATTTGTTCTTCTTCAACCCGTAGGATTGTTTTTCAAAGGAGAAAAAGCATAACATGCGTCATAGGAATTATAGCTTTTATGGTGTGTCCTATGTGAATAGTTGTGTTAAAGATTAATAATGTGGGGACTGTGTTCAAGGATTGTGTGAAGTTTCCTTGATTTTCAACATCTTTTCCATCCTTAAAACACAGAAGAAGGGAAACTGAAAAAGAGAATATGATAATATGCACAGAAAGTCCCAATCTGAGCCACGTAGTTATCACCAATGATAGTTCACCAGGAACAAGATAATCTGAGATTGCCCATTAGTTAGCAAAGTCATATTGATGACCTGGATGGTATTACATCTCTCTCTTTACAATGGCATCAGATTTTTCTTGAGCATTTTAATAGACTTTATATAGTATATACAATAGCGATCAATTTTGAAAGCAAGATCACATTCAAAGGGATGTAGCTGGAAGAGAAAAGTTAAAATGTTGAATTGCTTGGAGAAGGTATTTTAAAAGAGTTCTTGATAATCATCAATTACTCTATATTCATGTAAAATAAAATACATGTAGATAGCAACAGCGAGGAAGCAGATGTGTCATTGGTTCCATTTAGTTGGCCTCAAGGAAAGGGAGGCACTTGAGCACAGAGTAGGAGTAATAGCTGTCTGAAATGCATACTGTGCCTCATGCAGACTTTGGCTTCAAAATCAATGTCAGAACTTCCTGGTAATTTTCCCATTTAAGTTGATCAATGTGATTTTTGTATTGAGTTATGACATAATCAATTTTTAGTAGCACTTTTCCGTATTTAATTAAATACTCCCAAATGAAATTACAGTTACTATAGCCAGTTTCTATTGTAGTTAAAATCTATACTATGGGTCTTTAATTATTTAATAAGCAGAAGTCAGCCAAAGTAACTAGTTATGAAACTGAGTTAACCTAGTTCCCTATGTTGAGTGGAAACTGCGGGACAAAAGTCATGTTTGGAGCTGGAGAGATGGCTTGGAGGTTACAAAAACTTGCTGCTCTTGTGACAGACTCAATTGCCAGCACCCACATGTCAGCTCACAACTTTCTGCAACTCCAGTTCCAGGGAAATGAATGTTCTCTCCTACCTCCATGTGGACAAGGCACAAACATGTGGACCAGGTGCACAGGAATGCATGTAGGCAAAACACCAGCATACATAAATTAAAAATAAACTTAAGTCAAACCAGTTTCTCTGAAGCTAAATCCTTCAACCGGCTCAGGCCTTAGAGATGTTAACATTTTATTGATTTAAGGTATGATGTACCTCATGGAATAACCAATTTGAACTCATAATGCAACTCCTCAAAATGCCAAGCATTATGAACTTTTGAATGGGTGCCACCATTTGTCATGTAAAGAATATTAAACCCTGGGCTGGAGAGATAGCTTAGACGTTAAAGGCTAGGCTTACAATCAAAAATATGTGAATACTAGATCCACTAGGAAATGAACACATGCAAACGTGGTTTACTGCCCTTTTCCATGAGGGAAAGCACACACCCTCTTTTTATTCTATCTGCTCCTGGTATGCTATTAGCACTTGAATGCATTATAGACTCAGGATTCAGGAACAGTTTCTAAGTCTTCAGTTCTGCTTGTAAAGAACGTTGGGATAGAATATCTCTGTGCTCTTAATCTCCAGCGTTGACAGGAGCTGTGTTAGGAACTCACCATCCTGTAATATATATGGCCCTTCATTAGTCTCAACTTGAAGACAGTGCTTCATTCCTCTGAGGAGAGTTTTCAATGTCCTTTCCAATGAATTTGGTGTAATGAGAGAACACCAGGGAGTGTAGATTTTTGGTCTTCTATAGTCAGCTGTGACAGACGACTTCTGAAGCATACAGGCAATTATTTTAATGCTCAGCACCTGAAATTAGTATTTTTTTTTCAGTCTAAAACAATATATATTTGCAAGTCATGTTTGCTTTCAGTTCCTTCCCTCTTTTTATTCCATCTCAATTTTTAAGGCAGGTAGTTTGCATTTACAGAATTTTCTTAAGCTTCTTTATGATTCTATGGTGAAAGAATATTTTAAAATAAGTGCAATTACTTTACTCAGGAAGTTTGATTTAGACCAAAAGCATCTATGATGGCTATGGGGAAAGAAAAGATTTTTGAGTATGCCAATGGAACCACATGTGACAGACTTATCTATGTTAAGTACAGAGAGTGAGGAAAATCCCCTAGTCACAAAGACAGACTCATTAATTAAGAAAGATATGCAGACCTTAAAGTTCAAAATGTTTAACAGAAAAGGCAATGAGTGTTGGGAGCACAAAGGTTCTTGTGCTCACAGATGGTACCAGCGAAACTAGAAATGTTAAAAATGTAGGATTGTCTTTTCAAAGAAAAAGATATGTAACCTGTTTTCCACACAGAAGGCTGGTAAAGGAGGTGATTAACAGCTGTAGCATGAGTCTTAAAAGTTCTTATTAATAAAAACAAACCCGGGGCCTGATATTTGGGTGAATGCTGGAAGATCAGAGAAGCAGAACAAGCCACAGCTACCTCATCTTGCCAATTCCTCAGCCAATCCTGTTTCTTCAGACTGGAAGCTCCTGAGTTCTCATCTTAATAGATCTCAGATGACTGCTGCTAAAAGCCTAAAAGCTTAACCAGCCTAGTTCCTGGTCCTCACGCCTTATATGCTTTTTGCTTTCTGCCATCACTTCCTGGAATTAAGGGCTCACTTTCTGGGATTAAAGGCGTGAGTCACCATGCCTTGCTGTTTCCAGTGTGGCTTTAAACTCACAGGGATCCGGATGGATCTCTGCCTCCCAAGTGATAGGATTAAAGGTGTGTGTGCCACTATTTTCTGGCCTCTATATCTAGTGGCTGTTCTGTTCTCTGACCCCAGGTAAGTTTATTAGGGTGCACAATATTTTGGAAAACGCAATACCACCACAAACAGCCTAGGTGATCTTTGCACTATCTGTAGGACTGGACCATACCAAGTTCCCAGAAGCAGGACTGGAAGTGGCTAATAGACTAGATGAGCTCTACACTATCTTCAAGACCACACTGGATCCTTCTCTAGGTCCTTAAGATACCAAGTGTAGTTTATCTATAGAACCTATCTTCATGGAAGAAGGAACATGTACTTTTGAGAAGTGTTATGATGTAATTATGCCTCATCATGTGTATGGGATTGTGTTACACCAGGAGCATTTTTTATTGTTGTTTTTGTTTTGTTTTTTATTGTTTTGTTTTGATTTTACAAATTATACTGTACTTAATAATGCCTAAAAAAAACTGCTCAGTGTTAAAGACTATAGAATTTTGAACTGACACCAGTTGTGTGGAACCAAATTTTCTTCTTGACTCACATGGACCATTCTCCTGGCCCTAGTGGTCACAAAGACCCCCGCACACACACACAAAAAAAGAGGAGAACACAACTCAAAAATTAGTAACAGATAAGCGCATAAAAACACATTTGATAGTAAACATCAAATTCAATGTGTCTCTCCATAACTAAACAACTTCTCTAGATGTGTAGAAGTTCATTAAGTTGTACAAATATGAGACCTTATTAATTTGAGTGGATGGCGATATTTTTTGCTTACAACATTTTAAAAATAACAAAAAACTAAATAATAATAGAAAAAAAGGTTAATATCTAAAAAAAAAAAAGTTCACTTGCCTGACTAGTCCATCCTTGAAAAGTGAATGCCTGGATCTGACGGGCTGTACCCACTTTCTTTTCATCACCCAGACTTGTACATGGAATAGAACATTTTTCCTTGTCTTCATCTATGATTGCCCCTTTTGTCCTTTTACCTAAACAATAGTATAAGGAAGTATATACATGCAAATGTAAAATAAAAGCCAAACTGAAAACAGTAAAATTTCACATCTCCATTTATGGTTTAAGCGCCCCCCACGCCCCGTCTCTTTCTCTTTCCTCTCTCTCCAGCTCCCCTACACAACACATACACCATACATTATTATCAGTAAGTTGATCTGACCATCTCCTGAATATCCATCTCTCCTTTAATTGCTCGTATATCTACCTATCTCTCCATCCATCCACTGCCCAGCATTGGATGGAATCATTCATTCACCCCACTTGCACATTGTGAGCTCTTATCTCTCTCTTACTTCAATGAGAAGGAATCCAATGTTTCTCAGGATTATGTCTTCCTGATATTTTCAGAAAAATACATAAAATTGTGCTCATATTTTTCCTAAAGACCATTTAGAGCAAGACTATGAGTTCTTTGTGTAATTCCTTCATGTCTGTCTTCTCTTAAGAGGCTTGAGAGTTCCTCATTCACATGTGGCATATTCCATTCATCTAACTTTTGTTTTCTCTCAAAATATGCAAGGATAGGAGTAGAGGTATGAACAGAATCAGAGTTTAATTAAAACTTAGTCTCACCTATTCCCAAGCTGAAGAATATCTTTCTCATACTGTGTCTTAGTTTATTTCTTTTGCTAAAGTGAACACCATGGCCAAAAGCAACTTAGAGGAGGAAATGGATTATTTCATCCTGTACTTCCAGGTTACAGTTCATCATTGAAGGAAGTCAGGGAAGGAATTCCAGGCAGAAAGCTGGAAGCAAGAGCTACATAGGAATCCTGCTTACTGGCTTCTTCATACTCACTCACTCACTCACTCACTCACTCACTCACTTGCTCACTTACTCAGGTAGCTTTCCTGTATAGCTCAGAACCACCCACCTAGGAATGACGTTGCCCATGGTGGGCTGAGCATTTCCACATCTGTCATCAATGGATACGATCATTGACAAAGATGGCCTTCGCCAAATCTGATCCAAGCAAACCCTCTGAGCAAACCCTCAAATTTTATTGCTGCTTCCCTAGTGACTCTAGATCGTGTTGAGTTGATGTTAAAATTAGTCATCACACTCTGATTTCTGCCTTCCTCAGTTTCCCACTACTGCTGAGGAACCTGTATGTATAAGACAGCATGTGTTATAGAAGATGTGTGTTATCTTCATAACACTTGCTTTCTTATCTTGGCTTCCAATTTCTCTCTTATCCACAGCTCACTTCTTAGGCATATTTTAACTTTCTCCAGTTATGACTGGGTGACTGATACGGGCAGTCATTGAACTTTCCATAACATTTAAGAGTCTTGATATGCTTCACTCTCTCTATGAGCTTTCTGTAACATTTTAGTATGCATACTCTTTTATGTGTGAACCCACACATTTACACGCATACTCATGATACCTTGGGTGGAGAGTGTTGCCTACTCCATATGGCAACCTCAGTGTGTCTTAGTGTCAGCCCAGATAACACACTGCCTTCCCCTCAACACACTGCCTCCCCCTCACTTCTCACAAGAAGTTCAAGTTCTTTTCAAAATTCTATGCCTTTCTAGTAAGGGACATAGACAAAAAAAAAATACTGCAATCTTGTTAGAACCCCGTACATCTTTTTAGGCCTTGGGACTTTAGTATCTATAGGTCAAATGATACCAATTAGGCATTGAACAAATTCAAATCAGCTTTACTTCAGAGTAGCTGGCACACTTCTATGTTGATGGTGCTAATTCTGTCTACAGGATTTGTTTTACCACTTATCTGTCAAATCCTGGTGTCCTAGGTTGTGTTCTTATTGACACTGGAATATGATCCTTTCGGGTTCATATAACCTCAGTGCTAGCAGGATGATGACTTTTGATTAAAGTCAGGATTGAGATCGTTGTATTTCTTTCATATTACTGGATCAGTATCTATGCTCTTAGGTTGAAGCCCCAGAGGATTAGAAGATTTGGTCTAAAACCACTGTTTGGGGAAAACTCTTACTTGGACTTTGCTGGGAGCTTGGTAAGAGATACTTAATTATTTCATTATTTTCTGATGGAGTGGATGGTTTCTGCATTGATTTAGTCTGCCCTTCCCTTGGTCCAATCCTATGACTTTTGGTTCTATCCACATATCTCACACTTAGGTTAGTATGTGTAATACTTAACAGCTTTTGAGAACTAGAGTTGGTCATAGATTTCTTTTAGTCTTATATTAGTTTTCAGTCCTTCCTCAGATCCCAAAATGGGCTCCACAAAACTATATGGTCTGTATGGTAGAATGCATTGGTTGTCAAAGCAATGATATATGCTTTTTTCAAAGGTGCATGGCACTGTCTTCAGACATGCCCTTATGTTCCCTGCAGAATTTGACTTCATATTTAGTGTCACCTATGTGTGGCACTGACCTCTAGAGTTCTTGCACCACTCTTTTGTTTTTGATTCTTTTTGAAAAGTAGCTTGCCCTTTGCCCTCCTTCTCATTAGATTTTTCTCACTGGAGCACCATCAATCATTCTTGTCCTTTTTTTATGTCTAAAAATAAATGGAAGTAATTAAGGGTGAGTCTTGCCTGACTTCCTTTTAGCTGTAACACTTGTCTCTAAGGCTTTCAGGAGCAGAATTATTTTTTCCTCTGACAGGTCCTAGGAATTTAACCTATATGGTTTAGAATTCATCCGTTCTGAAATCTTGTTTAAATATTCCTATAAACCTGCCACAGTTAAGAAAACTTTGTCTTCCAAGGACTCAATGATTTCTAGAACAACCACATACATAAGCTTTCTAGTAAGCATTTCTTTTATTTGTATATATGCATACACATATATTTGTTCAAATATATGTATACTACACATATTCATACAGATTTTGAACCTTTTAGAATCTTATTGAAATACTTTTCTTAGAGTTGAAAGTCTGTTCTTTTAGAGCTATTGCATCATTCTATAAGGTGTTAATTCATTTTCAAGGCTTTTCTATTGCATTCAGAAGTCATATAATTCTTGCAGGATAGAAGTTCATATGTTGCATCCTTAGTCAGTGGTCATCTTTCTAGAGAGCTTGGAACATCCCGAACATTAGGATTTTGGAGACAGTTCCAAACCAAATCTGTTGTCAAACATGGCAAGGTATGCTTGTTTCTTGAGGACGTTTGAAATGCTAAGATTAGAGGAATAAAGTATTAACTTCTAGAAGACATTTGCTTCACAGAATTTTGATGACAGATAATAATGAACACATCAAATTCTGGTCACATTGGTTTTACCTTCAATTGCTTTTAAAGAAGTATATCAGAAGACATCATTCTTGCATAATTTTTAAAAGCACTTGCTCAAGTTTTAGAATTACTTAACAGTCTCCATGTCAATTATGCAGTAAAATAGTTTTCAAATAACAAATAAAGACATCCCAATTCTTCCCTATAATCATTATATTCTAGAGATCATTACCTTATTAAGCTTCTTTCCTTGGCCATTTGGGTGTTAGACACAACATAAGAATATTTTTCAGTTCTAAGAATATGGCTCTGCTATATGCTTCAAAAATAATGGTTATAGAGTTGTAATCCACTTCAATCAGTGAGTGCTTTCTTTGGATGGATAAAGCCCTGGGTTGGACTATTAACACCAAACTACATAAACTGGGCATGTAAGTGCATGCCTCTAATGCAAGGTCTTTAGAAATGAGGGCAGGAAGATCAGAAATTCAAGGTCATCCTTTGCTACATAAGGAGAACCAAGCCAGCCTGGGCTACATTAATGCCCTATCGAAAAAAAAAAATGAAAAATGATTGTTTTACGTTACATCTATGCTATAAATACTCTTAATATTTTTCCCTCCTTTGACTAATTTGAACTATCAGAAGCAAGCCATTGAACTGTTTGAATACGGTCCTTCCCATGCCTGGCTCCCTCAAGTGGAGAGTGGCCAGTCAAATGTTTGTTTGTTTGTTTGTTTGTTTTTTATTTGTTTTTTTTTTTGTTTTTTTTTTTTGGTGAATGGTTAGGTGTCCTTATGGTAGTCTGGATATTTTGAACATTTAATAGACATTTAGTAGAAATTATTCCAGGCACAGGGAACATTGCATCTATGTCTGGCTGTTGGGATGCAACCACTGATATGAGACTGACTTTACTCATCATCCACATTTCAGGGATCATTATCCTTATTTTCTTGATACCACTGTCTAGAAACTCCTGTTTTGTATATATGCTATGTATAATATTGCTGTTTGTTTTACACAACAAATAAAATAAACCCATTTTTCATTATTTCATCTTGGCTGTAATTTAAGGTTATTTTCTAATGGTTGCTGATATCTTCTGTGATTCTTTGAACTAGGCTAGCTACTTGCAAAGAAATTCTTTTTGTCTAAGATGTCCTAACTTGGGTTTTTACAACTAACATCTAGAAAGAATTCATTATTAATAAACAGGAAGGATTCAAGTATGAATTGGATAGACATTGACAAGCCTATTTAATTTTCTTTTTTTTTTTTTTTTTCTTTTTTTTTTTTTGGTTTTTTTATTATTATTATTATTATTATTTTACAACACCATTCAGTTCAACATAATAGCCACAGAATCCCCTGTTCTCCCCCTCTCGCCCACCCCTCCCCCCAGCCCACCCCCCATTCCCACCTCCTCCAGATCAAGGTCTCCCCCGAGGACCGGGGTTGACCTGGTAGACTCAGTTTAATTTTCTTAGTGATTAAATCTTGTTTCCTGAAACTCTTTGGTAGTACTTTCAACTGTGTCTATAAAACCAGAGCAGGGTTTACAGAGTATAACTCATTTGCATTTGCATGCACTCTGAAGGGTCTGATAAGGATACCATTAGTTCACAGATAGCAGAGACATTTCCATTGTTTTTGTACTGTTTTTGACAAAACCACATTTTTTAAAAATAAACTAAAACTGTGACCTAAATATTCTCTAAAGTCAGATGCAATAGAGATTCAAGTTCACTTCAGGCCACAGGAACTGCTCATATGACTAATGCCATTTCCTTAAGCATGCTAAGACTCTCATACTTGAAAATAAGCTCTGTAAATAGTAATTCTGAATATCTCAATAGGTAGTCATAGAAGGAGTCATTTGTTCTTCCTGGTATGTGCATGAATCATCATCTCCATTTGGAACCTTCCATGATGCAAATGTCATGGCATCTTTGTTTGACATTAGTGAGTGAAAACCCACAATCCTGACCTCATAGTGTGGAACATCAGTCAATGTACAGTTTGAAGGGCTGGGACCAATGAGCAAAAGCTCTTGAGATGTAAAGTATTGTTTTGATAATTTTGAAGCTGCCTGACTTTTTGGCTCATCTCGGTGGCTCTATTCCTACTATATTTTAGTCACAGAATAAAATTTCTGTCCATGGTTTTTGAATAGAAAGTAAGGTTAATTTTACTCTCCTTATCTTTTTACATAATGCTCTTTCACTTGGCATTTATGAGGCCACTTAAAATGAATGCTGAATTTAAAATTACATTCAGTCATCTGTCTCATAACAGAGGGAAATGTCCTGAGTCTTTTAAATGATACTCCACCAAAAATGGAATCTTGGCATGTTAAAAATTTGGAGAAGAAAAAAATAAAAGAAATAGACATACTGTGAAATAACAGGAATCTAAATATTTAAATTTACTAAATAAAAAAATTTTTATTAACTGAAACAATTAACTGATTATTTTGACTGATTGAAATAGGTACAAAAAGAAGTGACCAGACAGGCCTACTATAATAACCAGTCTTTTTAGGAACAAGATGACATATTTACCAGATTTGGGCTTAATGAGAAGTTAGAAAAATATGTATGCTTCTTCCATGACAGAATTTGGAGTAAAAATGATCTTGAAGGGTTAGAAAATTTAGCCTAATTTTATCATTTCATCAGATGCAATACATTTCACAAAATGCAAAGTTCTTTTAGAGATTTAACAGTTTTGTTTTGTGTGTGTTACACATAAATATAGTCAACTAAAACTGTTATTAATAATAAAATACTTTGTGAAATGACCTATATATTATTTCATTTTTTGACAGATTATAATTGCTATTATTAATTCAATTGTGCAAATGAAGAAAAAAATGCAGCCTGGTAGGTGAAGGACATCATTAAGAAATAAAACTAATTCTAAGTGCAGTTGAAATTGCTGTGGATCTTCTGTGTCTCCCCTGTAACTAAGTATAAATCAGACGATTTACATCATTGATGAAGAAAGCCAAATGACATGAAAGACAATGATATGACAGTAGGGAGGTAACAGTCTTTCTAGACTAAAGCAAAGAAAAACATCTGAGGCTGTTTTCTTTGTAAGCTGTTGAACAGGACTCTTTCTCCCAGACACAAGCATGTGTAAACTGAGGGAGGTCATTATGAAACAGTGGTTAATAAGATGCTCTTGACTCTCTTAAAGCTTACTTGCTCTCTCTGTTCATGCTGTATTTTGTTTGTGATTAAATAACAGAGACTGCCTTAAATAGCTGAGATCTACTTCTTCATAATTCTAGAGGCTTGTTTGTGGTTAATATATTGTGTATCCTAATATACTTATCTGAGGGTCAGAGAACAGAGCAGCCACTAAATAGACATAGAGGCCAGAAAATGGTGGCACACACACCTTTAATCTTATCACTTGGGAGGCAGAGATCCATCCAGATCTCTGTGAGTTCCAGGCCACACTGGAAACAGCCAGGCATGGTGACACACACCTTTAATCCCAGGAAGTGATGGTACAAAGGTATTAAGGCATGAGGACGAGGAACTAGAGGCTTTTTAGTTTTTAGGCTTTTAGCAGCAGTTCAGCTGAGATGCATTCCGGATGAGGACTCAGAGACTTCCAGTTTGAGAAAACAAGATCAGCTGAGGAGTTGACGAGGTGAGTTTGGCTGTGGCTTGTTTTGTTCCTCTGATCTTTCGAATTTTACCTCAATAGCTGGTACTGAGTTTTTCATTTAATAAGACCTTTTAAGATTCGTATTACACTCAAGAATAAAGTATGGACACTGGTGGCCTCACCATGGTTTGTTGATAGGTATTATCTTTCGAGTATTTTCATATGGTGATCCCCTTGTGGGCATTTTTGTCCCCCAAATTTCTCTTTTAAAATTACATCAGTTTTATTGGTTGGTAAAATAAGCCCTCATTTCTTTTTCATCTTAATCACCTCCATATCCAGATGATATGCCATTCTGATGTAGTGAGAGTTTGCATCTCAATTTATGAGGGCAAAGAACAATTCAACTTGTTAAGTGTGTGGTAGATGTGAGCCAGCATAGAGTACTGATCCTGCAGTAGATTCTACTCAGAAAGGGCAGTTCATGGCATTCTGCATGTTCTTTCTCACTGTGAGAAATGAAAATCATTTCTAAGAGAGTTCAAAGTATGAATCCATAGTTTTCCAAGAGGATATACCCATGTATTAAAACAAGATGTCAAACTACTTTTTTACTTTTCACTCAGGGTCAGTACTCAATATAACACAGCTACTCGGTTGGGCATTTGATCTTCTTGAGAACTAGTATGCTATTAAAAGTCTAGTTCTTCCACAGTTATCTTTATCCTGCTGGAGTAGAGAGACTCTTGATAAACTGCCAAAGAAGATTACTGGCCTTCATTATATGGCTTCAATGACATATAAACTGTTCACAGCTTTTCTCTGTCTAGAAAATATTGATGCTTGGTGGTAGTGTTCCATGCTCTACACTTTAAAACATCTGCTACATTGCAACATTTAACTGATTCCTCATGCCCTACTGCTGTGTTATTTTAATGTGGTAGTGACTAAGAAAGGCAGGTGTCTTCAAAGGCTGATTCAGGTGTATAATGCATTTTGGAAATATCCTTTGCCTTGCTTTAAGCTAAGCCTTTGTGGTGCAACCTGAAAAGGCTGAGGAATGCACTTCTAAAATGAGCCTGCTTAGAAACTAGCCCACTCTATTATGAATATATATGTATCTCCTAAATAAAACCCTCATACTTTGTTTGAGGGGAGCGTTACTCTGTAATTATCAACCATGCTCTTCTTACAAGCCACAAGTAACAAACCTTCTTCCACTCTTTAATGTCTTGGCTCTGATTATTTTTTGCTTTGCATTCATTAAGATGTGAACTCATTGCATTCAGTTACAAATGCATCCTCCATAAGGACCATAGGGCTGCTATCTCAAGCCAAGTACTTTCTGAATTCTCATTACTATCAGTAATGGAGTTTTCATTGACAGGTGGGTGGCTAGTTAGCTCCACAATAATATCATAATATTGTTCCTTAAAAAAAAAAATTCCTGGTTTGAAATAGCACAGTGGTTCTCTGAAAATATATTACTGACTTGGAATTCTGTATAAGATAATTAAGCAATGCTTAGGGGAATAGAAAACAGAATCAGAAAGAAGGAGAAGAGGAGTTGTCCTTATATCATAACATGTCCTCATAAATATCTAAAAGAGGTTCTCAATACTGGCCAAGTGAGCAGGCTCTATTCAACATTGCACATGCTATACCCATGCCATTTAATAAGAGTGCACCTCTGTACACAGCATCAATGCAGTTGAGGACAGTAAAGAAAGCTGAGAAAAGGTGTCTATCTGCACAGCAAAACTGCTTTATCTCTCTTTGGAAGATGTGATTAATGCATCTCCATTTCTAATACCGAAGTCAGGTTGCATTATCTAAGAATAAGTAAAGGAACAATAAATGCTACAGTTATTTTATTTATTTATTTACTTACTTACTTATACAATATGGCTTTAATGAAGGTAAAATTCACCAAGACTGGAAGTATGTCTAACCTGAGCCTCATTTGTAGCGCTGCAAACAGAGATGGGTATGTATCAGTCACACAAAAGGACATCGGGTAAACGCCTTACTGAACACAGATAAGAACAATTACTCAAGTAGGAAAAAAAATTCTCTGATTACTGAAAATACCAAAAAATATTTTATTGGAAGTATGGCAGTAAGAAATATGGGAAAATGAGACGTGTGTTAACTGAGTCAAAATGGGTATTTATGAAACTCTCCTGCTTGGATTTCTTTTTGTCTCAATTTTCTCCAAAATGAAGCAAAGTTTATATCTAACTATCTTTAGTGAGCCTTATTAAATGCAACATTTCATGGTGTTGAGCAAGCAAGCTGTTTGGGAAAAGATTGCTTGAATTAAATATATATATATATATATTCAAACACATTCTATATACCTTCACTCCTATAATTTGGATATGTTCCTATTCATAATAGTTTCAATGAAAAGAAAACATCTAGGAATAAATCTAACCAAAGATTTAAAATTCCTCTATAATACAGCTTCTAATCTCTCCAGAAAGAAATTTAGGAAATTATATATATATATATATATATATATATATATATATATATATATATATATATATATATATATTATATCCCACAGAGTTCAATTTGTGTTGCCCATATACGCCTTGCATGTAGGACCATCCACTGTAGTGTGGTTTACTACTAGAGTCCTTAAAGAAAATCGACTGCAGTAGAATTCCGCATATGAACAGCAACAGGGTTTGGGTATAAGAAGCAGGGTGGTGGACAACGAAAGCCTCTGTTCACTGGATCCAACAACTATGTATTGGACAAAGAAAGTCATCTCTGAAAAGATTTCTGTTAAGAAATGATGAAAACACATTTTCTTCAGTATTAAACATTTATAACTTTCTATTTAAAACTCATATTTTCTCTTGTACTAAATTTGTGCCCCAAATGTTAACCTAGTAAGCAGTTTTCATTACTATTCTGCTCAGCTTAGCACTGAAGGGATGGGCTCCAGAATAGTCTGCTGTGACTCAGTTTCACACGTCTGAGAAGCAGGGAGGCACGGAGCTAAATTTATCCAGGATATAAAGTACCTTTAATACTTAATCATCACCTAAGAAAGCTACTTACTGCTTTGTTTAATAATATTTCATCATTTTATTCCTCTCATATCCCGTGAAGTATTTCTTATGTGAACCAGTTTTCAACTTTACTGTGTACACAAAATTTCAGGTACATAGACTATTTTAACTTTCACAATTCTCTCTCTCTTTTTTTAATGGGAATGAAAACAAAAATTCAAAATAATGAGGACACAAAAATGACTCATGGCAAAGAGGTAGATTTATTTCTAACAAAAATGCCAAGACAAAAGTTTGGCAGACTAGAGGTAATATGAGCACAGGATGGGTCTCCATTGTGACTCTGACAACTCACTGGCTACACATAGAAACTTATCTCATAAGGGCTATTTCCAGACTAGTTAATTACTAGGAAAATCGTTGCCAATGTATATGCTAGATAGGTTTTGCTCAATGCAACTGAATGGCTATGGTAACAATGAACAACAAGTAACAACAAAGAACCGTCCTAATTAAAGGCTGTGATAGAACAAAAGTGAATTAGTAATAGCTTAAAGGAGTTAAAGACAACCATAAGTGTGAGGGGAGGGGAGGGCAGAAAACAAGAGGGGTAAAAGCAAGCTCTCCTTGACGCAGGGCACTGTTATCCATGTCAGGGCCACAGCATCACAAGCATGCAACACCAGCACAGTCCTCTTTCTGCTAAACAAAAAGATAGGATTTTCCAAGAACTTGGCAGAGAAAATAACTTTGTAAAATGTTAGTGCTATTAAGATATAAGTCTATTTATAAAATTAGACTATTAAATAGTACAATGATAGAACAAAAACAGTCTTGTTAATGTTAGCATATGTTGAAACTGAACTAATGCTTGTTTGTTTTATTTCTTACTTTTTTCTGATACACACAAACATACAGGTTTTCCTTCCCTAAGGGAAAGTACACAAGGATTATCTGTTTTCACTGAACATGAGAATCTGACAATAATATCTTGTATTTTGTGTTGTATTTTAAAAGCAATATTCAAATTAATACATACTAAAAACCTCAATGTAAGCCAGGTGGTGGTGGCACACACCTTTAATTCCAGCACAGGTGGATCTCGGTGAGTTTGAGGCCAGCCTGGACTACAGAGTGAGATCCAGGGCAGGCACCAAAACTACAAAGAGAAACCCTGTCTCAAAAAAAAAAAAACAAAAACAAAAACAAAAACAAAACAAACAAAAAAAAAACCAAAACCCTCAATGTATTTACTGAAATTTGCCTGGAATGAAAACCACTTTACTCTTAGAAACTCTTACCAGTTTCTAACATCTATCGCGAACTATGCTTCATGCCTGGAACAGATGTTGCCCATTGGGTAGTTAGGACAAAAGGAGGAAAGAAAAGCTTATGTATCCCTCGCTAATTTTATTCTTTGATTTTGTGTTTATTTGTTTGTCCATGCATTTATTCATTCATTTATTTGTTTATTTAGAGGTTTGTGAATGTGTAGAGCTAAGAGAACAACGTGCTGGAGTGTGTTCTACTTCCACCTTATGAGTTCCAAGAATCCAACTTGTTCTGTCAGGCTTGGCTGCAAATCCTCTTATCCGTGGAATCGCATTGCTAATCCCCAGTTACGTTCATTTTTATTATAAAATTCTCCATCTATAATGTTATTTTTTTTGTTCTTTCCAGATCTTGATAGACAGATCTTAAAGCACATCCAATCCATCCTAAACACTAATCCATATTGAATTGGAACCCTTAGAAAATCAACACCTCTTGTAGCCTCCTCCATAAGAAGGGATGCAAGTTCCTATAAGAGTAGGGGAGACATCAGAATACTATGATAATCACTTACCATCATCTGCACCATTGTTAAAGTTAGGTCAATGCTAGAGCTCACAGATTCAGAAAACCAGTAAAACCACATGATCATTAATCTCTACTGTTCAAATTATCACTCAAAAAAGTTGAACTTTGTGAGGAAATCTAGAAATATAAGATTTGCTTTATTACACCCAGAATATGGTGTACTTTATGCGAAATTGTATAAAGCAGCTCACATTATCCTAATGATTCTCACGTATACTCACATGCTGCCACTCTGTTCATTACCACCTATTTTGAAGTCCAACACCAAGCATTAAAAAAAAATAGACAAATCTATTCTTTTTAATCTTTTATGAACACGTACTTGACTTATATTTTAGAAGTATATTCATGATCCATATATACTCTCTGTGTTGTTTCTCTAGTCCTCTTCCATGATTATTTGTTTATCCTTAGTGATTTCTTTCTTCCTTTAAGTTAATTGAATCAGAATAATATGGACTTGTGGTAGTCATTCAAGTGTTGTGCTTTCTCTACTGATGACTATTTTATGAAAGTTCTTTTATTCTTGAAGCTCTCAGACATCATCAGAGAGGCTTTAGGTGAAGTGGGTGGTGGTTAGTGTAGAAACTCACAACTGGCCGTACTATAGAGATTAAGTGTCAATGTAGTGCTCAGCCACAAATAGGTCATCTATATCACACCTCCCCCAAAGCCCAGAGACCATCAAGAGGAGATGGAATGATTGTAAGAGTCAGGGGTCAGAGAAGACTTGTGTGAAACAGTATCATCTGGACATGACAGGACTTTAGGAGGTCAGGGTGCCTGTGGTTGCCTGAACAAGATCTGCACAAGATAAAGCCAGTCAGGGAGTGGGAATATATTCATAAAACTCCTACTATAACTAAGGAGCTAAGGAAAATTGATGTCTTCTGGAGAAGGGTGAGTTAATTTTCTTTTAGGACATAGCTCCTGATAGGTCAACCATGTGCCAGTGAATGGTCCCACACTTATGAGTATATGGGCAGAACCAATTGGCCTGGATAGGTTATTTAAAAAAGAAAAAAAAAAGAGGCTATGAGACTGGGGGAACTGAAAAAAAAGAAGTGGATCTAGGACTTAAGGGGAGGCATTGAGGGTGAATATTATCAGAATACATTGGATATCATCATCAAAGAATATAAAAATTCTAAATTTTAAATTTTAAATTTTAAAATTGTGTTTTAAAACATATAATCTGATTAAAGGGAGTAGGTCTAGGATGTGGGTATTTAATATGGAAGAAAGCAAAACTGAACTCATCTTGAAGACAAAGACATGGCCCATCTGACTGAAAAAACCCTATTCCTTGATTTGAATAAAATAAAAAGGTGATGGATGAAGTTTACAAGAAAAGCAACTTTTGTATATCTAGGAAATGTCCACTATTTTTTAAAATGTTCAGGAATGAAGAAAGCTAAAGATCATTATGGAGGCAAGAAAGAAATTTATGTGTAACTTTAAAATACCTTGTTGAAAAGAAGTATGGATATGCCTAGCTTAAGCAGAAATTTAATTTATTTGATTAACATCAAATAACTAATAATCTCAGTGTCATATCTGTCACAGACATGTAGCAAAAAAGCAAAAGAAAGACAAAACAAAGATTACAACATTTTTAATGAGCCATTTTAGAAAGAAGGGGTTAATTTCAGCTCAAAGTTCTGGGTCAACATCTAGAATTTGTATCTAATGATGCTTTCTTGCTGGAAGAGTTCAATGCAATATATAACATCACACAGCAATAAAAAGGGAGAGAGAGAGAGAGAGAGAGAGAGAGAGAGAGAGAGAGAGAGAGAGAGAGAGAGAGAGAACATGTTTATGCCTATGTTCTCTTTCTCAGAATGGCCTAATCAGGCCACCAAGTTCTAACCATTGGTACTTCTAATCCTACTTACGTTATGATGCTAATCACTTCTCAAAAGTCCCACTCCCAAACACCATACTGGGATTATTTTCCCCATTCTTAAGACTTTAGAGATTGAATTTTAGCACCTGAAAGTAACAGGCTCACACTTAGCCTCACTCAGTTTTTACTACCCTATCCATTGTTGACTGTTGAAATATTCATGGAAATTTCTGACAGCCAATAACCTTTCACTTACTACTCCAAGATTGAAAGACTTACTAGCAACACTCATTTGAGTGGTTCTAATCAGATCCATGGCCTGTGTAATTTGTCACTAAGAAGGGCAAAATAATATATGCACACTTTGTATTTTTGAACCAGCATAAAGATTAATCTCACCTGGGTTTTTCCATAATGAAAGAAATCTGTATTCTGAGCAGCCTTAAACAATCATCATTCAAATCCTTCTTCATTTTAAACAAAACTTGTCTATAAGAATGTTGTCTATATGTATGTCTGTGGGAGCCCGTTCTGGGGTTCCTCGTGGCTTTACCCAGCAGGTCCAAATAGAGGATGATCAGGACCACGGGCCTGAGTGCAGGTGTCTGAGATGGCCTGCACTTGGCTGTGCTGGGGGAGGAGGTCTTTTGCTCCACCCCTTGGCGTCTCTATAAAAACCCTGGACCAGAGACAGTCGGGGCCCGTTGGAATAGGTTCCAGGCCCTCTCGAGGCTATCCTTTATTTTCTCTCTGTTTATCTCCGCAAGATTCTCTGCTATAAATCCTTCTATCTAATATTTCCTGCTGCTCGCACTCAAGAAAACTCTGGGAAGCTGTGGGGGTGGTGGGTAAACGCCCCACAGAATGGCGCCCGAACAGGGACTAAAAAGGGACTAAAAAAAAAGGGACTAAAGAAAAAAAAAAGGGACTAAAGAAAAAAAGGGAACAAAAAAAAAAGGGGGGACTAAAGACAAATGAACAGGGACTTAAGACAAAGTAATAGGGACTAAAGATAAAGGAAAATAATAGTTTTATTACAGAGTTTTTGGTGAAAGTGCTGAGTTAGCCCTGCCAGTGGAAAGGCATGCCGGTGTTATGGAATATATATATTTTTGGTGAGGCGGGGGTTTTATCCTCGAGAGAAAAGGAAAGCGGACTGGAAGGATGTCCGATGCTGCAGCGAAATTCTCTTCTGTCAAAATTTTCTATCTTCTATCCCTTTCTCAATTTCTATCTGTGATAAGTATAAGATATAGGGTAGTAATATAGTTTAGGAAAAACTTAGAAGTATAAGATTGTGTAGGAAAAAATAAGTAAGGCAACTAGACAGAAAAACTCTTCAATTTTCTAACTTTGGGGGCTTTGAAAGCAAACTGGGGAAAAAAATCTTTCTTTGGGCTTTACGGGTAGTAAAAAAGCTCTTCTTTGAGCTTATGGGGAAGAAAAAGTTTCCTATGGAAGCTTTTGACCTGGGGACAGCTGAAATGCTAAGTCCAATCGGCAGGAGAAAGTAATTTCTCCCTGAGGCAAAAATGGGGGTGTAAGAAGTCAAAGTTTAAAGTTGGGAAGTTTTGGGAAAAGTTGGTCTCTCTCCTGGGGAAAAAAAATCTTTCTCTTAAACTCTAAAGCTTTTCTTGGAAAATTTGGGGGAAAAATCTCTCTAAAAAGCCTTAATCTTTCTCAAAAGCTCTCAAACTTAAAAACTAAATTTGTCCTTCTGAGGACAAAAATTAGAATCACCTGAAGATATTAGTATGGGGACCACCTGTGATTAGCTCTAAGGGAAAACAACAAACTTAAGACAGCAAAACCTAAGTTCTTTCAAGCTTTAACAATCCTCCCTGCAATGCAGGAGACAGGAACAAGTTTCTAAAAACCCCTTCTAAGCTCTGTCTCTTCAAGCTAGTAAAAGACAGTGGGTCAGAGTACCCTGAGGGAAACGCTTGGGAAAGTGTGGGTGAAGAGCTACAGAGAGCCCAAAAGGGCAGGAAACTTGACCTGAGAAAAGCAAAAAAGCCAAGCTTTTCAGTTACAGCCAAGCTGAGGCATCAAGTGCTTTGTTTCTGAGTGAGCATTTCAGAATGAAAAGGTGCTCCTAATCTTCCTAATGCAAAGATCCCCTGAAGCAATGCAAATTGTTAGCATTGTATCCTCCCTTCGGACCAAAAACCCAGAGGTGACTGGCCAGGTCTCTGAGTTGGAGTGCATTTCGGGGATACTAGGGTTCCTGCAGTGGTAAACTTCCTGGAGCACAGAGATGAGGCAGGAAGGTGCAGGACCCAGGGGAAGATTGCTAATGAACAAACAAAGCTAAAGCCGGTGGGAACGGCACAGTAGTCTGCTTTCCTACAAGTCCCGGGTTGATAGGTCCACAAATGCAAAAAGGAATCTGAGAAAAGCTTCCCTATCAGAGAAAGGACCTTTCTGGGAAAACAGTAAAGCTGAACTGTGTATGAAGCAGTTGTGCTGCCGAGTCAGAACGCTGTCTGGGGAAAGAGCCCAGTCAGGGCAGAACAGACCTATCCAGGAGTAAAGCTTTCTTTTCTGTCAGAGAAAGCACCTCTTTGAGAAAAGCTTTGTTTCAACTGACTCCCGATGAAATGAGGGAGTGTAGCCCTAAGGGGTGATTGCCTTTGGCATAAGCTCTGTCCTGAGCACCCAGACAAGCAAACACAACCCACTGGGGGACTGGGCCAGGTGAAGGCCTGATGAGGCAAAGCACCTGTCCTAATGGGAGTTTAGAGATGGCAAAAACCTCCCTTGTTAAATTTTTCAGTCTGTATGCAAACCACACAGACCCCGAAAACAAACAGACAAAAAGCCCCTACCTTCAGAAGCAGGGAAAGCCGCCGCTGTAGTGTCGGAAACTGTTTCTGGGGTAGAGGGGATAAACTGAGACCAAACTGGGAACTGTCTGGGAGAAAGACTCTGAAGAAACAGAGAAGGGACATAATCCTCCCCAGAAAATGTATGACCTGAAAAAGCTGCTAGAATTGGAGGCAGATTCGGGTGAGAAAAAAAAAGCCTCTACCTCCAAAGGCAGCTAGCAGAGGTACAGAGCCGCAGATACCTGAAGCTCTGCATCTGGGGGGGAGGAACAAGCAAAATGAGATAGATCAGTGGGAGAAAATGTCTCTGAAAGAGCTATGGAAAAGCTGTTGTAAATGATCTTGTTTTTCACTGGCTAAGACAAACACAAGCCCCGAGGAAAGTTGCTATCAGAAATGCCAGCTTCAATGCGCGCTAACGAGGCAGGTGCGGTTCTGATTCGGGGGCCAGTGTCTGGTGAAGTTGAGACACCTGTTAAAGCCAGCTGAGGAGAGACCAGAAACCTCCCAATGTGCCATAGCTGAAAATGTAAAATGCTTGTTCAAATCTCCCGTTACAAAAGCAAAAAACTTTGTTCAAACCTCCCGGGCAAGAATTTGTAAGCAAGTCTGGTAAAAGAGAACCAGTTGACTCTCAGACCCAAAAAGAACTATGGGAAATGATATAAGGGACTGATATAAGGGACTGATATAAGGGACTGATATAAGGGACTGATATAAGGGACTGATATGGGACTGATATTATTATGGACTGATATAAGGGAAATGCATTCTGGGAAAGGTAGTTTTTCCGCTAAAGATGGCGACATTGCCCTGAAACACTTTTGTCAGCTCGAAAATACATTCATGGTGAACTTAAAATACAGCTTTTTTAAGAATAAGGAGGAAAAATCGTCTAAGGGTTTAAGTGTCAATTCCAGTGAAAAATTGAAAGGGTACGGAACTAGGCGCTTCGCGGTTTGGGGCTCTGTTGGTAAAATGCCTTATTTACCCTAATAGTTGTGCAAAGTTTTTACGGTAGTTGGATGACAAAAAGCTACCTATAAGAGCAAACAAGTCACTTTAAAATCCTTAAAATACCACCTAATAGCTGTGCAGTTTTTGGCGAAGAGCTTTACAACAGCTAAATATGATAATTTCACCCTCAGCATAAAGTTTTTCAGTAGAACAAACCAAAAGTACTGCTGTGATAGAAACGTTTGTTTGAATTGAAGTTCTTAGGGGAAACTATTATGAATTTGGGTGAAGGGACAGTCTCTAGTTAAAAACCGTTTACCGCTGACAGTGCATCTCTGCCGGTCCAGAACGGCTGAGAGAACTGGCAACTTTGGGGTGTGGCTTTGTCCTGAGAATGTTACAATCCCCTAGCAACAAGTATCACAACTCTATAATGACAACACTCACTAAATCCCAGTGCTTTATAACAAAGCTAACTATAAACTGTAAACTTTAGAAATGATGTACGTACTTCCTGTCTAGTTAAGAGAATCTTTCTGATAGAGATGGTGATAATAATTAAGAGTAAGAAGTAGAGAGACGAATATAAGATATGTGAGTTTGTAAAATTCTGTCTTGTTAGATCTGTGTTAAGAAATCTTTAGGTGTTTGCTAAGTTAGATATATGCTAATGGTAGCCTATATAAGTTTGTAAAATAGATCAATAGAGTTCCTTTAAGAATATAAGCTTGTAAGAAGTATCTAAGGTAGTCTTAAGACATGTAGTAATAAGCTTGTAAGATGCTAGTTGTAAATGTAAGTTTAAATAAGAAATAAGATAAGTATATAAGAATTAATAGGAAATATATTTGCTAAAGTAGTTCTATAAAGTATAAATAAGTAGATGTTAATATGTTGTATGTGAGTTTGTAAAAACGTGTAAATGTTGAATATGAGTCTAAATGCTTTGCAAGGCAAAAAATGTTATATGTGAGTTTGTGAAAAAGTGTAAATGTTAAGTGTGAGTCTATTAATGTATATGGTGAAAACGCCTGAGACACAGGAGATAGTGTCCTAGTAGACTGCAAAGTAGGCAGTCTGAATGGTTTCAAAAGCTCCAGAAGCCGCTAAGAAGCTAAGAATGGCGGACGCCAGAACCAGCACAAGGCATCCGCACTGAGATCCGTGGAATATCAACGCAGCACAGAAAAACCTGAGCTAACAGCAAAAACGGTGCGGTTTAAAATATTACTATACTAAAAAGGTCTGTCTGTGAGAACAAAAGTTGCAGAGACGCTTGTTTGAACAAAAATTAACTGCAAAAAGTTTTGGTTGAAAAACGTCTCTTCATATTTGGAAGTGAAAGCCTGATACCAGAATTTATTTCTTGTTTGAACTTTTTGAACTTAAAATGAGATAAAATTACAAAAAGATTTTGGTTATGGATTTCTTCAAATTTGGAAGGCTAGTACCAAAATTTATCATTTGAATTTTGGTACTTAAATGAAATGAACACTAGAGATTTCATTGCAATGGGACAATTTTGAGCTTACTTATAGTAATGACCTAGGAATGGTTTTCTGGAATTGGGTAAAAATGGAACTGTGTTTAAATGAAGAAATGTATTTCTACTTAGAATCAAGATGCAATTTTGTGTATGCATATATGCTTTATTAACTGGAGATTTATGAATTGTTTTGTGGAACTGTTTATGTAAAAATGGAATTACGTACAGAACTGGTTTTGTGTTATAAATGGAACTGTTTAAACAGAAAAGTTTGGGTTTTCTAACTAGGCTTGAGATTTTGCTTAAAAATTATAAAGAAAAGGAGGAGCTATGAGATTGAATTATGTTCGCAGAAACCTATTGATATTAATGCACCCTGGTTTTGTGGAGTTAAGGAAATATTTAAGTTTGATGTGAATACATCGAAGTTTTTCCTATGTTCTGTTAACAAGAAAATTCAAATGATTGAGTTAAAGTTGTAAGACGGAGAAAATTGTTAACTATATATAGCACCATATATGCTAATTCTAATGGTTCTGTTAAGAGTTTGTTTTGAGTTGTAAGATTGAGAGAATTGTGACTATGTATAGCAATATTTGTTAACCTGTTAATGGTAATGATGAAGCTAAGGGATTCTTTAAGTTTGTAGTCGCCTCAAGAGTTTTGGTTTAGAAAGGGCTTGAGGCAGCTAAGACTGCTGTGGTCACCTTGGACCTAATTCAAAAGAGAAATGCCATCTATATCATCCTCTACTCCCATACTGGGAGATGTAACAGCTATGGAGATTGCTGTAAGTCATTAATAGTTATTTTTTTATATATTAAGAAGGGGGGACCTGTGGGAGCCCGTTCTGGGGTTCCTCGTGGCTTTACCCAGCAGGTCCAAATAGAGGATGATCAGGACCACGGGCCTGAGTGCAGGTGTCTGAGATGGCCTGCACTTGGCTGTGCTGGGGGAGGAGGTCTTTTGCTCCACCCCTTGGCGTCTCTATAAAAACCCTGGACCAGAGACAGTCGGGGCCCGTTGGAATAGGTTCCAGGCCCTCTCGAGGCTATCCTTTATTTTCTCTCTGTTTATCTCCGCAAGATTCTCTGCTATAAATCCTTCTATCTAATATTTCCTGCTGCTCGCACTCAAGAAAACTCTGGGAAGCTGTGGGGGTGGTGGGTAAACGCCCCACATATGTCTGTATAGCACATTCATACATGATGCCCATAGAAGCCATAAGAGTGTATTGGATACCCAGAAACTGGAGTTGTAGATAATTGTGAGCTTGCATATGTGTGCTAAAAATTGAACCCAGGTCCTGAGGAAGAACATCAAGTGCTCTTAACTGCTGAGCCATCTCCCTAGGCTCATCATTAATTTTTTATATACTTTTTTAATGTAATTTATATAGTAGTACATATTATTTGTACATAGTGTAAATCCATATTTTACATAAATTATATATTTGCTTGCATTATTATTATTATTTTCTAAAATTAAGAACATTTGCTCATTCTTTTAAAAGAGGTGAAAAAAATTTTACAATTATTGTATATAGGTTTTGGTAACATCTCTTCTTCTGGCATCATCAGCCCACCTAGATTTTGTGCAAAATAAAAGGAATATTATAAAGTCAACTCTGCTAATTCTACCTTAAAAGATATCATAACATTGAATAAAGAAAATAAGTTACTTACAGTGTGAAAATGTACAGGTATTCTTATTTTCTCCCAGTCTCACAAATCAAATCATATCATTTGTGTTATTTACCATTTCTTCTCAGTCAGGTCACCTTTCAATGTGTGAAATTATCAGCCTGTATTAAATTAATGTACCAGTATATAAAACCTTTATTACCTCTGTCATCGTTACTTTTCTATTGCTGAGGTAAGATACCATTATCAAAGCAACTTATAGAAGGGGCTTAGGATTTCAGAGAATTACAGTCCATAACCATCATGGCAGGGAGCATGACAGCAGGTGGCAGGTATAGCAGTTGAGCAATAGCTGAGAGCTCACATCTTGAGATACACCATGTAGCAGAGAAAGCAAAACATACTGGGAATGGCTAGAGGTTTTTGGAACATAGTCAAAGACCATGACTGGTGTTACACCTTCCCCAACAAGATCACACCTCCAAATCCTTCCCAAACAGTTCCACCAACTGGGGACCAAGCATTCAAACGTATGAAACTATAGGGACCATTTTCACTTGAACCACCACAACTCTAATACCATGAAACCTCTTATTAGTCTTTAGGATACAGATTGAGCATCACCTATTGAAAGTGCTTGCTTCCCAGGATATCATGGGTAAGGGAATCATGCCTAAAGACAACATTCATTTCTATTTCCTTTAACTTTATACTCATAACCTGAAGGAAGTTTGTCTGATATTTTATTATACTTATATTTTGACTGCAACATATTAGGTATAGAATTTTCTATTTATGACATCATGCCAGCACTCAGAATTATTTAGATTTTAGAGAAAGTCAGATTTAGACACTTTGTATTAGAGATGACCTATTTGTAATTATTCTATCATAAATACCTACTATATAAACTGATTTGGATAAAGCTAATATTTTCAAGAAGGAGCTTTAACTAACCCACAGATAACACAATGTAAATGATAAACATTGTAAGATTAATCCTAAACTAATAAGTCATTAGCGTTATACAGATTTTTTAAAAGATGAAGGGGTACAGACCATTCTCATCATCATACATTTGGACATTCATGTCTTTCTAGCCCTTGCACCCCATCTCCATCTAGTGTTAATATGTGCTGAAAACTTTGACGCAAATGCTGGTAGCTGAATGTGGTCACTACTGAAAAATAGTTTGACTATATTTCCCATGCATGTTCCATGACACATTTAAGAATCATGAGACAGAAATCGAAAGCAAAATCTTTCTCGCGTTTGCTCTTTATTATTTTTATTCTATCCACACCCATCTATTTATCTACTTACTCATCATTATCTATGACTATTTCAAACTCTTCTTGTTCTTGTCTTGGCATTATCTAAATATGTCAAAGATGGTAAGTGTATGGGAAGAGAGTGATTTATTAAAATAAAACCAAACCACAGCCCTGTCTCAAATGGTGAGGCTGGCCAGCATATGCAACTAATTCTCACAACGGCATTCCGGAAAACTGATGACAAGATTGGGACTCTGGGCTAGCCCCAGGGCAGTCAGCAGTGGTAGACTGGTACACACGGCCTCATGTGTAAAGTTTCTGAACTGACACAAAGCTTAATGGAAATGAACCTTGACGATGTGGCCAATCGAGTGTAAGTGACATCCTGGCTGGCATGCCCTGGCGATTTTTTTCTTTTCCTCTCTTGAAGGCGTAATGCTTCCTATGGGGAAACTCTGACTTAGAATCCAGTTCTGGGCTTAGATAGGAAATTTTCTAACCCCAAGCCGAGTATCAGTGAATTCAGAACCTTCTATACTTCACATTCTAATAATCATAACCACCCGATGAATCATGAGGGCCACATCATTAGTTTTATCTGACAAAATGATGATTGATAAATGGCATATTTTATAAAAATTAAAACACAAAAATTGTGCTAACGATAAAAATAAGTATCAGTCATTTCATATTTTCTGAAATGCTTATTATGTTATGCCTGAGGGAAATAAAGAACAACAACAAAAAGACACCTGTACCTGTTCTTAGGGAATCTGCACTTCTGTTGGAAAAATATGATATGTAAGATAATGATCTTAATGCTTTGAGCAGCTAGTATTACCTAGGAATTATATAGATAGACATTTTAAAGTAACAAGTTTCATGAAGAAGCAAAGAAGAAAATAACTAAATTTCACTTTTTTTCTTTTAGAGGAACTAACCATGTTCTAAGAGAACATGATAGGATAGATAGGTGCCTATTATTCTCTCTACTTCCTTTATCTGGATTGCTCTTCTCATGGAGACTAAGCCTATTAAACTTGTTAATATTTTTGTTAATTATGACAAGATAATCTATGAGGCAGGAAGAATCTGATGGATGGACTATAAATAAAGAAACATATATAAAAAAAAACTACTCCAGGCACATTTTACTCAATACACTGAATCAATATGTTTTCAGTTTGTTGGGAAATACATCCCACAAAACTTAGTAGACATTCAGGAAAGATGTAATATGTATTTTGATAGACCATGGAACAGTAAAAGATAGGCAGGACAGCAATTAAGACATACTTGGAGCTGGAAAATAATACTTCAGTAAAGGATTTTCAAAGTAAATTCAATATAAGTTTAGATGGACCAGATATGTGGGGGTAGTGATAGAATTTTAGAATTCTTTAAGTGGTACAACTCAACAGAATGAGTACTAAATGGAAGAATTTACACTGTTTCTATTGTGGTTTAAAGACTCTGAGCAGGTTGTATTTATGTATTTGGATCACACACAATACACACACACACACACACACTATGAAATTGAAATAGAGTAAGGAGAAGCTGTACATGGAAAGTTTTGGTGGCAGGAAAGAGAAGGCAAAAATGATATAACTGTATTATAATCTCAAAAATAAAACTATATCTTCTTTTTTTCTGAAGAGAAGGCTTGGAAACTTTGCAATAATTGTGTGCTATTTAAGTTTCATTTTTATCAACAACGAAATTAACTCTGACAGTGACACAATTGTACTAGAGTAGTAGAGTATTCAGGTTGCCAGAAGCCAAAATATCTAGGAGAAAAGTTGACTGTCTTTTTAGGATATTGGTTTCATGGCCTTACATAATATCTGTGTCTAAATTCTGTGTTTCTGGAAATCTACCAAAGAAAATCCTGCAGAGGTATTAAAATTCTGTCTTATTATCCAGTCATTTTTCATAGTTAAAGAAGGCATAAGAGACAACTTTGGGATCATTCAAGGGGCCAAATCATATCCAAGTATAGTGTTGAATTTATTTGGAATTAATGGATATTAAAACTGACACACACAAAAAAACACCATAGCATTGTGTACTCAGTGAGGATCAATTGTGGTATGCCCTCAGATGCAAGAAGAAATACCAAATTAACTTAAACATTGAAGAGTATGGGCTGGTTAAATGACCCTATGGTACAAGATACTTGAGTTAGCACTGGTTATAAGAGATGCTGTAAATATGATCTTATGTCACCATAATATAGTGAGCATATTTGCAAAGCCATCACTGACTTAAATTCAGTTAAATATTTGCTAAAATTATGATACAAAGCTAAGCTCCATTTATAGACTAGTTTTGATAAAAGCTAAATTGTATTTTGCAGTGTTTTTGTGGTTAGTATATGATATATATATGCATATATATATATATTTGAGGGTTTTTTTTAAGCAGGATCTTATGTATGTAGTTCAGGCTAGTTACAAGATTTCTATGTGGAGAAATCCTGAGTTTCTTTCCATACTTGCAAATGCTGAGTTTATAACTTGTGGGTTAGCCAAATTAAGAATTTGTAATTGCTATAACATTTGTTTATATTTAAAAAATACAGTACAGTGATTTAAAACATACATTACATAGTTATTGTTTTATTTCATTGGGCATTATCATATGGCATTTATACTGACTTCTACATTTTTAATACCTTACTATAGCAAGATAAACTTAAACAATACTAGTGAGTCTCATAATTTAAATTTTATCTTATACTTACTATTTATTTATTCAAATTTGTGAGGTGTTTCTTGATACAGCTAAGTTATTTATGGGAATGTACTTTTGGGGATACTTATTTAATCATCCTTTTGTTATCTAAAATCATACAAGGAGTATTTCCAAACTGTCTGCACAATAAACCCAAGGATGGGTTTCTATTCTAGTCTACAATGGCCCTCAGCTCATGGTTTTGTTTTGTTTTGTTTTTTTTTGGTTTTTTTTTTTTCTTTTTTTTTTTCCTTTCTGAGACAGGGTTTCTCTGTATAATTTTGGAGCCTGTCCTGGAACTCTCTTTGTAGACCAGGCCGGTCTCAAACTCACAGAGATCCACCTGCCTCTGCCTCTCGAGTGCTAGAATTAAAGGCATGCGCCACCACCGACCGGCTCTCAGTTCACTTCTTATGTGACTACTTCATTATTAGTATCTATGAAGCACAGATATTTTTAAAAAAAACTGTAATATTACAACTATAATTATTTAATAATTGAATGTATTTAATAAAGCTGTTGCTGGGAATGTCTCCTATCTAGCAGGTCACTGAAGGATCTTTCAAGTTGACCTGGGTTTGTATCTTTGCCCTGAGACTTAATGGCTTTACAACCTCATAGCACTAGATGATTTGTGAGCTGTAAGCTCTGTTCAAATATCATTTGTGAGAGAAAATTTGACTCCTGGGGCTTATAGATCTTAGACATACCATAGCTATTCATTTACCTTCTGACTGCAACCACCTTGGCCTTATGTATAGTAGCTAGGAGAATACCTGGAAAAGTGTCTTTCAGTGTGTCAGAGGACACTCAGGGCAAATGGCTGACAAACTCACTATTAGCATATTTCAAAACTGATCTGCATAGGAGTCATATAATTAGATTAATTAAAAAGAAGAAAAGAGAGTTAAACCACAAACAGGAGATTGTGTGATTCCATACAGGACAAATGGCTGACAAATTCTCTATTAGCATATTTCAAAACTGACATGTATAGCAGTTGTATAACTTGATTAATTAAGAAGAATTATTTGAAAGACAAAAGATTTAAACCACAAATAGGAAACTGTCTGATTTCACACGCTGTTCTTCACATCTCTAGGCCCTACCTCTTTTCTTGCTTAAGTGGCAGCTACCTTTCTTGCTGTTCTAATATCTGATTACCTCACTTCAAGCTCTGATAACCTACAAGTTACCGTTCTGGTACATTAGTTAATTGTGAATGTTCATATTTTAGGAACTGGTCTTTTATACATTGCTAAATTCGATTACAATGTAAATAAGTCAAGGTATGTAAAAATGCATCCATAACCTATATTCCAAATTAGATTAGTCTAATTGCTTCCTGAACACCAACCATAGTTGAAAGTAGCAGTAGGGATTTCAGTGTTCTGAGATGTCAAATACCAACCCCAGGAAACCAAATTTGTTCAGTTTTGTAATTACTTTTTGAGTGTTAAATGACTCCATTAAATGAAATCCCACAAATTAAATATTGAAATGAACTGACCTGAACAACAAGCTGAATGTGCCTGAGGCATCAACCAGGTTTCTACTTTATTTTTATTCCCTTTTATTTGTGAGAATGATACGACAGACAAGTCTTGACTGATTTTTGAATACTAAATAAATTAGTCATGGCTGGGATGGCATTTCAATCATCCTGAGAGAGCAGACTCTGTCCTCAAAGATCACCTGCTCGCTCATGGCTTTTCTCAGAACTGGAATAAGCTGAGCAGAAGCCGTGGCAAATGCCAAAGCAATTTAGGACAGCCTGGTACTTGGAGAACAAAAGTGGGGCTGTGTCGTGTGAGAGCTGGAGCTCACTCTAAGGCCTGTGCTGAGAATGGTCCACATTCACCCACCTTTGTGAGGCCGACAGAATGACGGTGGGAGAGATGGAAAGAAAAACACAGACACTGCTCTGTATGAAGTACAGCCACATGCCAGTGCCTGGGCTGACAATCCTCATGGCCCTTATTCCACTTAAGGAATTATGAAAATTTTAGCTATTAGATCCTTCTCCATACAACAAAAATTAGTAAGAAATCTGGATACATTACAGAAGAAAGTCAGTACCTCTAATATATAGGGCTATAGTAATTAACTAGTGAATACCTACATTTGAGTATTTGTAGACATTATTTGTATAAAATAATGGTTTCATTATGATATATCACATTTGCCCCATTTTTTTTTAAAAAAAAGCATGGTCTCATTATAGCACAGTTTGACATTGAATTCCTTATACAGCAGATGATGAACTTGAACTTCTAATCATCCTGTCTCCACATTTCAAAGTTCTTTCTGATCCTTCCATCCTGCCCCTCTCCCAGTGCTAGATTATAGGAATGTGCCACCATGAACAGTGTGTGTGGTTCTGGAAGGTTTCAGCTTGCCAAGCAGACACCATAACAACTGAGCTACATTTCCATGCCTTTCCTACCCTCTCTTTTCCTTCTGTCCCTGGCTGTGATCCTCTTTTTCCCAAGTATTGTTTGGTTCTACATCTCTTTTTTTTTTTTTTCTCTAACGCTTGATTCTAAGTTTAGAATATGTAAAGTTTATGCACTTGTCTTCTGTTTGTTCTGGGAAATATTAGATAGGGATTAAATGCAAAATGGATTCACCAGGTGGCCAGATTGCTACCCGGAGCTTTATGTTAACTTATGTTTCATTCAGCTCTTCTCTGCTCCTTTGTGTGTACTAAGTGGTAACATTAAACTCAATCTTTTTGTACTTGGTCCCCCTTCTGGTCAGCTTTCACTGTGAACTTGACACAGCCTAGACTCTAGAGTCACCTGCAAAGGAAGTCTCAGTGGAGGAAGTGCCCAGATCAGGTTGGTCTTTAGGCATGTTTATGGGGACTGTGTGACAGGAGCGTCCAGACCACTAAGAGTGGAACCATTCTCTGGCAGAAAGGCAGCTAAGCATGAGTTTGTGAGCTAGCCTGTAATCAGGGTTCCTTCATGGTTTCTACTTCCTGGTCATGACTGAGTTCTCTCCCTGGCTTTCCTCAGTAATGGACTGTGTAACCTGTAAGCTGAGATTAACCTTTTTCTCCCAAAGCACTTTTGGTCATAGTATTTTTCATAGCAACATGAAGAAATGAGAGCGGTCCCTATGGGAAATCAATCCTTAGAAAGATTAAATTACTGTGGAGTCACCACGGACTATCAAAGAGCAGGTGACAGTAAAATCTTCTGATGTACATGGATTCGTTATTAACATGTTAATTTCTTTAGAAAAGTAATTCTTGCTGTCAGAGAGAGGGTTATGAAAAAATTTAATCCTGCCATTTGAGAAACATCTGATGGAGTCTTTAAGAGTGCAGACTAGAGATTACCAAATAGACTGCTCTTACCAGATGAACTTCTGTCCTCAGACTGCTGCACTTTATTGCTCAAGAAAGAGAAAAGGATACCATAGAAATACATGGGAGTCATAGAGTCAGTCAGTGATGATTT
This sequence comes from Peromyscus maniculatus bairdii, assembly GCF_049852395.1. Lineage (NCBI taxonomy): Eukaryota > Metazoa > Chordata > Mammalia > Rodentia > Cricetidae > Peromyscus > Peromyscus maniculatus. The sequence goes on along the minus strand of NC_134872.1, from coordinate 55,692,317 downwards.
AGAATTCCCACCTAAATTCCAATTCCGAAGTTCAACCACTTCTACAATCTACACTTCCTTCAATGTTCAGGATTTACAGACATCTAAACCCGACTCATGCTCTTACATCTTTACTCCCAGGCTTAAAACAAGGGATGGAGATGAAAAGTACAGCTTGTATTAGAGGTATTTTTGTATGCTTGAGACTGACCGTTCACGTGTCAGTTTTAGTGAGTGGCCTCTTGAATAGCTATCTGGCAAAACTTCCTTCACATTGCCAGAACGCAGTATAAGACCCTGGCAGCCTTTAGTGATTTCTGCTTCTTTTGGCAAGGTTGCCCATATGGTGTGCCTTTGCCACCTGGAATCACTGACTTAAATTAGCTTATTTCCTCTGTCATCTGTGTAGTTGGGAAAAACCATTGAGTTTATCTGATTCATCCCCCTGCTAGTGCACCCCATCACCTTTTTCAAGAAGACAGGTTAGTAACACCAATGTCCTCAGTTGGTCAGAGAAGATAAAATCGTCCACTTCAAGTGATGCTTCTAGTGAAAGACTGGCCTCCAGCCACTACGAGGTCTCATTATGAAGCAGAAAAAAGTCAGTTGGTCCAAGTGTGTATATAATTTTGTATGTTCTATGAATGGGAGTAGTAATTTCTTCTGTGAGATCATGTGATCATCAATGGTAAGAACAGGGGCATGGAAGTAAAGGCATAGTGCTCGCAGGGTCAACAAGCTTCACAATTTCTCCTGGTTTAAATGTCAACAATGTGCGTGAAAATAATAAAGAATTGATTTATTATTTATTATAGGAGATAATAAAAAATCACAAATCACTTAAGATACAGGCATCAGTTAAAAGGAGTAAAGATGCCTTGCAGAGCCTCTGAGAATAGAAGGAGGCAGAGAGAATGATCTATAGATAAGTATATCCATTACTATCTGCACTGTAACCAAAAGAGTGCAGCACATTCTTGACAAAAGACATGTTGTGAGAGGAAACAGTTACTGTATCAACATATAGTGCTGCGCTTCCCACACTTGCCATTCACTATGCATTCTGTGTCCTGAAAGAGCGGACCATGAAAACTGAGTTAACATTAGCCCACTTATCTAAAATCGACTTAAACAATAATAATGTCTTCAACATTTTTTATCAATTTCTAAGGCATTTGGTATAATGAATTCATGTGACAGTAAGCACAATAAAGAAAATCAGGAGAGCCTTTAGTATCCCCTTCTCCTGACAACATTCAAAAAAGAAAGCATTAAGACAAACACAGGCAATTACAGCCTCACTTGTTGAAGCCACTTCCAAAGTTCCCCTCAGATCCCTTTCCTTATTCTCTGTGCTTGCTTTGGGGTTGTCAGAAGAATCCTCAGGCACCTCTTAGCTACTTGCAAGAGAATGCAATTTAGAATTTGCAGAGTATATTTCCATGGTCTTTAATTGCCCAAACTAAATTCACCAACTTGTTTAATAAGTGCATTTAAGCATATAAATTTGCTGTTTGCAGTTTGATTCAATTAAATGTTTATTTCTCCAACCAAACATGCTCACTCTAAATGTATACCAGAAGAGTGATTTGAGGGATGTGGGTACTTTATCACAACTTTCTGTTACTAGTTTTTCATGGAGAGAAGCTAATACTCTAAAAGTATGTGTTTTGGATAGCCGCTGTTTGAAATGTTTATGACCTGAAGACAAACTTCAGAGCATGCAATATTTTAAGAAGTCTTAGCTAAATGTGTTCAGTGAATCTCAATTTGGCAAGCAATCACATCATCATCAGAGTCTCTCTCAGGGGCACATATGGCAAAGGTAGATGCTCAGAAATAAAGGTCCTGTTCACTACTTAGAAGAATTCCAGGGGTCTTTTTATGGACCCAGGCTTCTATTGGTTTTAGGAGAAGGGGCCATCCACAGGATTGGCAATGAGCCTCTTGATTTGACCAACCTAGCAATGTTTGCTAGCAAACCCATAGGCATGTTTCTCTACAAAAACAAGTGAAATACTTCATTGCATATTTATGAATACAATTTGGCTGGAAATATGAAGAAATTAAAATAACATAAAAGTTTACAAGGAGGTAACAGGTTAACTGTGAATATTCAGCAGGATATTCTGATGTGATAAGCAGGATAAGTAGTGTGATGTCTCTTACATGGTTTGAGAATGCCCAAAGCACTTTATCATAGTGGGGGGAAAAAACATTCATTCTGAAAACTGTAGAAACATTTCTGGCATTTCATGCATTCTTTATAAATACCCCATCATAGAGCAACATTTTTTAAAACTGCATATGTGTGCATGCTTATATATAAATAAAAATTATTTATCTTCACATGTACAGATGTATAGTTGGTTTATCTGAATAACTCATTAGACTACACTGGTCACCTAATTAGCTGCATCATTTTTTCTCATTTTGGATGTTGGGTAGAGGCTGCTGAAGAACTTATAAAAAAAATGTACATAGCAGCCAGCCCCTGTGCTCTGAGACGACCTCATCTGAGAAATCTAAATGGAACTCTGAGGCCTGGAGAGGGTTATGCTTCTGACAGCTGCCCCAAGACTCCAGGGAGCACTGGCCCTAATCACCAATTCCACAAAGAGAATTCACTAGGGGAAACCAAGAAAAGAAAGGACCTGATGACCATCCCCCCCACCCAGCTTCCTCCAAGTAGGCCAAGTTTATCCTGCAATGGTGGGTAAAGCTCTTAATAGAGAAACTGGAAGACCTGACAGTCTGGAGGGAAAAGGGGGCCTCTTACAATGCGAATCTGCCCTTAGGCAAATCTACTTTACATAGTCATGGTAATTATTTTGTGTGATTATTCTTCTTTAATCATCATTAGTATTAGCACATTTAATATACAAAAAACTATTTCGCTTTGTTTTTCTTTCATAAAGACCAATATAAAATATATTTAATAACCATTCAGAAATCAACAGTAAATGCTATTTCTAATTAAAGTTAATGAATTTTTGATATATGCCTTATTTTTTAATGGTAAACAAGCAAACCCTCCTTAATTTCTCTATACATTATTTGGCTCTTCAGCCTTCTATGAAGCCAAGTAATATAGATGAAATGATCACATGTTGCATGAGAAAGATAGATAAATGTTGCTATGTAAATCAGTTTCTGTTTCTTTACTCATAACTGGGTTGCCTTTAAAATTAAATTTCTAGACAACAAATAGGTTTGCATTAAATACTTGGAATACCATGAATTAACTGACATTTTCAGTATTTAGGAAGTAACTTGGTTGTTTTTTACATGGATATTTAAACGTCACTCTAAAAATCTTAGACTATTCTTCCAGTAACATTTGTTACCACTGTTGATTTCTGTAGTTCCTGTCGGGCCTTGGGTAAGTAGGCATTCAGCACCTGCCACGTGGCATATACCATGGGAGCGACTACATGTTTCAGCAAATCAGAGGAGCTCAGCTTTGGAGATGTGTCTCTCCACTGGGCTATGATGATCAAGGCCCTACATTTGCAAATTGGCAAAAGTGTGTTTTGGTTTGGAGACAAGCAGTGGGAGAAAATGAAGGATTGTAAGCAAGCCCAGCTGCACATAAAACAGACAGGAAGCACACCACCAAATTTTTTACCCTGAGTTTTATCCTGGAGGTAGGACTTTAATTCTCTAATTTCATTGTCTCCTTTGTGTCTGACTTGGCTCCAGGTTGTTGAGTTACAGAACATCTTCCTCACTTTGGATACTGACAGGACCCCGGTCTCCTTTCTTCTGTTTGTTCCACACCTGCTCTCTGTTGTCTGGAGCCCATCTGTCCACAACACTGTCTAGATATGCCTCCCATGTGGATATAGTGTGGGTCTGCAGTGCTTCAGAAGCAACTCGATTGAAGAAGACAGAGAATATGTTCCTAATGGAGCTGCTAGCATAGTTTCTCATAGAAAGTCCTCCATTTTTGTTGTAAGCTGTTAGAAATAAAGGCTTTTCATGAGGAACCCCATCTGCTCACAACTCATGTTCGCTGCTACTCTAAAGAGCAGAAGACTGAATTTTTGAGAAAAACAGGTGCTTGCCTTGAGATTTACTGTAATTTCTGTAATTTAAGTTTCGTTGGACTAATGGCAAGTGGCTCAGATGTCATACAACATTCCTAATGACTTCCATTCAAATGCATCTTGGCAAAGTTAATGCAAGTCACCTGGACCAACAGTGTCAGTAGCAGAACTTTCAACGGCCATTGTTTCTCATCTTTCCTGTTATTGTTCTGGATGGCATGAATACTTTCTCCTGTCAACTGGAGTGATGCATGTTTTGAGAAGAGATAATGTTCTTGAGAAAGAGAGCTTCCATTGACATTTTTGTAAGAGGAAAATGCTATTCATTTCCTACTTCATCAATCTACTTAATGAAGTAGGTAAACTAATTTAATCACTTTCAATAAAACAATAGGATGAGTAATCTTCAAATGAATTCCACATGGAGGATTCTTATCAAATTAATTGGTGGCTTTGCCATTGTGATCTAGTTAGCTACTTCCTTGAATTCCATTTTTGTTCAAGTGAAAAAAAAAAGAGATTATTTTGCTTTTAAGTCTTAGGTTTTAGAATAGTTATAACAATTAAACAAAAAACTATATTAAACACATTGATTAACAATGTTCAGCAAATTATGAAGTGATACTTTCTCTTGTTATTACTGTTCCCGACTAAACAACCTCTGTTTTCATTAATCATCTTTGTTCCTGAGCTCCTGCCCTGCTAATTATCTGCCTCTCACATTTAAAAGTTTTATGATTGTTTGTTTTATCCTCGGGATGCAGGACATTTTCAGCGGCTGCATCAGGCAGTGAATAGTTAGGGTGATTTCAAATTGCACATTATTAAACCAGGTCATGTGCTAGGAGACCAAACAAATCGCAACATAAAACTTTTATATTCAGGAGTAGGAAAATTAGAGCATTTTATTGTAAGATAGCTTCATCTTTTCTCCCTTGGAGATATTCTGACCTCTTTTGTAGGGTTATTGTGATGACTATCTAATAAAAATTGTTGCAAAGCACTTTGCAAATATAAAGTGCAACATAATTGCTTAATAATAATAATTAGATTTGAGTCCATTAGCACACGAAACAATCACCATAATCGTAGCAAATAATTTAATTGTTCTGCCTTCCTTTCTTGAGGATTTTCATATTTTGTCTGAGGACACTTACCCTCCTTGTTTCTGAATGACTTTCTCTAACTGCACTAGCATCAACAAGGCTACAAAACTGCTGATAGTCCTCCTCCTCCCTAACACTGCTATTTAGAGGCTTATTATGAACTAGAACAGAATTAACGGCCCAAGTTCTCTGGGTTGAACTATGAAGTATGGACAAGAGCACAGCATTATGATTAGAAACAGCCAGGTTTGCTGTTTGAGTAACAGCATGCAGACTCTCTCTTTGCACTTCACCTACTCTCTGGTAAATTCATGAATTATCTTTATTGTTAGTAAAAATGAGTTTTTAGTCTTTTAATTCATATTTGTTGTAAAAAATTATTTATAGTGTACCATGCAACATTTCGACACTGTGCATACTGGCAATATTCAAATTAAGGCAACATATTCACCTACTCAATCATTTATCACTTACTTGTGGTAAGATCAATTAAAAGCTCTGCTAGCTTTTTTAAAATATTTGTTTTGTGATTCTTATGGATCTGTTGGTAATGAGCTCAGGAAGAGGGGAAACCGTTTTCATTCTTGTAATCAACAATCACACTGCTACAACCCCTGAGAACATAACCAGTATTTACTGAGTGTTTACATCTACTTTGGTTCTGTGACAAGTGTAAAATAAGCATCAAGCATCCTGTGTTAAGTTTTACAGAAACAAATCCACAAGATATTTTGGTTAAAACCTCATCCAAAGTTGCACATGTAGAAGAAAGACTCTTATTAAGAATGATTTTCATACTTGAACTATTGTCATGATGGGACTAGAGAGATGGCTCATGGATAAAGGCACCTGTCACCAAATCTGATGACCTGAGTTAGATACCTGGAAACTACAGGGAAGAAAGAGGTTATCAATTCCTACAGGCTGTCCTCTGACCTCTGTTTGCATGCCATGTACATGTATGTGCACACACATGACATGAAATACATAAGTGTAAAAAATATTTATAAAAAGAATGGTATCTCTGCAAAAAAAAAAAAAAAAAAAAAAAACAGTGGTTTTTCTCTTTGTGGAACCTCAGGTCAAAATTTAAGTAATTTTAAAAAATCTCGTTTAGAATTTTTAATGCCCTAACTACCAGTTTAACTCTTTTCTCCTGCATAGACACTGAACCTAAAGTTAGCTTTAGGTTCAGCCTGCCTACAAGAGGAAAATAATAAGTATGACAATTTTAGCCAACAGTTAAAGCTGCATTGCAGCCCACTGCTCAGGGATTTATGTGAATTAATTCGTTTCTTCTTCATGGCAGTCATCAGAAGCAGTTCCTAGAAGCAGATGCAGAAATCCACAGCCAAACACCAGGCAGAGCTCCAGGAGTCCAGTTAAAGAAAGGGAAGAGGGATTCTATGAGCAAGGGCATAAAGATCATGATGGGAAAATCTACACAGACAACCAAACCAAACTAGTGGGAACTCATGAAATTTGGATCAACAGCTGTGGAGCCTGCATGGGACTGGAATAGGTCTTCTGCATAATGAGACAGTTGTGAAGCTTGATCTGCTTAAGGGGCCTCCTAGCAGTAGAAGCAGAATCCATCCCTGGTGCATGAGCAGGCTTTTTGGAGCCCACTACCTATGATGGGACACCTTGCACAGCCTTGAGGCAGGGGGAGGGGCTTGGACCTGCCTCTACTAAATGTACCTCTCTATGGGAGACTTACCTTCTTGTAGGAGGGAATGTGAGGTGGGTTGGAAGGGGGAGGCTGGAGGGAAGAGGTGGATCTTTGATTGATATGTAAAATGAATTAAAAAAATTCTTGATAAAAAGAAAAGTAGTTCCTACTATTATTAAGGAATTTAGAAACTTATCAACCAGCTCATGATTCAGAAAAGGTGACTGGGAAAGCTGGAATCAATTCCATAACCTAACTCAAGCGCTCATAATCTTAATTGCTGTTTGAATGCATATAGTTGGGTATCTGGTATGAAGGACACTATCAGAACTAAGTCCTTAAGGCACTAAGTAATATTAACAGAAACAAGGGAGGGACATTCTAGGTGCTGTATATTTTAAGATTTAACCATAGAATAAAAGCATGCATGGGAAGCATCTTTGTTCCCGAGAAGAACTGTTCCATGGTTTTAACATATTAGTTAGACAGCTCCTTATGTCCTCAGGTTAAAATATCTTGCACCCTCCATCCTGTAGAAATTTTTCCATAAAGGGTCATTTATAAATCATTCAGTAACAGATGATGTTATAACTAAAGCAGTGGGAGTTTTGAAACATCTACATCGGATTAAGCTTGTGTTTATTTCAAAAAAGGCTCTGATCTAGCTTAGATTTTGGCAGGCTCAACATGAGCCCAACATGAACTATTGTAATCAAAGCTCCCTTTTTATTTTTTATTTTTTTGAAAGTCAAACTTGGAGTATTTCCAGTCCCAATTAAACATCATTTGATGTGTTTAGACTTATCTTTTTCTTTTTAGAAAAAAAAAATACTTCTCATTCTCCCTTCATATTGATGGTCATGAGAAGTTTAGACCTACAATTTTAAAAAGCTGTTATGAAAAATTATAAGAAACCCTCAAGGCTTTTATGAATTTTATATCAATAATTGTAGACCTGAAACTCATAGAAAATCTTAAATATAAATATAGTCATCAAATATACAAATGTACTTTGTCTTCTTTTTCTAATTGTTTCAAACATTTGAAAATCTGGAATACTGCTTTGTGCCTCTGCTGTGGATTGCTTCAGTATTTTACAGATGGGACTTATAATTATTTAGTAATAAATAACCCATTCCTGATTTAGCCAACCAAAAAGTGTGAGGCTGCAGTCATACCAATGGGGAGAACTCAAGGGAAGACTCTTTAAATGTCTCTCAAGAGATTTTGTTAACAAAATAATTTATGATTATCTCATACTGTGCATGAATAACCCTCATAAATATGGCACAATACAATCCAATTAATTATGCATCCTAAATGACTTGATAATTTATGAAATTGTGGGATTCTATTTAGCCTCACTTTGAAAACTGAATACACAATTCAAGAAAAGGATAACTCCCTCACATCAAACTGATGTTTTTGTTTTGTTTTGAGTTATTTTGTGGGGTTTTTGTTGGTTTGTTTGTTTTAAATGCAGCTAGAAAAGCAGCTCTCACATTGTTGTGTGGACTTCTATGTTTTTGGGAAAACAATTTACATATATTATAGTTTGGTATTTAATTTTTGAAGTGTTTCTGGCTCAAGTGATTATATTGTAAGTGAATTGCACCCTAAGTAATTCCTTCATAACATTAAAAATATAAATAAGAAAGTGTGCCTATCTAGTAAACAAAACTATATGTCATAAAAAAATGGATCTATTGTAAACAATTAATAAAAATCTTAAATGAAATAAATTCTATATGTGAAGGATTAGTAAAGAAATACAAAAGCCTTGGAGTGTACAATGTTATTTATTTTTAAAATGAGGGATGCAGACATCTTCAGTTCACCTGTGGCTAAAGCTCTACATGACCTGAAGAGGATTAAATCTCTGTTTCTTTTGTGGGATCCAAAAGTTGCACATTGCTGTGAGCTACAGAAACAAAAGCCCAGCTGGCTACGGCAGTTTCCACAGCGTCTGTGAGGGTGTCTTGCTGTATTCCAATGTTTTGAATTATTGTGACTTGTTTTACAAACTCTTAATTATCAAGGGATCAATGCTTTGTGAAAGTATCGCCTAGATGAAGAGTGAGAGAGCTGAAATGCCTCTTGATGGTGTTTAGATAGATGATGGAGTGATTGCCAGGCTTCTCCCTCTCTGGTTTATAGACATCTGAAGTGTATTCACGGCAGAGTTATTGGAGAAAGGCTAACAAGCCCTCCTCATAGCTCAGCTAATTTTCAATGAGTATAACCTGCAAAGGCAGTGAGTTGGATGCCAAATACAATTCTATACATATTCTATAGCTTTTTTCTTCCTCTTATTTTTTTCAGTTTAAAATTGTTATATATTTACAGAAAGTAAGGAGAAAGAAAGAAAGGAAATGCCATAAACTCAAATCCTTTACCTGACTTCACTAATATTAATATTTTGCCTATAATACAGTATTAACCTTGAACCTTGACACTGTCACAAATCACAGACTGAATTTCAGATCTCAGTAGTCAGTTGATTTTCTATGAGTTTTAGGTCTACAGTAGCAGAGGGAATGTCATTGCATGTTCATGGGTCTGTAGAATTACTATTGCTCAAAAGACCGTATTACAAAAGTCAACAGGTTCAATGCAATTTCAATTAAAGTTACAATTGCAGTCTTCAGAGAGCCAGATGAACCAATCCCATTATGAATACAGAAACACATAAACTTAAATAGCGAAAATATTCCTGAGCAAAGCGAATAAAGCTTGATATGTTACAAAAACTGACTTCAAATCACACTACAGAGACATCACTACAATAATGCCATGCAACTAGTGTGAAAACAGAAACAGAACAATTAATAGAATAGAGGCCTCAAAATTAATCCGACACAATCACAGCCATGTTGTTATTCAGAAAGGTAACCAAAACATATGTAGAAGGAAGCATAAATGAAAACTGTATTTCAATATTAAATGGAACCAAATTCATACTTCTCACCTTGTACAAACTAACAAAAAGTGAACAAATTTCTTAACAGAAGACTAAAAAAATTGAAACTACTTGAAAAAGACTCAGTGCAAACACTTCAAAATGTGAATGAAAGCACTGATTTTTCTGAATAAGAATTGCAGAGCTCTGTAAAGAACAAATCCATTAACAAACGGGAGTGCATGAAATTGAAAAGCTTCTTCACACACACACACACACACACACACACACACACACACACACACACACAAGTAATGAAACAGATGAAGAGACAGCCAGCAAAATGGGGGCAATCTTCACCAGATATTTACCTATGAAAGAATAATATCCAGAATATCTAAATACTAAAAAAATATAAATATCAAAAGTGCAAATATTCCAGTCAATAAGTTGGAAAATGAATTGAAAACACATTTTTCAAATGAATAAGTGGAAACCCGAGTAACTATATGCCCAATATTTTTATGCATCAGAGAAATGTAAATCAAAACTACATTGAGATCCCATCTCACCTCAGTCCAAAGAGAAGAAGATACAACATTTAAGGGTTGGTAAGGATACAGGAATTGAAAACATTATGCACTATTGGAAAGGATATAAATTAGAATGGCTACTATGGAAACAAGAAAGGACATTCCTCCAAAAGCCCACAGGTAGAACTTTCTTGTAATTAATATGCTTTACATTCTGAAGATGACTTCACTGTTAACAAAGTCCTGATTCTCCTTAAATATTCTGCTTTGTCAGATAGTCATCTTATTTAAGATTTATGTGTACATACTGGCCTAATCTTCTGCTATAACTCCAACAAAAGGTAAGTTTTCAGAGTACTTAAAATACTGTTCTGGTGTCCCTTAGTTTTCTGTTTTCTCTGAGGCTACTGTATAACTATGGATATGGTACTGCACAACTCCTTCATTACTTGGGCTACCTGGAACCCTTCTGTGGGAAATACTGTACAGACTGGCAATGGATATCTTTCTGCCATAGAAAGCGTGGTTATAATATGGCTGGAAACTTGCAGATGTCAGACAACTACTCAGGAGATGTTCTGGATTTTGATCTTCAGTTAGGAGCTTCTGTCAAGCTCTCTGGTTTTTTTTCTTGCCAGTCGTCTCACTGGAGAAGGCCTTTTTGGCTCTTTTAAATTTTTTATGTATTGTAAGTTCTAAATTACAGACCACTCTGAAATACGTATAGAAAATAAAAAAGAAAACTCGAGAACTTCATTATGTTAACTTATGGAGGGTACTAACAAATCAATCTTCCATTTTCACATTTATTAGTCATCTTGTTATAGTTGAACTGTACAAAGGATAATTCATTTAAAGGGAAGGAGCAAAGGAAACAAATTTATGCCAACCTGCTCCTAGAACCAGTCTCTAATATCCTGCTGTTTAGTTTTCTTTTGTGTACCATGGGTATACTCTTACATAACATCACTGTAAATTTGAAAATAGCACATGTTAGCTGGACAGTGGTGGTACAAGCCTGTAATCCCAGCACTCAGGAAGCAGAGGCAACTGGATCTGTGAATTTCAGGCCAGCCTGGTTTACAAAGCAAGTTCCGGGACAGCCAAAGTTGTTACACAGAGAAATCCTGTCTCAAAAAACAACAACAACAAAAAAATTCATTTAGTGCAGTGACTATGGTAAGAGATCTAGCACATATTATTTCTTCCAATCCTGGTTCTTTCTTTAATCATGTTTTTCAAAGCTGTTGAACGATTCCACTAGTATTTTCAGAGTTCTCAGAATAATGAGAACAAAACAAAACTATCATTTCTCTCTCTTTTATAGCAGTGGTTCTCAACCTCCCTAATGCTTCAGCCCTTTAATGCAGTTCCTCATGTTGTGGTGACCCCTAACTGTAAAATTACTTCATTGCTACTTCATAACTCTAATTTTGCTACTGTTATGAATCCTAATGTAAGTATCTTTGTTTTCTGGTGGGCTTAGGTGACCCCTGTGAAAGGGTTCATTTTATCACTGAAGAGGTCACAACCCACAGGCTGAGAACCAACCACTGCCCTATAGAAATCGTTGCAGAACAGAGTTACTTCTTTTCAAGTTCACTCTGAAGTGCCAATTCTCAGAATAGGACTGTGGAGTCTCAGTTTGAGAAGAAGAACTGTTTTTCTCCTCTTCCTCAGTCACAAAGTGGTTCATTAGAAACAAGAATTAAAGGGATATTTCTTTCCATGCTTGTAAATTAGAGAAGTAAATTTTTAATGTCCTTATCACTAGTATCTTTCCTCAATGTCACTATTGATGCATGTTTATTCCTTTTGACTCAATTAATCAAAGGAGTGTCACACTATTAATGAAAATAAACAACACAATGCATTCAAAACTCCAGACACCAATTATTTTTGATTGAGTTACCTAATTCATGACAATTATGAGGTTGCAATATAATGAAGAAAATATTTTTTCAGTGGGTAGTTTGAGGTCAAGTACACCTTTATGTGAAACAATAACCACAAAATTACAAGACATTATGAATAGACATCTGCACAAATAAACATATGTTCAAAAGACTGAATGGACAGAAGAGTGGAAGATAATGTGGATTGGAAGATATATAGACAGATTCCACAGAGCATCATTCCTGGTACCATAGACAGATATCAGGTAAGTAGTAGCATGAATAATTCAACTGTTCCAAATCAATGTTAGTCTTGTGAAAGACAGTACTTTAGGGATGAATACAATTTTGACAAATAAACAGTATATACGTGAGTCATGAGAATGAGATGACTGGCAATATACAAAATGTGACACACAAAAAACCTACTATTCTATAAGGTGACACAAGGCTCATGGATTAAAGGTAATTTCCAGAAAAATGAACTACATCTGCACAAAGACCCAAGGTTTGTCAATAAAGTTTGATCTAAGTGTAAAATGAAGATATGTGGTATAAGGACATGGTCAAGGAACAGTTATGGAGTTCATGAATGTCTGTACTGTTCATGACTTTAAAAACTACCACAGAGGTTATGGACATAGATGCCTGACAGCAGGAGATCAGAAAAGAGTGAGCTTTGGCTGAGGAAGCATGTCATTGGTGGAGTGCTTGTCTAATATGTCCAAGGTTCTGATTTTGATTTCCAGCAATGATTAAAAAAAAAAAGAAAAAAAGAATGAGTTCTGAAACTGCATATTTTGATATATTTTGGTGTGAAAAAAGATAAAGAAATAGGAAAGTAGTGTCAAGAGTTGGGACTTCAAGGGATACTGAAACAAGAGTGGATAATAAGGCTTATTTTTCACACTCATTGAAATAACTCAATAGAGAAAGCAAATGAATGAAGCAGAAATGATGGTGACACATATGCAAAACTTTTCAGGTATCATGGGTGAGAAAACATCTATAAGAAGCCAAGACTATTGAGCAAGGAAGAAGAAACTTAGCACTATGACATCAGCTATATATAGATATATAAATACTTTGTGTGTGTTTTAGTATATGAAAACCTAGAAGGCCTATATGTAAGGGATATTCCCCAGATATATTCCAGCACTGCTTTAACCAAGGAAGTGATCCTAGATGACTGAGTTATACTTTGAGGATTTTCATCATCCATAACTCCTACCTGACTTTGTCTATCCATGAAGTATGGTTCCTTTCTGATGTAAAATTGTTCTACAAAATCCACAGTTCTCCAGCTGAGATTTGACTATGATTTGCTATTAAGAGCAGTTGCTAAATACTTAGTGGAAATAATATTTCTCTTCTGAACAGCTTATGATTTTTTCCAACACTCAATTGAAAATAATATTAAAAAGCTAAAAATAAAAATTCCCATTTTTGTAGATACAACAACTTAAAATGCCATTATATATTTTGATGATTTTATAGCTCTGGGCAACATGATTATCATTTACAATGTGTAACATTTAATAAGGCAATTATAAATATAACATGCTGTAAAGCACTAGACAATAGCAAATAAATGGAGCCTTTTCATCTTAGCCCCAGAAAGGAGTTAATGTAGCATACTCCTAATTTATAATCCAAATACTAAATAAAATTCAGCTTAGCAGTTATAGCACATCTAAGGTGTTTCGTATCATAAATTTCATAAAGCTGATGGCAACTCTGTCTTTTTAATTGAATGAGATTTGAGATGAAGTGAATTTTAATACGTATACACTGTATAAAATTATAATGTGCTAGGATTTTAAATAGTGCTAAATTTTGTCAATATTACTTCTCCCTGCTTTAGGACTCTGTGTAAATTATACATAAAATAACTGCTAAAACTAAAGGAAATGACAGGGATGTAGAATTAGATGAAAACTTTTAATGCAGATTTTAAGGAAAGTAAATGAGAAACACGCTTTAGCACTTCCTGGAAGGAGGGTCTGTAGCTAGAGTTTTCCTGCCTTGCCCACAGTCAGGACAAATCTTTGTCACCCGCCAGTCCCACAGCCGCTCAGACCCAACCAAGTTAACACAGAGATTTATATTGCTTACAAACTGTATGGCTGTGGCAGGCTTCTTGCTAACTGTTCTTATAGCTTAAATTAATCCATTTCCATAAATCTATACCTTGCTTGTGGCTTACCAGCATCTTCACATGCTGCTTGTCCTGGCTGCGGCTGGCAGTGACTTCTTCTGCCTTCCTGTTCTTTCTTTTCTCCTCTCTGTTAGTCCTGTCTATACTTCCTGTCTAGCCACTGGCCAATCAGTGTTTTATTTATTGACCAATTAGAGCAACACACTTGCCATACAGAACATCCCACAGCAAGGGTCAGTCACTACATTTTCTTTAAAGTAAACTTTTGGTTCTGGGAAAACAGGTGAGAAGTTGTGAGTGCTTGCTGCCCTTTCAGAGGACTGAAGTTCAATTCCTAGTGCTCATATTATCAGGTAGCAAATAAGCATGCGTAATTACAGCTACAGAGGCCCCAAACAGCCTCTTCTGGCCTCCATGAGAATCTGCACACATACACACAGACACATACATATACATATAAGTAAAAATAAATCTTAATGGAATTGGGACAAAATAACAGTGGAAGAGTCACACACAGATGTGCTCAATTCTTATATCATTCATTAACATATAATTAATGTAATTCATTAGCATATATAGTAGTCATTCTCACTGCCCTGCCTTGCTCCCTTCCTGTTTTCATATATCTCCTTTCCCAACTCACCATCCTTCTAATTTCACTGTTTTTGATCACTTTGTGAGTTTAATTAAGGAGCGAGGTTATTTACAACACCATGAGAACCTAATGGAAGGACTTTCATTGAACTGTATTTTGAGAAAGATACAATAAATAAATAAGATGAACAGTATTCAGAGATGCTATATTAGCAGCAGTTATAATTAATGGTAATAGAAACAATACTAAGATTGTTGAACATATTGTCAGTTATTGTTTTGTACAGTCTTCTTGATTATATAAGAAAACCCAGTTACTCAATATTTACTATAGACTTGAAATTGCCAGTGGGATAGTGTAAAAGGTAGGGATTTTGATAAGTGATCAAATGCTGGCATATGAGGCTCTGCCAGCATGAATAGATTCAGGGTGCTACAAAGAGATTCTAAGAGCAACAGAATGTAGGATGAGCTTGCTCTTTCTTATTTTCTTTCATACATGCTCCTTACTTTCCACCATGCTGGGCTGATACAACACAAAGACCCTTTCTACATGCTGCCATTCAACCTTGGGCTTCTCAATCTCTAGAACCAACAGCAAAATCAACTAATTAGGTTTATAAATCATAGAGTTCAGATTTTCAGTTATCATAGCATTCAACAGACTGAAATAAAATCTAGCATTATTGTTAAGCCCATGTTCCTCCTCCTCCAGTCACTTTTCTTCCTTTATTTTTATCTCTCTCCCTTGTTCCTTTCCTTCTTCTCATTTGAGGATGACCAAACTTATGTCTGGTTGTTGTAGAAAACCAGATGATTTGAACTATGTATACACTGTGATGTTTCCATAGAAAGAGACGTCATATGTATTAACGCAATTTCTTACCATTTGTTTTTGTCACTTCAAAACCAAGTTTTTAGCTGTTTTTTTAATGTTCGACATGTTGTTATTTAGATATAGCCTCTATTTGTATTCTGTAACGTTAACAAACATTCCATAGCCCCTCAGCATATTTGCTTCGCTCTACCCCTGGTAAGTACTGTTTAACTCTCTTCTTGTGAGTTCAGTCTGTTTTTATTCTACACTTCAGCGAGGTCACACAGCATTTTTTATTGTTTGGCTTCTTTGTTTAACTTACTGGCCTTTGTACTCATCTCCATTGTTACAAATGACAAGATTTTAAAATTAACAATGAAAACCCACTGAACTAATCATGCTAATATTGATCCAGTGCCCTGCCTTTCTCATTTCTCATTGCTTTGTTTCTTCATGTTAGATGTAGGAAACAAGACAATTTTACCTATACAATTAAGACCATGAAATCCTTTAAACAGTGGGAGAAGGGGGAATTACTGGAGACATCTGCTATTCGTTGCTCCAGTGTCTACATTGTTAACTTGTCCTTTATACAGCTATTCATTGTTTCTAAAAGTGAATATCAATTGGTTCAAGAAGATGTATAGAGAGAATGTGAAACCTTGTCTGTCCTTTGCTTCCAGCCTGAGTTTTCCAAAGTGAAATTCAATAGTTACTTTCAAACTTTCAGAAACAAATAAGTTTTACATGTTATAAGGCATGTTATTATTATATTTTCTTAATTTCAAGCAAAATTTGTCATTTTCTCACATTAAAAACTTAAAATACACAAAATTTAAACTTATACACCCCCCAATGCACATAACTTGTTTTCTTTCAGGTTTATTATCATGGTTCTATTTTTAGATTTAGGGATCAAAGCCAAAACATTTTGAAGACTGTTCATTCTGGCTTTCAGACTAACTACTCCTGTTTTTCTGTGTGCAGGAGGAGGCTGAGTAGTCTTGTAGAAATTAGTCAGAATGCACACTAAGGAAAGGTCTGATCATTAGGATTTGTTTCAGATTAAAACTTCTTCTCTTGAACAGTGTAGTAAACAACTCCACACACCAACAGAATTCTATCTGATACTCATGTAATATACATGAGACCTGGGCATTTCTTAGGCAAAATAAATTGGCCCTCTCAATGTAGCTAGTCATGCTTGCTTAGTGAGAAGCAAGACTACCCACCTTGCTTCAAATGAATATCATAGTCTCCTCACCTAAGGAGAAAAATAAATTGGTATTATGTCACCAATACCTCGGTCTATAACCAAAACAGGAAAACACTGAAAAAAAAATCAACCAAACTCTCCTCTTAGACAAGGCATTTTAATACGTGTCTGCAAGTGTTTTGTCTTTATCCTTATAAAAGATGTAGTCTATCTACATTGCTGCCCTTGAAGTACAATACGCATGTGACAACACAAAGGATTACAAATGACACTAAAACTGTGTCACATAAGACCACATAGCTTGAAACTTGCAAGAGTGAAATACTCATTTTAAGAGAGATTTGAACTACAAGATAGAAAGGTTGCTGGTCAAAAATAACACCCTGCTGTAGAGTTTGCATATGTTCTCAGGTCAATTGAACATTGCCTTCCTTCATTTCAAGAATGCAACAATCCTATTTCAATTCAAATAGTCCCCAGCTGATAGTATCTTTCTAGCTGAAGACCAAGATACCATGAAGCTGAAAGACAGTATTATGTTGAGACATTTCATTTACATAACCCAAAAACACATTTAAAGTGGTCATTATTTACGACTCCAAATTCTACTTTATCACAAGGAAATAGCTTTCTAGAGAAATGCTTTAAGTTTTTAATTGAAGATCAGAATTGGAATGGATAGTAATTTCATCATGATTTACTCTACAGTGAGAATCTATTTTGTAATTAGTATCATATAGATTTCTAACTATTCATCAAAAGGGAAACGAGTCAAAATTGTCTTTTTTGTGTATGTGTGTGTGTGAATGATTTATCTCAAATGAAGTGAAGATGTCTCTACAATAACGTACAATACTCATCTTCCTTGAGAGTGAACTACACAATAATATTCTTCCATCATATTCCTTATCTAATACACTACAGTTTTCAATGAAGTAATAACCAACTAAGCTGTGTGGAATTACCATTGAACCCACATTGTTTCAAAAATCTTTAGTGCAATTGTATACTATTTACTAAGGCCCTGCAAGGAAGATTTCACTTTCAACATTGAACTAACTGTAAGAAAAGTGTTTAGAAATTTATGGCCCTAAGATTTCAGTTTGAACATGGATAATTGAGCACTAAAAATTAAACAATTTTCTTCAAATATTGTATATATGAATTGTGGTTCTGTTGGAGACTCCATCAAATTTCAGTTTCTGCTTTTGTACAACAGAACTGTAGTGAAATAAGGAGAATTTATAGTGAGTTTTGGGAGCTAGTAAGTGGTAGAACCAAATTTTTTTGGTTAGGCAGATTTCTTCTTCTATATGCTTTTTTTGTGAGGCAAATTCCTACTTCTTATTCTATATGTTGAGTTTCCATGTAAGTCTTTAAAATTTTAAAACATCAAAAATATTTTTTCGTGTAACACAAAACTCTTTGAGTTTTCATTATCTCTAATTGTGTTTTTCTTGCAATTTTTAATTGCCCTTCAATATTCCATTAATTCCAAATTTACTTTAGAGTGGAAAGGAAGGAGTTAAAATGTATGAGCATCACACAATTCCTGGGACCCAGCAAAATTAACTGTTTCTAAGTTAAAAAAAAAAAAAACAAGTTGGGAGATAATTTTTGAATAATTCCTAACTCTTCATCTTCAAAATTTCAAAACAGACTTTCTTTTGTTTTCTCACTGATATTTAGGCAGTAACCATGCATGGCATTAAAGAAATAATACAATAGTTAGGGTGCATAAGGACCCCTCTTTGTCTAAAAGAATTAAGCCAACATACAAAGGCAAATATCTATAATTGAATGAGGACTTGAAAAAAGAAACTAAATGTGAGTAACATTTCATGATAGCAAACTAAAGGTGAGTGGCATGGTTGATGTGGTTACCACTTTGGTCATTTCAAGCAATAAAACATGTCAACATGATTTGAGTGAAAAAAAGATAAAGCAACCCCAAATTCAAGGAACAGTATTCATTAAGATGGTAACCTAGAAATATTCCCAGAATCCCCATGCCTTCTACTTCACTCTGCATCAGTGGTCTGTACTGTTTACATCATTAAAATGACGTTTCTTGCATCTGTTTACTAACTTATATCATTTGTTCCTGCCTTGTCTCTACTTTCTACATAGAGTGTTGCAGCCCTTGGGAAAAGTAGTATTATTTCATCAAATAAATATTATCAAATTATATAATAATGTGTCCTCAATATGTAAACTTCAGAATTATAGACTAGATAAATTTTAACAACAGGAAGCTGTCATGTACGACATAGGATACTGAATGGCATTTGCAGTTTCCAGTCATTAGAAGTCAGTGGCATTCTCTGTCCTGCTGTTGTGACAATCAAAACTGCTACTAGAATTCGTGGACTATTAAACAAAACCTCAGTATCGGGTGTGGAATACCTCATATGAATTATTTGGTAAGGGAATGTGTAGAGGCCCCCAAAACAATAGTCTCTTGCTATTCCTCCTGGTTGTCCACTAGAACTAGATGATCAGACTTCCTTGATAGATCATGTCACTTACATGATACCTGGTAATCAAGCAATAACTGACCTGGAGGCTTCCTTCGTGATAGTTACATTTCATTGTATCAGAAAATGCTAGGAAATAGACTGCTAGGAAAAAGAGCATCACTAGCCTGACCCAGCTATAAATTACACAGTCTGTGAGACAATGTGCAGGTGAGATGGGCCCACTTGTGGAATAGTGACATCACTGCTATAGGGCATCTTAGTTAGGGTTTTATTTCTGCCCGGAGAGACCATGACCTTGCAACTCTTATAAAGGAAAACATTTAATAGGGGCTGCCTTGCTGTTTCAGAGGTTTAGTTCATTATCATCATAGTGAGAAGTATGGCAACATGCTTGCAGACATGATTCTGGAGAAGGAACTGAGAGTTCTACATATTGATCTGCAGGCAGCAGAAGGAGACTGTGTCCCATACTGGGCATAGCTTGAGCTTATAAGACGTCAAAGCTCACCCCCACAATGACACATTTCCCTCAACAAGGTAACACATCTTAATAGTGCCACTCCAAACATTCAAACACACGAGTCTCTGGGGGCATTCCTAGTCAAACCACCACACAGGGTAATCTACTACCCTCTGATTAGAAATGAGGCCTGTTCTATAGGGAAGAGTCAATGCATGGTAATAGAAACATGGAGAAACAATATCAATAAAAACCTGGATGGAGAAATCATAGGCCAGAGCAAGAAATGAATGTTGTTGGTTAGCTAACTTGTTAATTATTCTTTTACTTGGAAGCCTCACCTGAGGGGGTACTCTGCTAAGCTCAGCTCTCTATATTGGTAACTTTAGCTGACTGCCTCAATTGGTCTTCCTCGGGTAGTTTCTGATGGATGGTCTGAGTACTTGGTTTTAAGATCTTTTTCTATGTATCTTCTACCTATCTATCTATCATCTATCTATCTATCTATCTATCTATCTATCTATCTATCTATCTATCTATCTATCATCTGTCTGTATGTCTGTCTGTCTATCTATTGACCTATCCATCTGCTGGTTATTTATACTTTGCAATTTGGCTTTCTGTATACAAAGTAAAAACCATTTATTTAAAAATAAAAATATGACTATAGATTATTCTCCGTATTATACAAAACAAACACAGATTAAACTTCTGAGCTGGACTCCATATATCTCTATCATTTAATGGTATGCCACACAGTTCTCGGCTGGTAATTTTTAATTCTGACTCTAGGAATATTATGTTTTAATTTGCTCAGTTACTTGAGATATTTGGTTCTCCGTGGGTCATATTTTCTTCTTCATTCAGTCTTCCCCACACTACCAAGTTAGTACATCTGTCATGGACAATAAATATATGCATATGTATATATGTAACAAGTAGGGCATTTCTAATTGGATTTCTCCTTATATTGTAACCAAGGTAAATAGTGTTATAAATAACAACTTAGTTCTACTTTAGCAGTTGCAATTATGTTCACCTTAGAAACAGGCTTAAGTTATTAAACTAACAATAATATTGTTTAATATTATTGACTTAGCCAAAGTCACAATGTTATTTAATACTAACAAGTTGCAGCTACAGATATTTTAAATTTCTTTATGAACCTCTGTGTGGATTAGTCTATTTTCCTTTTCTTGAGATAATTTAAAATATATGCACAGTTGAATTGAACTTTTAATTTTCAGAGGGCCTAATTATTCCTACATACACATTCCTGATGAGGTATTTACCCCTTCAATTATCTGAAGAACATTTTAATGAGGTGCTATTCTGAGAAATTTTTCTTTCAAAACCTCAGGCAGAATTTAAACTATGCTTGCCATGGTACCTAAGTAGACAAGAGATGATTGTGTCTCCATGAACTTTCAACCAAAGAGTGAGAGGCACTCAGAGGATATTATCTCTATATAGTCTTTTTTTTTCACAAAAGGAAAAATATATTGGTGCTTATGTGAGTAAATTTATTCACAATCTTTCCTTTATAATCTTGGTCTTTCTTCCTTGAAATTTTTCTATCTTTACTCTGTCTCAAAAAAAGCTCTGCAGATGTCAGTGCCTCTCATCTAATTGCACCCCAACTTTGCTTCTTCAATAAGCTCTGTAGTGTTCAGAGAACAATTGAACAGAGTGGATAAGGAGGCAATGAAAGTGTTTTACTCAGAATTTGAGCTCTGAATAGACAACTCTCCACACACCTCTTTTGCCTTTGAAGATGCTTTTGAAAGGCAACCAAACCGGTTCTCCACTCATAGCCCAGTATGAATTCTTAAATATAAAACAGATCGGTAAAACTTCAAGAAGATTGGAATGAAAGTTGGTTAGAGACATCCAGAGAATCTCTGAATTGTTTTGAACTTAAAACAAAAGAGGTACGTAGTTACAGGAAGAGGCGGGATGCCTGAAGATGCAGACAGTACAATAGTAGATAGTCAGTGACAAGTAAGACTTAGAGAGAATAGACTTTAGGAAAGAGAATCAGTGAGCCGTAACACTGACTATTTGGTGGCAGAGGGGAAATGGAATTACTTATTTGATGTATCGATAATCAAAAGAAAGACAGCCTTACTCAGCTCTAACAGTTCAGGATCAGGCAATTTGTGCACATGTAGTCTAACACAAGAAATTTGAAATCCACAGAGACAATGTCCTTTGCTCAATTATTAATGTAGTAATAGGGTCTGTCCTAAGAAGCATTCTATTGTCTAATGTTACTCCTTGGAGAACCAGAAGCTCCTGTATTTCATGTTTACTACATCTCAGTAATCTCTACTATTCATTTGGTCAGTAGACAATCACCTATGGAGACACTATTGACTCAAGAAACTGTTGCTTATACATAAATTCATGGGAACATATCTATATTATCAGAAACAAGGCCTATGTTACAGAGGGTAAAGTAAGGATCTTCCAATTAGGAAAGAGGTGACTCAGTCTCTAAGAACTGGGGCAAAACCAAGCTGTGTGTGAAGTTATGTGGGACTGGGACAGAGACTACATGGGTAAGGTTGCTTGTGCCTAGCAGAATGTTTGAGTTTTGTCATATTAACTGTGCTCAAAGACATAGGGGCATCTAGAAAATATGGTGCTGCTGACTAGAAATCCCCTCTGTCCATAAGTATAGCATCACTGCATCTTGGATGAAAGGTTCATCCACCTAAATAGTTCACAAGCCACCCTGGTAAAAACCAATCACAAATAATTACTTATACCTATTGTCCAGAGCTGGGGATAGAGCTCCATGTCACGAATCTAACTTCAGAATGGTCATAGTCTTAGTGTGTACTATATATCAACTTCTATTATGCTACCTTTGACATGAGCTATGTGTCTTCAACTAAGAAGGTAGAGAGTGACACTACCCTTCCCACTGTACCTGGACAATTCCAAAACCAGAAGTCTAGGAGGAATCTTCTCCATTAGCTTGAATATTTTCTCTTTGCAGTATTTTTATTTCATTTTTCTTTTTTCATTTTCATCCTCCATTCATTAACATATGTGTTTTTATGTTTTCTATTTTATATCTGTATCATTTCTGCTTACTATTATATTATCACTTTGAAGGCATATTGCTTTATTATAGATCTGCTGTGATTGTAACTTGCTCATGTTACAGTTTGTTGTGTTCTCTCTATGCAATTCTGGAGATCATGAATGGCACTTTGAGCTCATAGAGTAGGTGCTATGAAGCTGAAGTATACCCACGTCAACTGAGAGAAGTTGTACCTTAACCTAGTCATGATTCAGTTCCATTTGGCCCATATAAATATTTCTTATAAAGACTAAGTGAAACAAAAACTATCAGCTAATATCCAAGCAACAACTAGGCATGGACAAGAATGTCCTAAGATGGGCTATTCTCTGATATGAGGGCAGACAGACATGCTGTGACTTCTGCAGTCATTCCACATATAGATGATATTAATATAGTTACACTCACTCACTCTGGTAAGTGTAGAGAAAACTATATACTTCACAAAACAGATATACTTCCACAGAAGATACACTTCATCTCTTCTCTAGTCTAAAGCTTAGCTTCCTGTGCTACCCACACTTATTCATGTGAGTTGTATGGGGAATTGAAGATAGATTCCTTAGGTTTTGACACAGAAAGCACAGATCCCACCAAACACAACCTAAGAAGCCAATGACAGGAAAAAGCATGCACTCTAAACAGAATCCAACTCAATAATACACAAATACCAATCTGTTAGTGGGTCCTTGTCAAGTATAAGCTATCCCATAAAAAGACCCACACACCAAATTAGAAAAGTTTCACATGTCAACTGATATACAAAATATAATATATGTATATATCCATATAAGACATGATAAAGCAAGGCAAAAATGATTCCTAAAAGAGTTTATAAATCCCTAGAGACTGAGTCTAAAGATAAAGAAATGAAAAAGTTACCAGATAAAGAATTTTTTAAAAAAGGTTTTTTAAGAAAATGAATGACTTCCAGGAGAACACAAAAACCGTTCAAAGAAATAAAGAAGTTATGGCAAGGCATAAATGAGAATTCAACAAAGAAACAGAGGTCCTAAAAGTCACTCAGTAGAAATGTTGGGAATGAAAAGATCAACAAAATCATTTGAGACATTATAAGGAAACAAATTTAACACTAATATATCTAGAAGAATAAGTTCAGTCACATGCTAAGAACATCTGTTACATTGAATAGTAGCAGAAAATGATCCAGATTAAAAAAAAATAGACATTTGGATACAGGAAATATTCAGAATTCTAAATAGACTGGATCAGATAAGAACATCTCCATAGCTTGTTATAATAAAATTACAAGATATAGAACAAAGAAAAAAGTAGGAAGCTGTAACAAATAAGTGTCAAGTCACACATAAAAGAAAACAGATCAGAGTAAGAGATTCTCACCAAGCGGTGGTGGCACATGCCTTTAATCCCAGAACTCGGGAGGCAGAGCCAGGCGGATCTCTGTGAGTCCCAGGCCAGCCTGGGCTACCAAGTGAGTTCCAGGAAAGGCGCAAAGCTACACAGAGAAACCCTGTCTCCAAAAACCAAAAGAAAAAAGAAAAAAAAAAGATTCTCTAGATAAAGTCTAAAAGTCAGGAGGCAATGGAATGACATATTTCGATTCCTCAAAGAAAACCTGCTAAACAGTTCTTTTTTTTAATTAAGAAAATTTCTTCATTCATTTTACACACCAATCAAAGACCCTATCTTCCCTCCTCCCACCCCCCATCCTTCCCCCCAACCCACCCCCACTCTTCCCACAAGAAGGCAAGGCTTCCCATGGTGAGGCACATCCAGTAGAGGCAAGTTCAAGCTCTTCCCTCTGCCTCAAGGCTGCACAGTGTCCCATCATGGGTAGTGGGCTCCAAAAAGCCCACTCATGCACTAGAGATGAGTTCTGATTCTACTGCCAAGAGGCCCTCAAGCAAATCAAGCTACACAATTGTCTCACCTTGCAGAGGGCCTAGGGTGCTAGGGAAATTGCCAGAAATCTCCAAGGATGACCCCAGCTTGGACTAGTAGAAATAGTGGAGAGGGTGCCTGAACTGAACTGGCTTACCCCATTGATCAGATTGGTGAATACCCTAACTGTCATCACAGAGATTTTCTCCAGTGACTGATGGAGGCAGATGCAGAGATCCACAGCCAAACACCAGGCAGAGTTCCAGGAGTCAGTCAGAGAGAGAGAAGAAAGATTCTATGAGCAAGTGCATCAGGATCAGGATGGGGAAACCTGCAGAGACAACCAAACCAACTAGTGTGTAGCATGAATCTTTTTTTTCTTTGTTCTGAATTATTTATTTTATTTTATTTTTATTTTTTTAAATTACACTCGTGATATTCATTAATTACACTCATGATATTAATCACATTTGTGGTATTCATAGATTACATTCGCAGTATATATATATATATATATACTTTTAAATGCCAAATGTCATTTATTGAAGGAGGGAGAAGGTCTTAAATACAGGTTTATAGCACAATGGGAGAACCCCGGAGGGCAGAAGTTCGTTACTGATGTTTTACAATCTTGCATCTAACCTGTTAACGTCCAATTATTCAGGATACACAGACAAGGAACTTCCCTTTAGCATTCAGGAGGGTGGAACCTGGCAGGGAATTAGCATAGGGAGGATATCAAGGTCAAGATCTGCAAGCAAGTCAACAGTTACCCAAAACGGGGGCCAGGGACCTACAGGTACCCCTTTTATTTAAAAATGAATTTCTGACTTGGGTTGTGTGGGGCGTCCACAGGTCACCTTACCCATCATGGAGACACCTGCCCAAGCCACACAGATGCTCTGTTTTAGGTTGATGAGTGCCCCCAAGGCATTACCCGTCTCTGAATACTCATTATCATATAGGCTCAATCGTGTGGGAGCTGCAGAGTTAACTGCTGCCAAAGATCTCAAAGTGGCACTGGGCTTGCAGTCTGTGTAGCACGAATCTTAAAAGGTCTTATTAATAAAAACAAATTTGGAGTGAGGTTTCCCGGGTAAACGCTGGAAGATCAGAGAAGCAGAACAAGCCACAGCTTCCTCACCTCACCAGTTGCTCAGCTGATCCTGTTTCCTCAGACTGGAAGCTTCTGTATCCTCATCCAAATGGATCTCAGATGAACTGCTGCTAAATGCCTAAAGCTTAACCAGGCTTTAGTTCCTGGTCCTCACGCCTCATATACCTTTCTGCTTTCTGCCATCACTTCCTGGGATTAAAGGCATGAATCACAATGCCTGGCTATTTCCAGTGTGGCTTTGAACACACAGAGATCCGAATGGATCTCTGCCTCCAGAAGACGAGGATTAAAGGTGGGAATGTCTGTCTAGTGGCTGTTCTGCTCTCTGAACCCAGAAAAATTTATTAGGGTGCTCGATATATTGGGGAACACAGTATCACCACACTAGTGGGAACTCATGAAAGTTGGATCATTGGCTGTGGAGCCTACATGGACTGGACAGTTGTTCTTCAGATGCAGAAACAAATATTTGCATAAGGAAGAGGATTTATTTCTATGGTGGTGTTTTATTTGTACTGAAATGTGATTTTGATTGTATGTTAATAAATAAAGTTGCCCGGGGGTCAGAGCTATTAGAGCCATAGCAAGAGTGTGGTGGTGGTGGTGGTGGCGGCAGCAGCAGCAGCAGCAGCAGCAGCAGCGGCGGCAGCAGCGGCACACGCCTTTAATCCCAGCACTTGGTAGAAGAGCTAGGTAGATCTCTGTGTGTTCAGGGATACAGCCAGCATTGGAGACATAAGCCTTTAAGACCTAGAGGGCTGTACTTACAGGCAGTGATGAGGCAGTCATGTGTTTGGGTTTACAACCAATGACAAGGCAGAACAGAAAGACTATTTAAAGACAGACACACAGGAAGTAGCTCTTTTTTGGGAAGCTAGGAGCACTGCAGGAGGTAAGATTTTAGCTTTGAGCTCTGACCTCTCGGCTTTCTCTTTTATATTGGTTCTGTGTTTCTTATTTTAATAAGATAGTTGGTTACATCTACATCTGGTGCCCAACGTGACAAGAATCCATTAAAAACCACTTTGGGCTGGCTCCCTAGTCCGAGTGATTCTGTGTTTTTTATTTTAATAAGACGGTTGGTTACATCTACATTTTCCCACTAAGCTGATGCTACAAAGCTACTCAGAGTAATCTCAGGAGAAGAATAGGAAGAAACAAACACAGAGTAACAAGATCTAGTGCAAGAAAGCAAATGATTAGTGGGAAAATACAAAACATTAGTAATTCTGTAACTAGTGAAACTCTGAAAATAATAAGGGAGAAAGAAAATGAGAGCATTTGAAACAGAATAAAATAATAAAGTGACAAAGGTAATATATGTCTTTCAATAATAATTCGGAATGCAAATTGTTCTAATTTCACAATTAAAAGATACAGATTAGAAAAGAAGACTCAACTGTTTTCTGTCAGCAAGAAACTCACCTCACTGGCAAAGACACACAAAGACAAAGAGTTGAAGCATAAAAATAAGCAGCAACAACAAAAGTAAATAAACAAGCAAAAATGATGAGGAATTAGAAAGAAAGCCAAGAGGAGCATATGGGAGAGTGTGGAGGGGAGAACAGGACAGGGAAATGATCTATTAACATTATAATCTCAAAAATAAGATAAAAAGGAAAATTTTTAAAAAGAAATATAAAGCTATCATGTAGAAACCAAAAGCTTTACTAAACACTAATAACAAAGTTTTTGAGAACATAATCAGGGAAATAATCTCATTCACAATAGCCTCTCCCACCTTGCCCCACCAAAATATCATAAAATAAACCTAATTATGGAGGCCAAAGATATCTTCAAAGAAAACTATAAAGCAGTGCAGAAATAAATTAAAGACACTAGAAATGGACTTCCCTTGAGTTCATAGAATTAATATTGTTAAAATGATATTACGAAACCAATCCACAGAGTCAATGTAATACCATCAAAATCCCAATGATATTCTTTTCAGACCTACAAAAAAGTACTACCAACTGATCTGGAAACACAAAAGACCATAAATAAAGTATCTTGGGCAAAAATAATTACTATTTGATTTCAAAATATATTACAGAGCGATAATAGTGAAAACAGCATGGTGACAGCCTGAAACGTGACATGTAGGTCAGTGGAATAGAGTAAATCATCCAGATATAAACTCCTTGACAAAGATGCAAAAAAAACATGCACTGGATACAATCAGCCTCTTTATAAATGTGACTTGGAAAGCTATGTTTACACAAAAACTGAAACTTAATGATCTCTCATGCTGTATAAGAATCAATGGCAATTTAAAGAAGATATTACTGTAAGACCTGACATATTGAACTTGTGGGAGGAAAACATACTGGAAACATTTCCAGATATAGGTATAGACTGTGACGTTTAATCTCTAATATCTAGGGAAATAACATGAACTGACAAATGGCCTTGCATCAAATTAAAAGCTCCTGCACAGCTAAGGAACAAGAGTTTCTTTTATTAAAAGAAAAACACAGACAGTAAAGAAGCAAACTGAAAACACATTTCTCAAAAAGAAAGAAGAGAGCAAATACGCATATGCAAATGTAGTCAACATCTTTATTCATCAGGAAATGCAGATCAAAACTAAACTGAGACTCCATCTCACCCCACAGAATGTCTAGCATCAAAAATAGAATGATAATAAACCCCAGAGAGTAGGCAAGCAATAAAAGGACATTTATATACTAAAAGAGTGAATGTTCAGTTGTCCAGGAAATCAATACAGACATCCCAAAGTAATGATAAAACCGCCATGTGATTTCATGGATGTATACCTAGAAGTCGAAATAAGCAGCATATGTATAACCTACATTTTCTAGGGCATAGTTCATAATAGTATAATTATGGAATTAAACTAAGTGCCCACATACATACATGTAAGTAACAATAATTAATAAATAAGAGACTATGAATTTGAAAGAAGTATATGAGAGTGCTTCAGGGAAGGAAAAGGCAGGGGGAAATGATATTATTATATCAAAAAATAGAAAAATAATTTTAGAAAGATGATCATATTCAATAAATATATAATATATATCTTTCAAGTATTTATTATTCAAACATAGAGAACAAAATCATATAATTATAGGAAAATGTTGGAATTTGAGATCATCAAGTTTTCAAACTCAAAAAGCCAGCTATCACTTTTATCTCTTATATATGGTATCTTTAAAAAGAGAGAGTGAAGGAAGAACATCAAACTTGAAAGGCAGGCTATGAGTGGGGTTATGGAGTATCAGGTGAGTAGAGAGGAGAGGGCAAGGGAGGGTATTAGGGATAGAAATGATCAAAATGTACTGCATGTATGAAACAGTCACAATGAAACTCATTCTTCTCTGTGACTAATATATATTACTAATAAATATAGTTACTGAATTAGCTCAGTAAATACTTGTCTTTTGTTTTTGTTGATAAGCAGTTAATCAGATATAAATGTTAATAAGGTAGATTAAGTTGCATCTAATATTCACTTATGGGTGAGTACATACCATATTTGTCTTTCTTGGTATGGGGTTACCTCTTTCAGGATGATTTTCCTAGTTCCATCCATTTGCCTCCAAACTTCATGATGTCATGGTTTTTATCACTGCATAATACTCCATTGTGTAAATGTTCACATTTTCTTTATGCATTCTTTGGATAATTTTGGCTTCTTTGTTCATTGGTGTGTGGATTAATGTCAGGGTCTTTGAATTGATTCCATTGACACATGTGTCTGTTTTATGCAAATACCAAGCTGTTTTTTATCACTATACCTCTATAGTAGAGCTTGAAATTAGAGATGATGATGCCTCTGGAAGTTCCTTATTGTATAGAATCATTTTGGCTATCCTGGGGTTTTTGTTTTTCCATATGAAATGGAATATTTTTTTTTAGGTCTGTGAAGAATTGCATTGGGATTTTGATGGGGATTGCACTGAATCTGTAGATTGCTTTTGGTATATTGCCATTTTAAGTATGTTGATTGTACCTATCCAGAAGCATGGGAGATCTTTCCATTTCTGATGTCTTCTTTGATTTCTTTCTTCAAAGACTTAAAGTTCTTATATACAGAACGTTCACTTGTTTGGTTAGATCTATATTATTTTATATTATTTATGGCTATTATAAAGGGTGTGGTTTCTCTGATTTCTTTCTCAGCCCATTTATCATTTGTATATAGGAAGGCTACTGATTTTTTTTAGTTAATCTTGTATCCTGCCACATTACTGAAGGTGTTTATCAGATGTAAGAGTTCCCTGGCAGAATTTTTGGTGTCACTTATGTATACCATCATATCATCTGCAAATAACAAAAGTTTGGCTTCTTCCTTTCCAACTTGTATCCCTTAGATCTCCTTTTGTTGTCTTATTGCTCTAGCTAGAACTTTGAGCATTATATGAGAATATGGAGAGAGTGGACATCCTTGTCTTCTTGATTTTAGCGGAATCTCATGAGTTTCTTTCCATTTATTTTGATGTTTGTTGTTGGCTTGCTATATATTGCCTTTATTATGTTTAGATATGTTCCTTGTATCCTTGATCTCTCCAAGACCTTTATCATGAAGGGGTGTTGGATTGTGTCGAAGGCTTTTTTAGCATCTAATTAGATGATCATGTGGATTTTTTCTTTCAATTTATGTATAGGGTGAGTAATTACACTGACAGATTTTTATATGTTGAACCATTTCTGCATCTCTGGGATGAAGCCTACTTGATAATGATGAATATTTTTTTATGTGTTCTTGGATTCAGTTTGCCAGTGTTTTTGAGTATTTTTGCATCAATGTTCATGAGGGTTATTGGTCTGTAATTCTCTTTCCTAGTTGCATCTTTGTGTTGCTTGGGCATCAGGGTAACTATAGCCTCATAAAAAGAGTTTGGCAATGTTCCTTCTGTTTCTATTGTTCAGAAAAATTTCAGGAGTATAGGTATTAGCCCTTCTTTGAAATTCTGATAGAATTCTGTACTGAAACAATCTGGCTCTGGGTTTTTTTGTTGTTGTTTGTTTGTTTGTTTTTTGTTTTTTTTGGGTTTTGTTTGTTTGGTTGGAAGATTTTTAATGACTGCTTTTATGTTCTTAGGAGTTATAGGTCTATTTAAATTGTTTATCTAATCTTGATTTAATTTTGGTATGTGGTACTTATCCAGAAAATTGTCCATTTCTTTTACATTTTCCAATTATGTAGAGTATAGGTGTTTGAAATATGACCGGATGATTCTCTTGATTTCCTCATTGTCTGTTGTTATGTCTCCTTTTTCATTTCTGATTTTGTCAATTTGTATGCTCTCTCTCTGCTTTTTGGTTAGTTTGGATAAGGGCTTCTCTATCTTGGTGATTTTCTTGAAGAACTAACTTTTTCTTTCACTGATGCTTTGTATTGTTCTCTTTTTTTATTTCATTGAATTTAGCCCTCAATTTGATTATTTCCTGTCATCTGCTATTCTTGGGTGAGTTTGCTTCTTTTTGTTCTAGAGCTCTCAGTTGTGCTGTTAAGTCACTAGTGTGAGATTTCTCCATTTTCTTTATGTAAGCATTTAGTGCTATGAATTTTCCTCTTAGCACTGCTTTCATGGTGTCCCCTAAATTTGGATATGTTGTACATTCATTTTCACTGAATTCTAGGAATTACATTATTACTTTCTTTGTTTCTTCCTTGACCCAGTGATGGCTCAGTTGAACATTGTTCAGTTTCAATGAGTTTGTAGGCTTTCTGCAATTTGTGTCATTGTTGAATTCTAACATTAAGCCATGGTGGTCTGATAAGATGCAGGGGGTTATTCCAATTTTTTTTTTTTTTATCTACTAAGACTTGCTTTTTTACCTATTATGTGGTCAATTTTGGAGAAGATTCCATGAAGTGCTGAGAAGAAGGTATATTCTTTTGTGTTTGGGTGAAATGTTCTATAGATGTCTATTAGGTCCATTTGACTTATGATATCTGTTAGTTTCCTTATTTCTCTGTTAAGTTTCTGTCTAGCAGAGCTGTCTAGTGGTGAGAGTGGGGTGTTGAAGTCTCCCACTATTAGTGTGTGGGGTTGATGTGTAATTTAAGCTTTAATAATGTTTCTTTTACAAATATAAGTCCCTTGTATTTGGGGCATAAATGGTCATAATGGAGACTTGATCTTGATGGATTTTTACTTTGATGAATATAAACTGTCATTCTCCATCTCTTTTCATTAATTTTAGTTTGAGGTCTATTTTGTTACATATTAGGATAGATATACAGCTTGTTTCGTAGATCCATCTAATTGGAAAATCTTTTCCTTACCCTTTACTCTGAGGTAATATCTGTATTTGAGGTTGAGGTGTGTTTCAGAAGGATGGATCCCATTTTTGTACCCATTCTGTTAGCTTGTGTCTTTTTATAGGCAAATTGAGTCCAGAGATATTAATGACCAGTG
The DNA here is from genome assembly GCF_049852395.1 of Peromyscus maniculatus bairdii. Lineage (NCBI taxonomy): Eukaryota > Metazoa > Chordata > Mammalia > Rodentia > Cricetidae > Peromyscus > Peromyscus maniculatus. Next base: position 55,659,999 of record NC_134872.1, on the reverse strand, counting down.
ATTATTAATTCTTGTTATTTTTGGTTTTGGTGGTGGTGGTGTTAATGTTTGTTTATATCTATTCTTTGGGATTTGCTGGTATGAGATTACTTATTGCCTATGTTTTGGTGGTTACAGCTAACTTTCTTGTGTTGGAGTTTTCCTTCTAGTACATTCTGTAAGGCCGTATTTAATGTTTAAATCTGGTTTTGTCATGAAATATCTTGTTTTCTCCATATATGGTGATTAAAAGCTTTGCTGGATAAAAGTCTGGGGTGGCATCTGTGGTCTCTTAGTGTCTGTAGAATGTCTGTACATGACCTTATGGTTTTCAGAGTTGCCATAAGTCAGTCTTCATATGTTACTTGACATTTTTCTTTTGCTGTTCTTGATATTCTTTTTTTTCTGTATGTTTAGTATTTTGATTATTTTGTGGGGAGGGGACTTTTTTGGTCCAGTTTATTTGGCGTTCTGTAAGCTTCTTGTACCTTCATAGGCATGTCTTTCTTTAGGTTGGGACAGATCAATTATCTTAATTCCAGCAATATGTGGTAGCTCTCTCTTTCTCATTTAAACTTAAATTCTTTGAACTTAAATTACTAATCACTTATAACTCTTTTTTATAAATTAGGTCACTTAGGTATGACTACTTTATTACACATTCATTATATTTATAGCCATATAGCAGTCTGACCTATATGATAAATATTTCAAATTTTTCTTCTTGTAGAAGTATCTGACAGCAAATACGTAATCATGGTGCAAGATAATGGACATCTGGTTAAGTTCTGGGTTCTTTGAGAATACATATAGGAAGTATACTGCTCGGTGCTTAGCAAAGATTTGCTAGAAGAGATGTCAGATCAGTAAAAATTGGTATGAGTTGCTTTTTGTAGAGAAAGATTGCCTAGATAGACTTTGTAAATGTTTAAAGACTGAAGAGAATGAATTAAGTTTGAAGTGAGACCACACTAAGAAAGGCATCATAATATAAAAAAACTAAAACAAATAAATAAACATTGTTATAAGAGAATTTGATGCTGTAAAAATATTTTATGATATAACCAATTTCAGTGTCACTTGAAAATGAACTGAAGCCACTGATATTTAACTAATCTCAAATGAAAGCTTACAACATCAAATGTTTGAGTATGGTAAAGAAGAGGACAGGTGTAGTAAGATGTGTGCAGGAGTGGAGGGCCACCTTAGAGGCAGGATGTCAGAGACAAGACTATGGATGTCATTAGTCTAATAGGCTGATGGTCTAGGGAACCAAGGAGACTATGATAGCTGTTGTGGAATATTTAACTATGTAAAGATAGTTATTTGTTTATGCTGCAGAATATTACTTTAACTGTGTAAAGGTATGATACATGTGTTTATGCTGCATTTGTTTAATGATTTGTTACATTTGGTTATGGTACATTTGTTTAATTATGTAAAGATGTGTTGCATTTGTTTCACCTTGCTTGTCTAAGGCAGCTGATTGGTCTAATGCAAAAGTTGAACAGCCAATAGCTAGGCAGGAGAGGAATAGGTGGTGCTGGCAAGATAGAATAAGTAGGAGGAGAAATATAGGTGCAAGAGGGGGGACAGGGCCAGAAGCCAGTCAGCTGCCAGCCAGTCACAAGAAGTAGTGAAAGTAAGACATACCGAAGGAAAGAAAGGTAAAAAGCCCCAAAGGCAAAATGTAGACGAAGAGAAACAAGTTGTTATAAGAGCTGGGAAGAAATGAGCCTAACCTAAGATCAGGCATTCATAACTAATAATAATTCTCCATGTTATGATTTGGGAGCTGTTTGGTACCATCCCCCCCACCACCACCACCACAAAAAAAAAAAAAAAAAAAAAAAAAAAAAAGTTTGGTACAGATAGCAATGGTGTGGCAACCCTGAGAATGGGATGTTGGATCTGCACTCACAGTCTATATAAGTGACAACCCTATCTGATGGTTTCTGAAGTCTATGTGAATTTTCACTGCAATGAAGTTTCCCAGGAAACAGCAAAATGAAATCCATCAGCGTTGTCAAAGAAGGACAACTTCTGGGAGGTGTGATCCTCCCTGACATTGTGACCCTGACTCAGACTCCAAGATGATCTTTCCAAAGTTTTCTTTAGACCATCTGTACTACTTTCTCAGATTCTTCACTCAAAGCAATTTCTCTTTCTTTCCTCTCTCCTCCCTTCTATCACCTTACCTTACAACCATAGCTTCATAGAGGTCTGATAAATGATTCATTCTCCAAATCCCTTCACTAACTCTTCGTAAGTATTTCCCTGGTGTCTTGCATGTTTAATCCTGTTTAGTGTCAGTTTCTTGGAGAAACTGAAATAACACAGAAATAAGGGAACAGATGGAGAAATCAAGAATTTGACCCATATTTATGACTTGTGTTCCTAAGTGGCTAGAAATGTTATTCCCAGAAATAGAAAGTGCTTAAATCTGGGACATTGATAATGAATTTTATTAATATGGGTTGAATTTTTAACCCTTTCAAGGTATTCTCCTTTGCACGTCTCTGTCTCTCTGTCTCTGTCTCTCTCTCTCTCTCTCTCTCTCTCACACACACACACACACACACACAACTGGGGCTGCAATGGGTGGGGGTATGGGGACATGGGTTGCACACCTGGCCTAAAGCCTAGAGGATGGGATGATTAGTTAGGAGAACAAAGACTCACCTCTTGGTCCAATTGGAGGTGGCAGATGTTGTCAAATTGCAGGTTTTTAAAATTTATTTATTTTTATTTTATATGCAAAATATTTTTAATTAAATGTAAATTAGATGAACGAAAAATTAATTTACAATTATAATGCTGTGGGATGGTCTGTATGTCAAATTGCTCTGGTTGGTCAATAAACAAAACACTGATTGGCCAGTGGCCAGGCAGGAAGTATAGGCAGTACTAACAGAGAGGAGAAAGGAGAGAACAGGAAGGCAAGGGGAGTCACTGCCAGCCACCACCATGACAAGCAGCATGTGAAGATGCCGGTAAGCCACGAGCCATGTGGCAAGGTATAGATTTATGGAAATGGATTAAATTAAGCTGTAAGAACAGTTAGCAAGAAGCCTGCCATGGCCATACAGTTTGTAACCAATATAAGTCTCTGTGTTTACTTGGTTGGGTCTGAGCGGCTGTGGGACTGGCGGGTGACAAAGATTTGTCCTGACTGTGGGCAAGGTAGGAAAACTCTAGCTACATTATAATTTTTAAATTACTGTAAAATAAAACAACATAGTCTTGTTCTAAGGGAATGACAAAGAAAACATTTCCAGGTGTAGAAGTACTGGGAATGTGTTTGGGTTTTGACTTTCAAACCTAGACTAGAAGTTCACCCAGGAAAGAGTGAGTAAAGTATTTTTAAGCAAGGAAACAGCACAAGCAACTCCTTCATCAAAGGATATTGCATCTCTGAATGTCTTGTATGTTTTAAATTTTTCTGCAATGTAAGAAGTGCCATTATACAAATGCTAGTATTACTAATTTTCCCACAGTTCATTTTGCTCTCCATCCCCAGGTTCCTCCCTTTTTATCAGTTACCTTTAATGCAGATAATTCTTACACACCTTCATAATCGTCTTCTTCTCCCAGCATTGGACCATATCCAGTTATTTAATTCTTTTTCACTGTGATTTAAAATTTAAAGGCATCTAAAATAACACATCAAGAGTCAAACTTAAGGATTTTGCCCTCCAAAACTGACCTTCCTATGTGCTCATCTTTTCACAAATGGAGACATCACTAAGTCATTTTACAAACTATCAAACCTAGAACTAGCCCTTCCTAGCTTGGCCTCCCTCCATCATTACCAGCAACTGCCAATAGACTTGTTGCATGTCTATTAGCACTGTCTACTAATTCCCAATGTGAACTTGTTATCCGTTTGTTTGGCTTACATTATTTCTCTTTGGGTTTCTATAAAATGCCCTACTGATTTTTATGCTTCTTCTCCCATACCCTTTCTTTTTATGCACTACAGTGAAAAAAACTTCGCACAAACTACAATTAGGTTACATAGCACCCCTACCTTCAAATGGTGATTTAAACTGAAACTTTTCAATGGCATTAGACCCTTAAGTTATTGGGGGATATGTCTCCAATCTTTGGGTGACAAGATCTCCTAGGATTTGTTAGCTCTCTTATATAATACCTGTCTATTCAACATTTGTGCTTTCATCTCACTGTTTCCTTACATCTTTCATTTTGTTTCTGAGAGAAGGCTTCTCTGTGTATATATCTTATCATCACCCCTAACTACACACTTATCTTCAACTAGTTAACTTTTAGTAATTCTTTTGATTTCAGATCTACTATTTTTTCAGGGTAACTTCATATAATTATCAAATTCTCTGAATAAGCTTCATATTAAATTGTGTAACTATAGCAATGTCTCTCCCCTCTTCTAAAGTTCTATGAGAATAGGTGAAGTGAAAGATTTGGCTTTTTGCTTCAGTGTAAACCTAACCACATAGCCCACCCAGCACAGGGTAAAGATATAATAAAATGTTCAATGAACATTAGTGAAGGGGTGAAATAATGTGATGAGAATACTTGTAGTATATCAGGATGCTGGACAACTCATTCAAAGAAGAAACATTTAGTGGTTTCTGTGTGCAATGCTAAAGTTCTATGCCATTTTGCTGTCCAACTATAAAGTGGGATCATGGTAAATTTTCTCTACATTGACACTTGTGATAAAAACTTAAAATATCCTGAACTTTTGCTAAATCCATTCTACATTAAACATAAGCTTGCCACTAGTAATTGGATGTCACCATCAATACCACAGCCTGCCCCTATGGCTTCTGATTAATTTTTAATTGATTCTTGCTATAAACACAATAGATACCTTGCAAACACTCTCTTCTTGTTGTTAAAATACCTCACACCTATGTATTCTTTCCCTATGCATGCATATGTACATCAAAGCACAACCCTGGTATCTTTATCACCACTACTACCACTCTGTTTGCTTTGTCATCAAGTCTCCCTCTTCTAAGACATATATTACATAGTATTATTACATAATATTGCATATTCTAAATTATGTATTACATATATATACACATACATATATATCCACTTTCTTACTTTCTGTTGTAGTACATGTGTAATTTTCTTTAATTGAATGCCACAACTTCTAATCCACTTTATAACACATATGCAATGAACATTACATTTGTGTGTGATTATACAAAACCAATGTATAGGCTTTCCCAAATGAAGTTTTCATTTAAATGAGTAATGTAAATGTATTTCCAGAATGGGGTCTGTTGACTCTGCATTCGATTCGTTCTAGTAGAGTGGAAGTATGCCCTGGTGGCATGGCTTTGGTCCTCCTTCTTTGGTCTCCACCCTCCCTTTAAAGCCCTAGTTAAGTAGCACAGTGGCTTTTCACCTCTTCGCCTGGTTCATCTGGCCCAGTAGTGCTCTTTCTCCCAATTTGCCCACACTGAACCATGAGCACTAAATGAAGCGAATAATCTGGTGCCTTGTTGGGGGGAGACAGTGGGGGTGGGAAGGGGAGGGGACAGCTGACAGTGAATGGTGTCAGCTGCAGAGGCAGCAGAAAAAGCCGACATCTTAATAAAACAGCCTCGGGCAAAATCCCATTAAAGCCTTCAGAAGGTTGTTTCCCTGCAGTTGAGCAGGTAGGCGCTGAGCAGTAAGAGGCAGCCCTGAGTGCTCTCAGGGAGCCCAGTTCAAAAAAAAAAAAAAAATGAGTGCTTTTTTTTTCTTATTATAAATCATCCACCAGCATAGCTCCTCAGAGTCATTTGCAAGGCAGAGAAAGAGAGCTAGCATGGGAAAGAAGGAGGGAGGAAGGGAGAACGCTGGAGAGAGGGAGAGGCATAAAGGGATGGAGTCCTCTGCCACAGCAGGAACAGTGAGAAGGCTGCTTGTGCACCCATTAGTAGCGGAGTGAAGACCCCGAGCTGACCTTTGGCAAGGCAAGGAGGCAAGGAAACAGTCAAAACCCAGGCGGAATGATAATGAGGATGGGGCATCCAAGAGGTGTATTGTCTGGCTGGCTCCCAGCTTAAAGAGAGATGGTGCACGAATGGCAAGCAACACTGTCCTGTGAGCTGAACACTGCTGAATAGCCTAACAATTGCTCTTGCAAAAGGAGAGCTAGTATGCCATAGACCCATAGTAAAAAAGGAACATATGTACACTTATGCACCTCTCCAGTGCACACACTCAATATATGGCAACACATGTCACAAGAAGTGCCCTCCCCTCTCTCTTTGGGGTTCTCACAGTGCACCCACAAGAGCTGCATCTTCAGCATATTGGCTGATACCTCAGGCTGTTAAAGCTACCAAAGAGGGGATTGCACTTGACCTAGCACCTGCTGCAGTGTTCAAAGGTTCCTTCTCTGAGGATGTTCACTGACATATGTAGAAAATTTTCCTGCTATCACTGTAAAGGATCACTTTTAATAGAATGACCACATTTTGTTGATAAGCACTTTAACATAAGCGCAGTATGTCTAACTGTCGCGAAGCTGATTATTCTTTAGTTGGTAGACGTTAAAGTCTACCTGAAGGAGGATCACTTGTTCAGTGTGCATGACTTAATAACTGGTTTAGAGTTTGTATAAACTTCCTACGTGCAGTCCTTCTCTACGTACAGTCTGTATGGTCCTGATAAGTATGTGGGTTTAAAGTCACTATAAATTCAATCACATTTGAGTATAGAAAGTTTGGCATTTAAATAACAAATATTGTGAATTGAGTCCTCCATCAGGTAAGACACCTGTCTCTATGTTTGTTTTGTTTCTTTGTCAGTTTAATGCAGATTTTCCTTATTAGGCTTTGCAAAGATTCTATGCTAAATTAGACATAGCTGATGTTACAGGTTTCAGGTTCAGCCTTTCACACTGGGGAACCATGCTTAACAAATCTTAGTTCACTCACTAAAGAATATTGTAATAATAGCAAAAGTTTTGAGAGAAGGCTGCACTTCAGCTTGCATATATTTTTATGGTACTGGGAACTGAACCTAGGCTTTGTGCATCCTAAGTGTAGGCTCTAGCAGTGGAGTGAATCACAAATATTTTCATGTTTTTAAAATTTTGACACAAGGTTTTATTAATTTTTCCAGCCTCATCCTGAACCTATGATCTTTCTTCCATAGCCCTCTCATTCCTGCACATCTGTCATATGATTTACCTGAGGCAATAATAAAACTGCTTCTAATCCCTGAGCCTATATGTAATATATGTAGGGGATTATAGGCCTCATATCTTCTAAATAATGAGATTCTATATTCAGTCCTCAGACCAGCTACAAACTATATAAATGGTATAGATGTTTAATTTTATCAACTTGGGTGAGATTTTTGGCTTCTACTAAAGTTTAAGCTATTTTTCCAGCCCACCCCTCCTCAGTGTCTATCTCCAGCACCTGCTAGCTTCGGCTGTAAAAGAGAGAACTAATGGTATTGACCAGGTCTAAGCAAAGTTAATGGAAAATCAATTTTCTAATTCCAAATCAAGGTTATTTAGCATCTGAATCTCGTGAGTTCTTTCCTCCTTTTTTTCTTTTTAAGGATTTTCTTTCTTTTTTAAAGAATACATATCAGTGCTTCTCTTAGTCTAAAAGAAGTTCTTTATCCAAATAAAGATTACTATAAAATGAACTTGAGGCAGACAGGTTTGTTTTAATATCCTCAGTGCAGATGTAGATAAAATTTTGTCTTCCACTCAGTAAGAAAACACAACATATAACATGTGATTTGAGTGGGTTTGAGTGATAGTATATTGCTTTATTGAGTTTTTACATGCCATACCTCAAGAATGTCTTAACATCAGGGTTTATGACCAAGAAGATGGGCATTCAGCTATTACTCTGGATTAGTAATCTCTGGGTAGATAGAGTCTGTATGACTTCACTGGGTTCACCGACTTTACTGGGCATTTTGATTCCATGTGGGTCAGGGTGAGATATTATAGGGATAAGTTCTTGGTGATTTTGTTGTTACTGTAGTTGAAGTGAGGTGTCATTTTTCTGTTTCTAATATGGTGTAACACTGGGGAAAATACTAAGAACTGAGGGTTCAAGATTCAGTGGTTTGGTCATTTCAAGGCTTATCTTGATTAATATTTGGCTTGCCTATAATAAACCAGGGTAACCCTAAATCTTACCAGGCTGTGTGCTGTGAGACGCAAAGCCGTCTGCAGGCAGGGAGGGTGTAAGTAGGGAGAGACCTCTGGTGTTGAGAACCTCTAATTGCAGTTGCAGCTGTGGCTTGCTGATGACCTCTCAGAGAAAACAGGACACATGGGCAACATAGGGATGGATGCTTCACATTCCTCTCCAAATGGTCTAGTCATGCCCAGACTCAGACCTCAGTCTACACACACACACACACACACACACACACACACACACACACAAACACACAATCTCACAAAGAGGGGAGAGGTAAGGAGACAGGGGATAGGATTAGCTGAAAACATCCAAAATTTCTCAGTTTTCTGAAGATGAGCACCTGTGATTGGCAGATGTCAATTTTCTGCATTTTCTGCATTCTGTCTTCAACCAATTTTCTCAGCCACATTAAGTGGTCATGGTAATGTCTTTTAAACCCCCCTAGTATGAATTTAACTAGAATGAGATTGTGAAATACATAATTCTACCAGCTTTTTGACTGATAGAGCAAATGAATTTTCCTTTCCTTTTCATGATAAAAATTCCCAGGCAAAGATTTGAGTGATTTGCCTTGTGCATTGCATTTATCACTGACCTAATGGGGCTCAGGGATTAGAAGCAGTTCTATTATTGCCTCAGGTAAATCATATGACAGCTGTGCAGAAATGAGAGGGAGTGCTGTGACTTCTATGGGATGCCACTGCTGGAGAGTACCTGCTCTGAGAAACTGATGTCAAAGGAGGTCATGAAAATAAATGTTCACTATAACTTCTGTTCCATCTCTTCCAACTTTTTGGGCATATAATTTCCTTCTATGTATAAGTTGTATTTTGCTTAAGGTTATCTATCTGTTAAGTAGTAGTAATACTCAGTGCTTAAAAGTCTTCACTATAGGCAAAGATACAATCTATCTATCATCTATCTATCTATCTATCTATCTATCTATCTATCTATCTATCTATCTATCTATCTTCTCATACAGATAATCTTGCAGTGTAATGTGGTAGATGCTGTAATGAACCAAGTAGATTTAAAAAAAAAATAGATGTTTTACCTGGATTAAAACCAATGTAGCAGACCGGCATTTAAGCTCACTGCTCTGCAAGAATTGCCTCCTCTATGGAAATCTACTTTACCCAAGGCCATGTCTGTACTCAAAGCAACTCATATCTGAAATCTGATTAATGCTTGCTTAAAACATGCTTGTCCTCTTATTCTAACTGATCATCTCTGAAAGAATATTCTAGCTTGAGATCTTCCTCAATGTCTTACCCAAATCTCAATTTGGATATGTGTTATATAATTTCTGCTGCTCATTTCTGCTTCTTCTCCATCCTTTTGCAGTTCTGGATTCCAACAGCACATTTCAATGAATCTCTCGTGCTTGTTCTTCTCAAAGCGTTTCCTAGGGAAGCAAACAGTTTATACAGGTGATTTGAATATAACCCATTTGAACATGAGGAAATGAAGGTACAGGGGGGAATGAGCCTTTCTTTTTCCAAACAGTAACTTTTTGTATTTTTGTCTGATAATTTCATACCTGCATATAATGGACTTGGTCAAGTTCACCTCCAGTCCCCTACCACTTTTCCCTCTCAAATTCATGCACTGTTTTTACCCTCTGCGTCCACTGAGTGCTGCCAGTATGTGTGTGGGCATGGAGCCATCTGCTGGAGGTAAGGTTTTTGCCCCAGATCACTAATTGAGTAAGTGCCACGGCTGATGCAATGATTCTAGACCTCGTACCCACAAGCCCTGTTCCCTAAAGCTTGCACTTGCCTGGGTAAGCTCCAGTTCACCACCAAGCTCCACACCGTGAGTTTAGGACATGGGGCCTGGGGCTATAACTGAAGGCCTCAGCACAGACAAGGAAGGGACCATTAGGATGAAATGTCACTGCCATGCTCTGCATACAAATAAGGAGCCATGACATTTGGAGAGCATAACAAGATTTCTTTTTTCTACATAGATTTTCGACGTGTGTTTTTACTAAAATAGTCACAAAATATGAAATTATGGGTGCGATCTCTTCAATTGGAGAAGTTTTAAAGTGATATTTATGATGATATTAATGTCATTACCTTGAAGCTAAATTTTTATTCATGGAAGATTCTGAAGGATACTCATTAAACTAGGGATTATATATGACCTTAACTAAGTTTTATTTTCATGTGGCAACCTTATCCTCCCACTAAATAAACATTATATAAGTGGGTATAGTTTACCAAGAATTCCAAGGTGCATCTGCCTTTCAGTCTTGATTCTCCCTGGGGTACCCATCTGTGACCATTTTCTCCTTTATTCTACACCTGTTCTCTTGGCCTCCATTTTCTGAAGGAAAAACAACAGTGTGAGTGTAATTACATCATTAGGTATTATGAGGACTGCATACAAACATTCTGTGTGTGTCATTGGCACACTATCCAAGAAATGCTTGGTGGAACAGCCCCTACCTTCCTCTTTCTCCTTATTTTCTTTCTTCTCCTCCTTTTAATTTGTGTCAGTGTCTAAAGAAAATTTAAGAATTGTGACAATCTTGCAAAGCTAAATTATTAAAGGAGTATATACTTAGAAGCATGTGTATTTCCTAATTGTATGGATTATATCACAAAGCTATGGCAGAGTACCCTTTCATGAAGCACAAAGTTGTGTGTAGTCATTGATACATGGTTTTAAGACAAAACAAGAAGGCAAAGATTAATGGCATACAATAAGTAATATGAATGAAAGCTGAACAAGTGCAAAACAACAAAAATATGAGACCATCATGACATTTTGTCAAATATTAGCATGAATAAATATGTAATATTCAGACCCTACCACTTCTGCTTCTTCTGAAAAATCAGAATTCAATAAGACCAATAATTGTAAAGATTAGAGTATATAAAAATTAGAATAACTTTCACTTACAGATTGAAAGATTTTTGTTTGGAATAATTTGGAAAGATTTCTTCTTCTTGATAATTTCAAAGCCATTCATATTTTATATAAGTAGCTGTAGTTAACCATTTCCAACTCCAACCCATGAGCCTTGTTACCATGACAGTTAGTTTTGGTAATATGTAAATTGAGAGAGTCCAAATCGAGACACAAATGTCATTGTACTCTGCCATCAACACATAGCTTGTCATGCTTGTACATGAAGCTTGAGAGCATGTGTCCATACAGTGTAACCACCATGGAATCTCCAATCACCTTCTAAAGGCAGTCTTTTTTCAGTGATAACAATGGAACAGGGGCTGAAATACCAGCAGTACTTCACATTTCAGGTCTGATAAGCTTGCCTCTCAGAGAAGATGGCTTGGGGGAATCCATTCTGTCTGAGGACTATTTAAACTGTAGATGAGAATGTAAGCTGTGGTGTGATGGTTTGAATGAGAATGGCCCCCATAGGCTCCTATATTTGAATGCCTAGTCCTCAGTTGGTGGAACTGTTTGAGAAAGATTAGCATGTTGGCCTCATTAGAGGAATTGTGTCATGGGAGCCTTTGAGGACTCAAAAGCCTATACCATTCTCAATTAACTTTCTCTGTCTTGTTCTTGTGGATCAGGATGAAACTTGTGAGCTACTGCACTGGTGCTTTGCCCACTTGCTTGCTGCCATGCTTCTTGCCATGATGGTCTTGGAGGCTAACTGCCCTCTGAAACCGTAAGCAAGCCCCTAATATTTCTTTTATAAGTTTTCTTGGATATGTTTCTTCACAGTGATAGAAAAGTGACTAATCATTCAGTTTCAAAATTGTTATCAATAGTTCTTTTGTAAAAATATTTTATCATTTATTTATGTAAATGTATGTCATTCATATGGTTGCCCATAGGGTCCAAGAGAGGTCATTGGATCTCTTGGAGCTGGAGTTGCAAGCAGTTGTGAGCCACCTGACAAGGATTCTAGAAAGAAAGCCTAGGCCTCTATAAGAGGATCAAGACCTTTTTATCACTGAGACATCTATCATGCATATACATATATAAGATGAATTGCTAAATGGTCTTATTAATAAAAAACACAGATACAGATATTGGGGTTAAAATAGAGAGATCAGAGGAATAGGACAAGCCACAGCCAACCTCACCTCACCAACTCCTCAGCTTCCAAAGAGACCTACTTCCTGTATACCCACGCCTATATGCCTTTCTGTTCTGCATCTCACTTCCTCTCTCTCCCCAGATGCATCATTTCCTGTCTGTCTGTACAGACCTCCAGACCTCTATGGTTAGTGCTGGAATTAAAGGAATGTGTCATCATGCCTGGCTCTGTTCCTCAGTGTGGCCTTGAAATCACAGAGATCCGAATGGATCTCTGCCACCCGAATGCTAGGATTAAAGGTATGTACTACCATTGCCTGACTTCTATGTTTAATTTAGTGGCTGGCTTTTTCCTCTGATTCTCAGATAAGCTTTATTAGGGTGAACAATATATTTTTTGCGACACAAAATATTACCACATACGTAATAATTAATATAGGCAGTTTTTAAAATAAAAATAAATATCATTTACTTTTCTAAAGTAAAAATTATGAAGTATGTGTTTGAAATTGTCAATATGTACAGACACAGACATGTCAAGTATAAACTATATGTTAAATGCAAACTTCAATCACTTACTTTTTAATTTTTTAATGAATCAATACTGAGACTTTTTTTGTCTGACAAGCTGTGGATTTATCTGTCTGAATTGCTTATATACACAATGCACTAATTTTTGTATCTGCATAGTCATTTACTTTCTCATGGTTTGTATTTTCTTTTTGTATAAAGTTCAAAGTCTTTTAGGGTGAATATATTTCTGATTTTAATTGAGTTAAAGTCAACCCTTTGTTATTATACGTATGCTTCTGTGTCTTACCTACCAAATTATTTCTTTAAAAGAAGGCACATTTTGCTCAATTTTTTCATAATATTGTGAAACTGCATTTGTTTTTATTTAAGTACTTAATCTGTTTGATCTTTATCTGTCAGAGAGACAATTTTCTTTAGATCTATTATTATTTTTTTCCAGATAAACAAGCATGTTCCCCCCAGGGAAGTTTTCTATTTACCGCATGTTCCTCATGGGTTTGCAATGCTGTCAACATGTAGCAAGTGTTCATATTAACTACAGGCCCATAGGCTTGCTAGTTCCTAAATGTTGTTGCATTTTAAAAAAATTAAAACTTGATTTATCAATGGGTTAATTTTATAACTAAGAAATGATAATCAGAACTTACACTATGATCATTGGGATTTTTAATATTTGTAGTAAACTTCAATGAATCTGGACTCAACTAAGAAACTGGGCACACCTGTGAGGGATTTTCTTGATCTGATTACATTAAATGGAAAGGCATACCTTAAATCTAGAAAGTACTTTCTGGTGGTAACCTAGACAAGAGGAGGTCCAAGAGAAAAACTTCATATTTTTTACTTCCTTGTCTTTGGATCTAAGTGCAGAATTCACCTTCCTTGCCTTTGGGTCTAATTACAGGATTCACCTACTTGGTGGCTGCTGCTGCTCCTGCCTTCACTGATGTCAGAACACTGCTTCTTTAAACTTGCAATGTTGACTGAAGAGCAGAGGTTCTCCAGGAATTCCCCAGTTTTTGTCAGAAGATTGGGAATGCTGAGTTATCCTGCTCAGTGGGCTGAGAGGCTACTGGCTACTCAACCTCTCCAGTGAGGGTAGTCATGTTAGACTACCCAGATCATCTTGTGAAAGACAATGTAATAAATCTTTCTGTAGTATTTATCCATTTTCTGTTCCTCCAGAGTAGTGGTTCTCAATCTGTGGATCATGACCCCCTTGGTAAACTTCTATCTCTGAAAATTTTTATATTATGGTTCATAACAGTGAAAAAAATATACTTATGCAGTAGCAATGAAAATAATTTTCTGGTCAGAGGTCATTACAACATGAACTGTATGAAAAGGTTTCAGCACTAGGAAGGTGGAGAACCACTGCTCTAGAGAAACCTGACTAGACAAGTCAGTATCTAGTGTTTAGTCCAGAACAAATAATGTACTTTTTCTCAATAATTTTAACTTCACTAGTGCCTTTTAAATTAAAAATAGGTACTCTGTCTTCAAATAACCCCATAATATTTAAAATGTATTTCACAATTCATATTTTAAATCATCCATTTACTAGAGTGCTTAGTGTCTTTCTAACTCCAAGGAGAACTATTTAAAATCTCAGGTGATAACACCATTCACCTTTTATTTTTATTGAAAATAATTTTAGACAGTATATTCTAATCATAATTTGCCCTCCCTTCTCTCCTCCCAAATCCTTTCTATCTCCTTGTCCATCCAACTCCATGCCATCTTCTCTCTTTATAAAATAAAAAACTCAATAACAACAACAATAATAATATAAAAACAGTAAAACAAAGCAAACAGAAAAGTAAAAACAGAATTAAGCACAAGAAACACAGATGCATATAGGCACCTCGCACTACACACACAAAAACAAGCAAACAAACAAACAAACAAAAACAAGTAAGATAAAAAATGCTCAAGTAAAGCATTATGAGACAAACATCTTCAAAAATAGTGTTGAGTTCATTTTGTGTTGGCCATCTACTGCTGGGTGTGAGACCTTTTTAAGTGTGGTTTATATACCCAGGTAGATGCTGTTGGAATTTTTCCTTTGTGAGTAATTGTCAATCACCGTGGGTTAGGGATAGGGTCTTGTGTCCAATTCCCCTCTTGACACTGGGACCCCATCTGGCATGAGCTTCTTTCTATAGCCCTGTGCATGCTGGTGTAGTCTCTGCAGACTCAAATGTATGTCAGTCCTGCTGTGTTTGTAACATGCTATTTCTTTTGTGTTTTCCATCCCCACCAGCTTTTACAAGTTTTTGGACTCCTTTTCTGCAGAGTTCACTGAGCTTTGAGGGGAGGTAATTTGATGAAGACAAGCCATATAGGATTGAGTGTTCCAAGGTCTTTCACTCTCCGCATGTTGTCCAGTTGTGGGTCTCTGTATTTATTCCCATCTACTGCAGGACAAAGATTCTCTGATGGTGACTGAGTACGACACTGATCTATGGGTATAACAAAATGTTGTTTCAAATCATTTTATTGCTTTTTTTTTTTAGCAGAAAAATAGTATTTGGTTTTCCCCTAGGCTCATCTATTCTCAGGTTCTTGGCCACCTGGGCAGTGTATGGTATGGACTCCATCTCATGTAGTGGGATGTGAATCCAATAAGACAGTGGTTGGTTGCTCCCACCATGTTTGTGCCACCATTGCACTAGCATATCATGACGACAGGTTACCATTGTAGATCAAAGGGGTTTTAGCTGTTGATGTTTACCTTTCTCCTATGATAGTGTGCAGAATTCCTACCAGTACCATGAACATTACTCAGTAGAGGTGAAAGCTCTAGTTAGGCATCAGCTCACCTTCTCGGTCTTCACTGAAATATGTGGGTGGTGTCTTCAACAACAGAGCTTTACCATCAGTTTGTAGAGAGCAAACAACAGACTTGGAAATAGTTTGGGTGGTTTGGGTGTTCCCGTAATTACATATAACACATCCCTGAAGCTGGAGGTTTCACTTGGTATCAGAAGAGATAGTTGTGGCTTTCTCTCCCCTGTCGTTTGTTGATTCCATTTAGATTTTTTCATATATGTATATATTTTAAGAAGCTTCTACTGTAGTAGGTTTCTGTGTAATGCTGTTTTAGCTGTCCCTTCTTGCATGTATTCCCTCCCTTGTTCCCCCTCCCCTTTTGATCTTTCTGTTCTAGTTACCCTCCTCAACTCCCCATAACTATATATTCTGTTCCCCTACCTTAGGATTTCCTTCCTTCCCTCCTAGTCCTTTACCCCATACCTAACCACTAGTTATATGAACAGCAGTATGCCTATTGAAGGCTTAAAAGTTAAGCCTCTACATGTAAGCAAATACATACCACTTTTGTGTCTGGGTAACCTCATTCAGGATAATTTTTGCTAGCTCCACCAATGTACCTGTGAATACATTATTTCACTTTTTAACAACTTAGTAATATCCCATTGTGTAAAAATACTGCATTTTCATGAACCATTCTGCTGTTGATGGATATCTAGTCTGTATCCACTTTTCTGTCTATGATGACTAGAGTATCAATGAGCATGGATGAGCAAGTCTCTTTGTAGTGGGAGACAGAGCACTTTGGGTATATATACAAGAATGGTATGGCTGGATCTTGAGGTAGCTACCTGAGAATCTGTCACACTGATTTCCATAGTGGCTGTACAAGTTTGCATTCCCATCAGCAATGGAGGATCCCACTTCCTCACCAGGAATTTGTCTTATGGATCTTGATCAGTCTGACTGGCATAAGATGAAATCTTAAAATAGTTCTAATTTGCATTTTCCTGATAATTAAGGATGTTGAACATTTGTTTAAGCGTTGTTCAGCCATTTGTGCTTCATTTTTGAGAACTCTCTATTTAGTTCAGTACCTCATTTTAATTGGGCTATTGTTTTCTTGATGTCCAGGGTGTTTTTCGTTTGCTTGTTTTTATATATTTTAGATATCAGCCCTCTATTAGATATGTAGTTGGCTAAAATCTTCTTCTGTGCTGTGGTCTGTTGCTTTGTCCAAATTATAATGTCCTTTGTCATTTAGAAGCTTTTCAATTTAATTTATTAATTGTTATTGTTGGTGCCTGTGTTATCGGTGTTCAATTCAGAAAATCTTTTCCTCTACTAATAAGTTCAAGACTATGCCCCATTTTCTCTTATATTGGCTTCAGTGTGTCTGGTCTTACATTGAGATCCCTGATTCACTTGAAGTTTGTCACTCATCTATTGTACCAGTTTAAAGTTATTAAAGTATCTTTATCCTTACTTTTAAAATTGGAGGAATAATCAAATATGTTTTGTAGTACTTCCATGAAGGGAAGGCAATACAATAATTGACAACAGTGAATATATTAATTATTTTATATTTTAGTTAGGGTTTCTATTGCAATGAAGAGACACGATGACCAGGACAACCCTTATAAAGGAAATACGTTTAATTGGGTGGTTTACATTTTATAAGGTTTGGTCCATTATCATGGTGTGACATAATGGTATGCAAGCCGACTTGGTGCTGGAGAAGTAGCTGAGTGTCTTACATCTTGCAGGCAGCAGGAAGTGAACTGTCTGTCTTAATGGATGTGGCTTAAGCATATATGAAACCTCAAAGCCAGTTTCCACAGTGACACACTTCCTCCAAGACCACACCTACTCCACAAGGCCACACCTTCTAATAGTACTATGAGATTATGGGGGCTAATTACATTCAAACTACCACAATTTATATTATTTAAATATATCAATTAAATTAATCAATAAACATTAATAACAGTAATCAATTAATTGTCTTAATACATTAATTTTGTGGACGTATGATATATGTGTATATATGATGATTTTGTGTATGTGTTCACATGTGTGAATGTGCATGTGCCATGAAATGCTTGTGGAGCTCCTTTGAAGTTCTCAGGTTTCAGTTCTTTACTTCTACCTTGCTTGATACAAGATCTCTTTTGTAGTTTTTTGCTAGCTCCACCAGACAAGTTCATGTACAAAATTCCAGGCTGTGGTGCTTTGAGGAATGTTTCCCATTGCCTTGGGCATTTGAATGTTGTTTCCTAGTTGGGGAAGCTAAGGGTATGTGTCCTTGTTGGAGGAAGTATACTGTTGGAGGTGAACTTTGAGAGTTTAAAGACTCCTGTCATTTCTAACTCTCTTTCTCTTTTCCTTTCTTGCAGTACAAGATGTAATCTTTCAGCTTCCTGGTCCTGACAGCATGCCTTTACTCTGCGGTTATCTATCTTATTCCTCTGGAATCATAAGCATAAATAAACTCCTTCTTCTATAAATCACCACAGTGGTGGCATTTTAGCCCAGTATTAGAAAATAAATTAAATAAATTAAAACACAGCTGTTCTCCCATCTCCACATCTCACCCCTTCACAGGAGCACTTCAGGCATATTATTACTATATGTGACTTTACATGGGCTTTAAATATTCAATCTTAGGTCAGTGAACCTGTGTGACCCATCCCCTTAGCCCAACACATATTAATTGTGTAAAGTTCATCTTATTACAAGTAACTTCTGACTTCCCTACTCATTCTAGCTTTAGAACATTTTGAGAAATCTCTCCCTCTAAAATTGCCTGAATTTTCCTTAAGGTCTAGAGGTATTGAGTCATCTTTGAATCCTGACTCACATAGCTTTTAGAGGAGAGAAGAATGAATAGGTGATATTTTTATCACCCTCTCTCCTTATTAACAGAGTTCCTCTCTTCTGTCATATTTCCAAATTCTTCTGCTGTCTGCAATAATATTCTTTCCTATTTCTCTCTCATTTTCTTTCTTTCTTTCTCTCTCTCTCTCTCTCTCTCTCTCTCTCTCTCTCTCTCTCTCTCTCTTTTTTTTTTTTTTTGGTTTTTTGAGACAGGGTTTCTCTGTGTAGTTTTGGTGCCTGTCCTGGATCTCGCTCTGTGGACCAGGCTAGCCTAGAACTCACAGAGATCCACCTGGCTCTGCCTCCCTAGTGCTGGGATTAAAGGTGTGTGCCACCACTGCCTGGCTTCATTTTCTTAAGATACTATTTCAAGTAATTTCTTAAGGGGAAAGACATAGATGATAAAATAGCTAAGAAAAAATATTTTTTCTTCACACTTGCCTGAGTTATAGTTGTACTCATCAGAAGAGAATGACTTACTGGGTAACAAGCTACCCAAAGTATCAGGGCCTTAATATGATATAGGTCTAATCTCATTGATATCACATAGATATCATAGGACAGCCATGGGAAACATTGGATAAACATAAGGTACAGGATGGTCTTCACCAGAAATTATGTGGGACAGCAACTCCTTTTATTTTTTGCTAACAAAACACTTACTATACATTGCCATATCTATCACTGAGAGGATACCAAGAAAATAAATTCATATACTGTTGCCAGAAAAAACACATACACACACAAATAAATGTTTCATGGTCAACATTCATAGCTCTCACAATAATTTAACTCACTTTCATTCTGGAAACTCTCTAAGTTGAAAACTGGATTTCTGAGATTTACTCTCTATGACTTCTGTGTTCCTATGCAGTTTTAGTGTAGATTCTGTTTTTATAGAAAATATCATTATATCCAAAATCATGTCCTCACTGAAGTTCATGAGCACTATCAGCAGTTTCTATTACCTTTGCTCCATTCATTTCAGTGATTTTAATTTTACCTCATTGCTTACCTTGTAAACATAAAGACCATTCACCATCTTCTGCTCACCAAGACAGAAGTTGGGACCAGGGACTGGGGTATTGCTGTGATAAGTCTGACTATGGTTTTCTTTGGAAGAATTTGGACTGTGATACTTTGGGATAGGAAAGCAGTGGAATGTTTTAAGCACTGCTCAATGTTCCATACCAGTAGAAGCATGGAAGACAGTGGTGCTAAGAGGGATTTGAACTGTAGGAGGCTAGCTTAAAAGGTTTCAGAGGAGAAGAATTTTAGTATGTTGCCTAGAAATTATTCTTGTGATATTTTGGTGAAGAATGTGGCTCAGTTTTTTTTTTTTTTTTTTTTTTTTTTTTGGCCTTGTCCAAAAAGTTTACCTGAGGCTAAAATGAAGAATTGCCCTTGGCTGAGGAAATGTCAAAACAACCTAGAATAGACTCTGTTGTGTAATTACTAGTGTTAATGCTAATAAAGACATATAATGAGAAGAAGCAAACTGAACAATAAAAAATATTTGAGAAGAAAAGATAGTGTAATGGAGCTAAGTCCTGTATTCAAGGAAATAAACAGAGTAAGAAATGGAATAAAAGGGATGGTGACTTCAGGGCAAGATCCCACCCAGTCACGTTTCCAACGTGTGAAAAGAAATTATAGAAAAGCTTAGAGCCAAGTATGATGGTGCAGGTCTTTAATCCCAGCACTCAGAAGGAAGAGACTGGTGGATCTGAGTTTGAGGCCAGCCTGGTCTACAGAGCAAGTTACAAAATACCCAAGCTTCGTTAATGAAGGAAATAATCAAAAACAGAAAACTGGTGAAGATTGTAATTGAAAGATCTTTGAGTTCAAGGGCAGTCTGGTCTACAGAGAAAGTTACAGAACAGTAAAGCTTAGAGAGTGAAGAAAACTACCAAAATAGTAAACCAGTGACTACGTAATTGAACAAAAGGACCATGTTCCAGCCCCAGCAAGTAGCAGAGCTTGGTAGCTTTGGCCGTGTGATTCTGGCTTTAGATTTAAGGATAGAAGAAAGAGGCTACAGAATTTGCCTCCAGAATTAAGGAAAGCCACTGAGGTAAGGCATGTGTCAGAGTGCCCCTGAATGAAGGCCTAGAGAGGCCATTGTGTGAAGCTCTGAAGTTGAGCTTGGATTGCCTTGGAGACCCCAAGATGTTGGAGATGACAGATCCATGGGATATCTGTGGAAGAAAGCTGCTAACAGGGAGCCAGCTTAAGAGAAAACTGTGTTGCAGTCAAAAAGCTGAAAGGAGTTGGAGATCTGAAGAGTCCTTTCTCATCCAACATGGAGATGCAGAGTTTGGAGCTTGCCCAGCTGATATTTGGTCTTGCTTTGAACCAGTATTTCCTCACAATGCTCCCTTTCCTATATTTTGGAATAGTAAAATATATCTTGTGCCATTATGTCTTGGAAGCATGTGAACTGTTTTTTATCTTGATTTTGCAGGGCATTACAGTTAAGATATTGCATTACTCTGAGAAGTGACTTTGAATTTTGGTCTTTAAAACATTGTGGAGACTGTGATAGAATATAGGGACTTCTGAAGTTGGACTAAATGCATTTTGCATTATGATATTGTTAAAAGCTTACGGGGGCTAAGGAGTGGAAAGTGGTAGTTTGGGTGTAATTGGCCCCCATAAGCTCATAGGGAGTGAGAATATTAGGAGGTGTGGCTTTGTTGGGGTGGGTGTGGTCTTGTTGGAGGAAGTGCATCACTGTGGAGATTTGGAGGTCTCATATATGCTCAGGATACTGCCCAGTGTCACAGACCACTTCCTGTTGCCTTTAAGATATAGGACTCTCAGCACCATGTCTGCCTGCATGCCACCATGTCTCACCATGATGATAATGGGCTGAACTTCTACACTGTGAGTCACAGCAATTAAATATTTTCCTGTATATGAGTTGCTATGGTCATGGTATCTCTTCACAGCAATAGAAACCCTAACTAAGACAGTGGCCTTCATAGTACTTATTGGCTCTTAGCATCTTGCTATGCATTAGTCTGTCTAATACTTATCTCCTTTTCCTCTGAATGATATTTTCCATTAGCATAGTGCAATAGTTTATTTATTTAATATTTATTTTTGGATTGGTTTTCTCTGACATGTGAAAAGTTTTCCCAAAATTACTGATGGTGCTTGGTTACTTATTTATTTCACTTATTTTCTCTAATCAGGACTTTGGCTAAGCTAAGTAGAATACCTTTGAGATGGTAGCAAGAACTAAAGCGAGAAATAACTCCTTACAACTCCAACAGCTGCTATAAGAGCTCCTTGTCCTGAGCCTCATAATAACGGTGGTTTTCTTTCTGTATTAAAAAAGTTTGTATTTGCAATTCATATATGTATGCTGAACTTGACCATTTTCATTGAAAGCAATAACTGTGATACCAAGGAATGACCGTATACCCAATCACATTGATACCTGAAGAGTGATGAACCACTCAGCTACATCAGTACCAAAAGAGTTATTACCCACTGCCAAATTGTTAAAAATGGAGTGACCAACCACACATCCATATAGATTCCATATGAATGACCAGCCAGCCACACAGCCACATTATGGTTGCTGCTATTTTCTTATTATTTTATTTTAATCCATTCTGTTTTTTTATTATTAAAAATATGTCTGCATTTTGGAAGATTATTTAGAAGTAGGGAAGAAACAAGCAAAAAGGAGACTATGGGAAAGATAGTGGGATAAGGGTAGCCAATAAGAACATATTGACATATATCTGTAATCATGCCATAGAGAACCCATCATTTTGTATGGTAACTTAAAAATTAATGAAAGCATTTGAGATCAATTCACATGAAATGAAAAACATATATTTTAATTGGACTTTGATTAAAGTATATACATTTTTACTTATAATTACAATCATTAATGATTGAACAGTCAGTAAGATATTGATATGGTCATCAAAAGTTCCACCATACCCTTTTATCATTACTCCAGGTTTTGTCTCTTGCCTCATCGTCATGGCAAAAGAACCAGACCAAAACACCTTAATAGAGGAAAGGTTTGTTTGAACTTACAGTTTAAGGGCACAGTCTATTCTGGCAGTAAAGACAACTTAGCAGGAGATCAACACATCTGGCCATATTGTATCTGCAACCAGGAAGCATAGAAACATAAATGCTTAGCTTATTTTTTCCTTTTTTATTCAGGCCAGGACCCCAGTCCAGAGGACGGTGCTACCCAGATTTCAGAGTGAGTGTCCTCAGTTATACCTTTCTGGGAACAGTATCATAGACACACTCAGAATTTGACCTCCTAGGTTGTTTCAAATCTAATCAAATTTCCAATCATGACAAACCATCACTGCTCCCAACCTTTGACTCAGGAAATCAGAAGTCAAAAATCTATGACCTCTGTTTTATTTTTCCATCTCTTGTATTTAATCTATATAGAACAGTACAACATGTATGTTTGTCTGCCTTCCTTCCCTCAGTACATTTTATGAATACAGACTCAAATCATTAGGTATTAGTAGGTCATTACTAACTATTGAAGAGTGGTCTTCAATTGCAAGAAATACCAAAATCTGTTTATTGATGATGTTTTGTTGATGAGTGTTTAGAATTTGTGCAGTTTGAGGGTACTATGCAGAAGGTATTAAGAACATTTCTGTGCAAATCTTTGTGTCCAGATACATTTTAATTTCTTCAGAGTAGAAGCATATGTGTAGGACAGTTAGATTGTTCAGTAAGTGTAACCTTAATTTTAGATAAAATTTCTAAACTTTTCCCCAAAGTCGGTATGTTGTTTTATGTTTGTATGTGTGCTAATATCATTTAAAATATAAGTAAATATTCAGCTTTGTCCATGCATTTATTTTTAATTGTTATGGTTGTTATTCAGAGACATTTTTTTCAGGCTTTGTTTACTTACATGATGTTCTTGTATGTGTGCCATTGTTATGTCATATTTTGTGAATAACACACTCAAATATTTTTAAAATATAAAAACAAGTTTATTCATCTTCATAATATTGAAAGATTTTTATATATGCAGTTTACAAATGCTTTAATCAATGTATATGTTGCCAATATATTCCTAATGTGTAATTTGACTTTTTTCTGTTCTCTAATTTTGTCTTTTGAAGGGCAGAAACTATAAATTTTAATAAAGCACACTATATTTTTAATTTATGATTTGTGTTTTTTCTAGATGGAATATATCTTCATTTGATCAGTGTTATGAATACATCCCCTTACATTTATTTCAGAAGAGTCAGATTCTATTGTGAAGTTTAGTAGTAAGGTTGTTTTAATGTTTCTCTTTTTATTTTACTATTTGTGTGTGTGTGTGTGTGTGTGTGTGTGTGTGTGTGTGTGTGTGTGTGTGTGTTTATGTGTGTATACATGCCCTTAGATGCTCTTGTATCCTTCACATATCTAGAGGTCAGAGAACAACCTGTGGGAGTTGATCCCCTCTTTCCACCCTGTAGCACACAGAGATAAAGTTTAGGTCTTCAGGCCTGGCAGCAAGTGTATTTACTCACTGACTTACCAAGTCAGCCCAGTAAGGTTGGTTTTGAGCTAATTTTTGTTATAGTATGAATTGGAGGTTAGTTTCCTCAAAGATTTGTCCTAATTGTCTAACTCTAATTATTAGAGAAAACTCTTTCATTATAAAGTACATTTGCTGTGGATATCGCTCTGTATGCTGTGAATGTGTTGCTCTGACTGGTTAATAAATAAGGTGCTTTTTGGCCAGTAGCCAGGCAGGAAGTATAGGTGGGACAAAGAGAGAGGAAAATTCTGGGAACAGGAGGGCTATGTCAAGAGTCTCCAGCCAGACACAGAGGAAGTAAGATGTAAAGATACCAGTAAGCCACAAGCCACATGTCAAGTTATAGATTTATAAAAATACGTTAATTTAAGATGTAAGATCTAGCTAACAAGAAGTCTGAGCCATTAGGCCATACAATTTTAATTAACATAAGCCTCTGTGTGTTTACTTGGGTCTGAGCTGCTGCAGGCCCCAGGCAGGGCTGGAGAAAACTCCAACTACATACAGTGGCATTATGGTTGAAATCGGCTGGTGTTGAGTGTGCTGGTGTTTTTGCACTTTATGGTCTCTTCTTGTATTTGTCCATCATGACATGAACATTTAACTTCAATACTGTTTGATAAAGACTCTGGGAATATTATTTTATTTTTACTTAAAACTCTACACAATGAATTATACTTTCTTCATCCAGTTATCCATTGAGGCTGTTTCCAATTTTGGCCTATTGGGACTAAAGCTCCAAAGAATTGGAAGTGTAAGATTTTTGTTTGTTTTTCAAGATAAGATTTCTCTTTGTAGCCCTGGCTATCCTGGAACTCTATCTGTAGACAAGTCTGTTCTTGAACTCAGAGATCCACTTTCCTCTGAGTACAAGGATTAAAGGATATACAATGGTTTCTCTTTTCTCCCTGTTATTACTAACAAATTTAGCTTTTAAAAATGAACTTTACAGGACTGGAAAAATGGCTACATGGTAAAGAACACTGGTTGATTTTCCAAGGGACCTCCTTTTGATGTCCAGCACCCATGTGGCAGCTAACAACTTCTGTACCTAAAGTTCCAGTGTATCTAACGCCTTCTTCTGGCTCCTACAGGCACTGCATGTGTCAGGGACCAAACATGAACCATAGAAAAGTACTAGCTAGGGCAGAGAACAAGCCACAGGCCCTAAACCAGATGCCCTCAAAGATAAAGAACATTCCGTGGTCAGGTAGCATAGCACAGAACAATGGGCCCTGACCAGTGACCTTATCACCTAGCCTCAGGACATGCACATCCTCCTTCACCTGCATGTCCCCCCTCAATTGCATCTCCTGCATGTCTTGCACCTTTTCCCTCCTTCCTGCCCCCTCCCCCTCCCATGCTATATAAGCCTCACTGAGGAAAATAAAATTTGCAGCTTGGTCAGAACCCTGTCTTGCAGTCTTCCTTCGTGTCTCCCTGTCCCTTTCATCCTCTCCCGCAGGTTGGTCGCCCCTGTTGACACCCCACTGGCCAGGGCATGCATGCACATGCCACACAGACATATGCAGGCAGAAAATCAATATAAACAAAAATGAAATACAACTAAAAAGATTATCTTATCAGGACACTGTATGCCTAGGCATTACTTGTTACAGGTATATATGATCAGAAATGTAGTGTATTATTTCAACACATAGCTTTAAATATTTTTATTACGTCATGGCATATCATTTGAATAACAGTTTTTAGGGTTTTTGTTACTGTTATTTGCTATTTCTGAGTTATACTCAATATCATCATTTATTCTTAAACTTTGATTTTTTTTTTCATTTTTTAAAAAGTCTCTTCACATCATTTTCTCTTGTACATTGTAGCTCATGTGTTCTTTTAAAATTTGGTCTTCTGAAAATTCTTTCATTCATTATTCTTATTTTAGCTGTATGCTCTCATGTGTATTTATTCTCTTGATTTCTTTCAGCATTTTGTGAAATAACAACTATTTTGTTTTGCAAGTCTCTGTGCTGTACTTTTATTGTCTTTGAAGTAAATTATATTTCTTTCTCTTTTTCCCCTTGAATAAGGTATGAGTTGACTTTGACCATGATTGATTTCTATTTCTCATTTTATTTGAAATTTATCTTGGAGGAGAATTGCCAAATGAGTGAGGGCTTTGGAAAAGTTTTCCAACTTCAAAGAACTGTATCTTCTCTTGTTCGGTCCCCCAACAGTTTTCTTTATTGCTTTGATCTTCAGTTTCTCTTTCTACCTATGTTGTATGGTTTCTATTCCATTGAGTGCAACTTTTCTTTATTACAATCTCCTGTTACAGAAAGGGACACTGGGTTTGAAAGTTAGTCAGACCTAGTGCTGTATCTGTTCTTTTTGATCCTCTGAACTCACAACCCCCCCCCCTTACAGGAGAGGGAAATTCTTACCCACATCTTGTTGCTCTTCTCACTTAGCCAGACCACTTTCCATTAAATAGCTATTTGATTTTGATGTTTCTCCTGTTCTCAACTCAATCAATAATCACCTCTACAGTTTGGTTCTGTCCATAGAGATATAGTACTATGTGGCTGTGAGTCTTTTCTTTAATCACTTTGCTAATTTTGTCTTAAGTATTGTTTAGCCTTGGGTATCTGTTTTTCCAGATTTATTTAGAGTTTAGAAAGATTTGATATCTATGACAATATGTTACTGTCAGTCCAGACCGTCTTACCAATTTGTTGGTTTAAACAATTTCATCCTCTTTCATTCTATCTCTCATAGACTTCCAGTCTTTCTTTAAAATACTTTGTGAAGTACCTTATGGCATAATTAAACAGACTATGAGACATTTGCTCCTAAATAGTATTTATGCTACTGTTAGTTCTTTGAGAATATTGTATAGTATATTTTACTCATATTACTCCCTCCCTCCCCATCTTCTTCTGGACCCTTTCACTCATCATACACCCAACTTTGTGTCCTCTGTTAGGTTTTCTTTTTACACCCATATAATCCAATTTGTGCTATTCAAATATTTTTTGATGTGTATCATTTCATTGGAGTGTGTTCGACTTACCAGCGGCTACACTCTTACTTCCCCTCTCCTGGCAACTATCAAATTCCATTCACTACTTGTCTAGGGGTAGAATTTTGTGCCTAATTCATCTCTCTACACTGGGAGTTTGTCTGGTTTGTGCATACCATGTATAATGTCATAACCACTGTAAGTTAATATGTATAGCTGCCATGCTGTATCCAGAAGACATTCTTTTCTTGTAATCACCCATGGCCTCTAGCTCTGACATTTTTCTGCTTCCTTTTCTTCAATGATCACTGAGCCTTGTGAAGAGGGGGTGGGATGTAGATGTCACACTTAGGGTTGAGTATTCCATAGTCTTGTATTCTCTGCAACTTGACCAATTGTGGATCCCTGTTAGTCACTATCTACTATAAATAATAGTTTATCTGATGAGGGTTGAAAGGAGCATTAATTTGTGGATGTAATACTAGTCATAAAGAGTTGGCTTAATAATATGGTCATTTAGTATGTTAATACTACTAAGCTCTCCTGTAGGGCCTATTGCTTGTTTGGCCATAGGTTGTTGGCCCTTGACTCAATAATGGTTCCAAGCATAGCTTTCATCTTGTGTAGTAGGCCTTAAATACAAGAAAGTAGTTTGTTATATCCCTGATGTTCATGCCATTATTTCATCACTAGGTATTTCTTGCCTTACCAGTCATTATATTAGCTTATAATGTTTATGGCTGGGCGAGTTTGATTACTGTTTTTCCAAGGTAGCGTGCATAGCACCTTTCAGAAATATGAAAGCTAGCCAACAGAGTTGAAGCTTCCAAGTGAGTACCAGCTTGATAGCTACATGTTTGATGGACTCAGGTACATGGTATCTCAGGAACAGTATCATACTTGAAGGGTTCACAACATGCCCCCATGGTCAGGAATGTTTGCATATGCCTGGTGGACACTTCCGCCTACCCAGTTCCAGGTCAGGATAGCCATTTCCGGGTCAGGGAGTCTCTCATAACCAAGATGCCCGGTGGACCCGGACACTTCCGCCTAGCCAGTTCCAGGTCAAGAATGCCATTTCCGGGTCAAGGCGTCTCGTGTGACCAGGATCCCTGACGTATCATGGCTATGTAAGTGCGCAACATGGCCATGTGATCTACACACATGCGTGGAGTAGTGACGTGACCTGTGCATGCCCAGCCTTTAAAATCCAGCGCCATGTTCCTGGTTCCTTCTTCTTCTCCACACATGTCTTTCACACAGGCCTGTGCACTCTCTGTCCCTTTATCTTTAATAAAACTCTTATTAGCAGATTCTGTCGTGTTTCGTGACATTTTCTTGCAGGATAAGAGCACAATGCGGCCAATTAACTACAATACTTTCAAGTTCTGGAAGGTAATCAATAGTAATGGGAAAACTCTGTAATGTTTGAGGGTCTGTGGGAACTCACTGACCAACAACTCTAAAAATGGCAACCTGTTTCTGACACTGGACTTTTTATTTGTTAGCTGAGAAAGCAATGAATTTGTCTTCTATTGGTTTATTTAGTTTTTATTGGTGGTGGTTTTGGGGGAAGGGTTGTGTTTTTATTTGCTTTTGATTTTTGAGATAGTGTATCATGTAGCCCACTCCCTCGAATTGCTATGGAGCTGAAACTGGCCTTAAAATTTGATCTTCTGCTCTCCACATCACAAGTGCTGTTTTCATTTGTTTGTTTGTTTGTTTGTTTTTTAAATAAGATTGTATAAAAACATCTCCAGCCATGTATAGCAAGTATCAGTAATCATATACTGATGATTTATCATGTTAAAAATTCAGAATAGTTTTATTAAATGGCCCGATTTTAATATCAAACATTAATTTTGTTTGTTTGTTTGTTTTTTGTTTGTTTGTTTGTTTACAGGGTACAATTCTTGTGGGTCACAAGAATATACTATAGAGATTCAGCTGTGTATTGTTGTACCCAGATCGTGACCCCCAGAGAGACCACCAAAGACGAGCATGCCAGAATGCAAAAGCAAGGTTTAATTCTGCATATACAAGCCTAGGCAGGGACTTTGTCCAATACATCCAACAGATGTGGAGGCTGGAGGAAGCGCCCACCTATCTGCAAGCTCAGTTTTTAAAGGGAAAAGTCACAAGGTTACATCATTTAGGGGTGCTAGTATGGGTACAATTCTGATTGGCTCGCTTCTAGGGACTTCTAGAAATTACTTCTAAGGGAGTGGTTGCCCACCACCATTTCTCATTGGCTGCCCTCAGGTGGGGGCATTTCTGTGGTCAGTTACCCTGGAAACCAGGGAGAGGACATTCCATAGTCTGGCAGGCATTACCTCGTGACTATCTTGTGACTCTGTACTTTTACACTTCCTGGTTTCTGGAATCTGAACTGACTGGTTTCAGTAACTAATGGCCTATTCCTAAAAGGAGAAATCTTAGGCCTTAGTTTTAGGGTGAAAGCATTTTGATCTTATTTCTAAGATGGCCCACTTTGGTCTCACAGTACGAAAGCTATATTTTGACCACCAAGGGCCTGTCAAATCGGAAGCCATTCATCATGGAATATTTGGTGTTATACAGCTTTAATATTCAGCTGTGCCTTGCTATGAATTTCTTGTGGGCCCATATACTACTAGACTATTTGGCAAACCGTTCAGCTTCTCAGACCTGCTGAACCTCTAGGTAACTGACTCCCCCGCTGAGACTAGGAGACAAGCAGGCTATAGATGCTTCTTGTGCAAATGAAGCTGAGACCATCCCTTACCTTCAGGCCTAGTTGCTTCCCAGAGCAATTGACTGAGAACAAAAGAGGTCTTTGCATAACCAGGTGCAGTAAAGACTTGAGCCAAATTCCAGAGGCAGACACAGAACCACAGAGAAAAGAGGAAGACAGAGATTCTGTAGATGGTAAGGCAGAGTGGCTCAGGCTGAGAATTGAGGAGCAAGGAAAAGTTTCTTGTAGATTTTAGGTAAATCAGATCAGGAGAGGAGAAGAGGAAGAAAAGATGGAGGACGAAGAACAGGGGACAAAGATGAGATCAAAAGCATAAGGGCTTAGTTATTACCAGGGTATTGAAGGGGCAAAAAAAAGTAAGTTCAAAGAGGAACTGAGACTCAGGAAGGAACTGAAGCTGTATAGATAGTTTTGTCATAATAAAATAAAGGAATAAAATAAATGGACAAAAGAGTGTAATGTACGCAGATTCCCATCCCATGCCTGACGCAGCAACTTCCCTAAGACTCTGGGAGGAATTTTCTCAGGGCTGGAATTTGGAAAAATTCCATCATACTGTGTACCTGACAAGTTTGACCATGTGCTAACAAACAAAGATATTCTCCAGATCTCTTTCCCTTTCTGTGTATTTGCTTTTCCTCTCTGTTCTCAGTGTCACATTTATGTGGCACTTCTGGTTTCCATAATATCTTTCAGAGAACTTGAATGGGAATGTGTTAGATAATATCATCCTATGTGATACTGTATAATATTTATATAGTCTTGTTATAAAGTCAGAACTGAATGGACTATAAAACAACATCCAATACAAACTCTTAACTAGAATGATCAAATTGATAAGTGGAAACATAAAAAGAAATATCCATTTTCATTTGTCCTTACTGATGTCTATTTCTGATTCTTTTACTGTATCATGCACTATGATTGCTAGCTTCCTCTCTGTGCAAATGTGGAGTATGTAATTTGGGGAGATTTATGCTTTCAACAAAATTACATAAAGGAAGAAATATTAATGTTGCTTTTTATATTTATATTTAATTTTATATTACAAAATACATATATTACAGTTGCTTTTATTACTATGTACAAAATAATGGGTTCCAATATGACAATTTTATACATTCCTATAATGTTTTTTGCTTGTCATTTGGATTGGTTATACTGTGCCTAATAGGACAATTATTCTTCTCTTAGATGCAGCTATAATTTTTAAAATATTAAAAACTGCACATATTCATACATATTTGTTATATAATAAAAGTGAACCCTATTCATAGTATTTTTGTAGAAATATTGTTCTAATGATAAATTTTTGAAACTAATTATGCACAAAGTTCCTTATTGACAAAGAAGCCTCTTAAAGAATCTTGAAGATATGAGCTATGTAACAGAAAAATTTAAATATCATAATTCACAAATGTATCCCACTATCCTCCTCCTTAACTTCTTTTGCTCCAATTCTCTTTAGACAGTCTGTTTCCCCACAACTTTGCTATTGCTTTCACCTTGCCTCTGTATCCAAGCTGCAAACACAGAAAGTGTTGCATCTCCTGCTATTGTGACTGACAACACATTGAATCTCTGGTGACACATTTGGCAGTTTGACAGTGTGAAGGTCATAGGTAGATGTTTTGACTAAAGAGGACAACAATCACATTTCAAGTTTCATGGTATAGCATTATGCACATGTTGGATTATAGCACAAAACATATAAGCACTATATAAGCGTGTATTTCTTTTTCCTTTTTAAGGCTACAAATACATTGGTTTCTCCAAAGTGGATTAACCAGCCTAGACACACTATGAAATGTCAGTGCAAGTATGGATCCTCTATACACCAGTCTCAGGAGATCAGAGCATGTCTGCCATGCTGCTCTTTCCCAGTCAGATCAATAAAGTCACATATTTTTCCCCACTTTGCGACAGAAAAATATTATCAAAATACAGAGTCAGTGTTTTTTATATTGTTTTCTAAACAGAAAGTAACATAGGACCAGAACTCAAGAAGGAAAAAGTTAGCTGACAAATAAACACTCAAAAACTTGGGAAGAAAGTATATATATTTTATTACCCACTAAGCCAGGATAAGGGTTATTATCATGAGATAATCATTCCTCTGGAGCCATACAAGACAGGGGACACAGCTGAGTGCTATCATGCCCATGGGATGTGATTAGCTCATGATAACAGCATCCCCTGGACTCATTGCTATTATGAAATGTCTATTTCCCCCCATTTTCTATATATAAATAAATGATTTTGGCGGACAGATTCAATTCCCACAAACTGCAAGTTTGCATTAAAATGCGTCAGCTGTGAGATTCACAGATATTAATCTACCCTTTTGGAATGCTGAACAGTCAATCAGAATCCCTCTTCGTCTCAAGCTGTTTTATGATATTATTACAATGTATTTTGTGACGGAATGGCGGGTAAGGCAAGTCTCAGAGAAATAGGCTTGTTTGGGCTCGATTTAGTTGCTTGAGGGAAACCTCTACATAAAATGACTCTCCCTGCTCATGAAGGCATCCTAACTTTCTCATTATTTTTTTTTTCCTGCCTGACTCAATTTCTTTCCTGTATCTTAGAAGTCTGAAGTTCATTCCCCTAACTAGATTAATAAAAGCAGATTTCTCATTTTATATTTCTGAATTGACAGAAGAAAATACTACTGTGGTAATTTCAGAATAAAGTGAGAAAATGCTAGTACAAAATCAGGAAATTAACTTGGAAGTAAGTTTCTTTTTTTTTGTATTTAGGAGCAAATGGGAAGATTTTGATATAGTAGCAGATTGGTGGGATAGCTTTATCTTGAATTTGAATGAATATTGTGAAAAGGCAATAATAAGTTGATACAAATTTAAAACTTAGTATCATTAAAAATGCCAATATATTTTGGAAAATATTATTGGGATGAACATATCTCCCTCATTGTGTGCACAAGAAGCACAAAAATTATATCAGACATTTTTAATAAAAATATTTTTATCATGAAATATTTTGTGCATATGCTAATAATATTAGAATTAATTATTTTATATGAATAAGGTTGGTATCTAAATATGAAGGAGGAGTTTAGGACTAAATTCCAGTCCTTAAAACTATTTCCTTCCTTTGGATTGACCATCTCTTTATCACCCTTTATCTCGAGTGCTCTGTATTGCTGAAACCATCTAGGCATCCATCACTTGAATATGTACTGTCTTTAGCAAGAAATATACAATTTTCTATTTTTCTTTCTTCTCTCATTCTATAAATGCTGCCCTATGGTATTAATGAGAACAATTCTGCCTCACTCCACACAAACAGAATTATATACTGGCTTTTCTGCAATGTTGGATGGAAATACAAATTCATAATCAACTTGGATTCATAAATCATAAAAATACAAATAGTGTTGTATATGTAATTTTAAATTATAAATACTGTCAATACTTTATGAATCAATAGCCTGATATTATTGGCATGATATTTTGAAATAAAATTCTGGGTTGTACATTTCTAGAGAAAAAGATTCTCTTTTTCAATTGATAAAGCATTGGAAAGTGTGTGTCAAGGTTTGTTGAAGTAAGGGAATATATTAAAGTTAGGCTATACGTGCAGCATTTACTTATGATAAAAGAAATACCAAAATCATTTGTAGATACAGTTCAAGATGATGTATATATCCTCCAGCCTAATCTCAGCTGTGTTGTTACACACCAGCATCTAAGGAGTTTATGATCGCAAAATATGTTTAAGAAATTGTAAGTGAAATCTGACAACTTTTTAATGTTTAATTTTGATTTTGTATGTTTTTGTAAGATTTTATTGTGCATTTTTAATTATGTTAGTGTGTGTCTGTATATGCATTTGAGTGCATTGCCCATGGAGGCCAAAAGACAGCATTGGGTGGGTCTCCTGGACCTGTTTGCTGTAAACTGAACTTGGGTCCTCTGTATAAGCAGTAAACACTTAACAGATGAGCCATCTCTCCAACCCCAGACTTTTCATTTCATCTACAAAGATTGTGTTTTACATTTTTTTCCTAAAAATGTTCTTAAGTGTATGTCAAAGGTAGAACAAAATATGAACAGGCCCACATCAGTAAGTTTTCTAATTATTTAAGACAATTGTTATGTGGATGATTATTCTCAGACTTGAAGGAGTCCTGTACTGGAATAAAGTTTGAAAGTTAATAACTTGTTTCAAAGTTGATAGTAAAAATTAGTTCATGATACATGCAAAAAGTAAACAGCCAAAATAAGGAAAACTTGGTACTTTATTAGACACCTTTCTTGAGCAATAACACTTTTTTTTTGACATTGAATATTGCCTTCCCTTCCAAGAACTCATAATAGACAATGCAGCTGCAGAGACCATGGTGTTCCATTGTGCTTGCCTTGTACCTACAGGGCCTCACATTTGTTCCCTAGAACTGGGGAGAGGGGAGAGGAAAATTAACTTCACTCTAAATGTATATGAAATGCTGATTGACAACTAGTTGTTGTCTAAGTCAACATTTATTCTTACAGTTCTACTCTTATTTTTAAATTTTAGTATCAGTATCAGAAAGTGGAGTGAAAAGAATTCGAATTAGATATATATTTCACTTGTGTATTCAGAATAGTTAATATGAAAGCATGTTGAATTAATGCTGAAAGAAAACAGCATTAATTTAATGAGGATTTGTCTGTGTGTTAGGAATAAATTTGCCATAGTACACATTTACCTTTGCTAGTGTTTCCTCTGGATATTCAAGGAACCTATCTAAAATTTTTTTTTCATAAAAATGCTAACTTTAGAAAACAGTGCTACACTAGTAGTAAGAACTAAAAGGCAACATATTTTGCTATGTACTCTTCAGGCTCTGGGAGCTTTTAAATACACAGTGCCATGTGGAAGGAAAACTAAATACAATAACACAATTGTGCTTAACTTGGATTTTTTTTTTTTTTTTTTTTTTTTTTTTTTTTTTTTTTGGTTTTTTGAGACAAGGTTTCTCTGTGTAGTTTTGGAGCCTATCCTGGAACTCACTCTGTAGACCAAGCTGTCCTCGAACTCACAGAGATCTACCTGCCTCTGCCTCCTGAGTACTGGGATTAAAGGGATGCACCACCACTGCCTAGCTTAACTGGAGTTTTCTAATCCTGTCTACAGGAACTGACATTTGTCTCTCTCCTGCCTCAAAACACTGGTGTAGTTGCCTAAAGCATTAGTGCATGTGTCTACTAACGCATCAAAGAAATCATTTTCAGACAACGAGCCCAGACCCTCATTATTGGTTAGATTAGGTCGTGAGGCAAGTGCTGCTTGTACAGTCACAAACAGTAAATATTTTAGGATCTAGGGGCCACAAGTGTCTGTGTTGCATATTCCTTTGTTTCTTTTACTACACTTTGAAAATACAAAAGCATTTTTAGCTTGAGGGCCATATACAAAAGAATGTACTCCAAAATGCATATGGCCTTAGAGTCAGAATTCTGAATTAAATAATAGAAATTATTTTTAAAAGATGACTATAAAGAAGAAAGTATAATTAATTAACTAAGTCAAATCACATGCAGGTAGCTAGTCAAATGTGGTTTGGGCCAGCAAGTAGACACAATGGCATAGAGAAAATTAGGCGTGGACAATGGGTTTAATTTATGATGATGGAATCAGGACTGTGTTTAGAAATTTGTTTAATTGAAAATTATGAAAAGATGCTTTGGTTAAATATACCGATGCATCAAGTTATATTTAAAATTTATGATTATGATTCATTATTGTGATTATTATGATTATGTGACTATAATGTCTGTGGAGGTGCATGTGTCATGGTGAGTGTGGACAGCAGAGAAGAATTTTATGGTATTGGATCTCTCTCTTCACCTTTAGGAGATTCAGGGATCAAATTCAGGTCATTAGACCTGTGCATCAAGTAAATCCTACTGAGCCAATACATTGAGTGCTAAATGTGATTTTATAAACTAGAATTTATTAGGGTACCCTGTACTACTTAGATTTTTATTGCACTCTGAACTGATTGAGCGTAAGTACACAATTTCTTCTCACTCTTCAGGTATATCAATAAGAAAACCTGATTTAGTATGCGCTAAATTCCTTAGAGTAAAATAGGAAGAAATACAAGTTTAAAGTCCAAATTTGTGATTTCAAATTATTAATAGTGCAAAGTTAGAAAAATTACATAACAAAGCAGGTTCTGTAAATTTAAAGAAAATATTAATCAGTAAGAAAAATGAGTATATCAAGAATTTTTGTTTAGGTGAAACTAACAAGTAATAGAATACATATTTAAATTTATACTATTCAAAATATGTTGTTTGTGAAAGTAAAGGACTAGAGAAAGTTATACTTCCAAGTGCCGTATTGATATGAAGCTATTTTTTTTTCTAGAAGTATGCTCATAGTAAAAGATAAATGAGGGAAAAATCAAAATACAATCAGTAATATTGGATCTGGAATATTTATTTATTTATACATTTCTGCAAAGGATATATAAATTTTACATTTGGAAAGGAATGTGGAAGTGGCTTAAGTTTAGCCAATGTTATTGTGTGATGGTTTTCTATGCTTCACGTGTCCTGTACAACTTTTGGATTTTACAACACAAAGAATCTACTGTTATTAGGTTCTTTGCTTTGAAGGTATGTTCTTTGACATGGAAAACCTTATCACAGTTCCATTTCTGGACTCAAGGAGTCTAGACATTGAATGTCAAGTAGGAGTTCCAATCCACTATCCAGCTAATTTACTTCGAATGTAATGATGATGTGCACTGGACATAATATCTTGTGAGTCCTCTCTTTCCAGGTGATGTATGGCAGTGTGCATTCCATGCAAACTGGAGTCAGCAGACTGAGGTGCTGCACAGGACTTCCTTCTATGATTACAATCATTCTACCTCCCCAGGTTTGGCCAGATGGGGGTGCCTCTCTTAATTTAACCAAATATCTCTATTGTGTTACTATTTCTCCTTTTGTGGTCTGACCAGATAGCTTTATTGAGCTGCCCACAAGGCTGCCTGGATCCCCCCTCTACAGCTCGCTGAGATGTGTCAGTCTGGAGGCCTGCATAAGCCTGAGGAAGATGCTCTACCATTCCTTCTGATGTGTTTACATCAGGACCGGCCCTGTCTGGTCTGAGTTTCATCTGTCATTTGATTGCAAGGTGATTTCAAACTTCTCCCTCCTAGCAGCAACGTCTTACTTCTACATGACAGGGTGTCAGCATCACTGTTGAACAGAAAGCAGTTTTTGTTTTTGTTTTTAACATAGTTAACATTTCTGCAAAGGGTTTAAAACCCAGCTATCCTGTCGAGCAGAGCATGGCCCTCTGTGGATAGCTTGGGTCTTTGTGCCTGAAGGACTCCCCCATTGTACACCTGTCTTGACAGATTGAGGCCCTAAAACAGTATCGCTTAGTCACACACTAACCAGCAGGGGGAAAGTCTGTGCTTTTTATTAAAGCATACCTACTGGCTTAATGTTTGGAATTCAGTTCTACCTATAAATCAACATCAGAGCATACAACCCAGCGTGTTCAAGTGCTTTGTTTAGACATCAAAGGAAGAACACAGGCAAGCAGGATGATAGAAATATAACTAATCACTTGCAAATACATCTTTCCTGTCAGTGGGAGCTTAACCTTTCTGTTTAATGTGACGGAGAAAATGCAGGTATTTCCATCCTATCTGCTTCCTTTAAAGAAATATGGACTTGTTTCTACGGAAATAGGTACGCGTTCTCCAAGCAATGCAGAGCAAAGCGAGGCATGGAAGGAAGTCACAAGAAAGTGAACCCTGTCAAAATCTAAAAGCTGATTGTCACTGAGTGAAGGACAAATGCACTCTCATTGAATCTTCTGTCGGGTAGAAGAAGGGGAAATATTTGTGACTAAGTAGCGTTAGGACCAAAAGCCAAATATAATTTTTAAAGGGGCTTTTTTTTTTTTTTTTTTTTTATAAACATAGGAAGAGGAATTCCTTATTTGTTTTTTGACTGTCAGGGAATACAGTTTGCTCTTCTGTGGTGCATTGATTGGGATCAATTAAACTTCATCTTCTTCTCACGGTTTAGCCATCCATGAAGGGCCTAGCAAGGATTTATTTGAGGTGCTCAGAAAAATCCTAGAATCTATAAACCCTTCCTTTAATTTAAATGCTACAGATTACAGAAGAGCATTTGGTCACCTGCATGGATCAGTGGGATTAGAGACATCAAAGGAAAAACATTAAAAAAACAAAGAGAGAGAAAGAGAAAGAAAAGAAACATAGAGAAACAACAAGCAAAAAGTGCCACAGTACCCGGTCAGGAGGCAATGCTGAGGAGAATGTGAGGTTCGGCTGAGATTCGTTACTCCTGAATGGACGAACTCTGTGCCTGTGCTGGCCTTCTATCTGAATTTGGGAGAAATTACAGAGGCAAGACAGCTCAGACTGAGCATCTCTGCAAAGGGATCTTTCTATTTCTTCCCTATTTGATATCTCTGTACAGGGTTGGAAATCTTGATTTTCAAATATATGAGTGTAATGAAAACATTGTGGATGCTGTAAGAACCATAGATGATTGGTATTTGATATCTGATAATTGTATATCAGTGTAGTTCTCCTCATGTACCTGAGAGTTGATGTTTTCTAGTGATACTGGTACCCATGTTAATCTCATAATAAGGGGAAAAGGCAGAACTACTGACTTTGATACATCTAAGACTGTCCTGGGTCAGTAGTTGTGAAATGTTGAGTAATCAGTATTTTGGACGTTTTGGAAAATAAATGAACTCTCCCATAGAACACACTAAATTGCACTTTCTAAAACCTGTATACCCTATTTAGCAGTGGTGGTATTACTCCTTAAACAACACAGCATAGATAGGGTCAATGTTTTTATGTCAAATCTGCATGACTCAAGAAAATGGTATAATTAATTGATTCAGTATCTCCCTGCTTAGTATTTATGATGGTACATTTTCCTTAAAGAGCAAGATGGTTTTCTTCTGATATTGTAGCAGAATAATAATGAGTTGTCATTGATCACACAAATTTTATCTCACACCTGTGCCCTGGTGTCTGGAAGCGCTTCTCCACTGTACTTTCAGATATATCAGCATTACCAAATAGAGCATGGCTGTGGCCTCCCACTCTTCACTCCCCTCATGTTACACCCCAGAAATGTGCTCTGTGCAGAACATGGGCACTACGTGGGAGTATTCACATATATCAAGGTTAATAGCCAATTCCCACTGGCAAATGCTAATCCATGTTGCCAATGAGTCTTCACTGGAATAAAATGTGGCAGTTGAGCCCAATTAAATAAGGCTTGTCTAACAGCACCACAGAATTATGGCACTATTAAAATGCTAATGCACACACAGTGCTTTGAAAGAGATGGTAACATCCTTGAGGGCAAGAATTTGTTCTGTCCTTAGGTTGTGTACTGCATGGAGGAAAGTGGAACACTTAACGATTTTATTCGTAACAGCAAGCTAATTCTCTTTGTTTCAAGAAAAATTTAAGAGTGAAAATAACTTCCTGGGGCTTTCTTCTCAGAAGGAGGAAATAAATTGGTGACTTACAGAAATCAAGTCTGGGGTATCTTAACACCATTAGAAACTTCTGTAACATCCAGGAGATGGAAAGTTAAAAAGTCTTAGGGAATCCACATGTGCTCTGGAAGGAAGGCTGGGCATGGCTCCCTCTAAGTAACCCTGTGCAGAGCACCTCAGTTCTGACATTCTCTAGAGCTTCCACACCTTTCTTTTTTAGGTTGAAACCCAGAACCTTCCCAGTGATATTTCTTTCATGCTTTCAAGGCAGACTAATGGACTGTTCTGTACCCAAAAGTGAGTGAAAATACAGAAGTGTTTAGAATGGGTTGTCATGATCAACTATCAGTTCACAAGAACCTCTACAAAAACACTAGGTGTTGGTGTAGTACAGCGAAGTAGCAGAATAGGGTGAGTGGGTGGAGTTTACAAAAAGGATTTGGGAAACGAGTCACCATTATTGAAGTACTAAAAAAACTAGTGACTCTTGGTTACTATCTGTCCATCTGACATAACTCTACATAAGGATCAGAGAAAACATTAAATGAGATACTCTGATTCTTTTATATTCTCAAATCTTAAAATCAATTTAAATCTGTTTATTAAACAAAAGTTACATATGTGTCTAAAGTTCATTTATGTTTTGTAGCTTTCCCTTTTGAAGTTGCTTGGGTAGTCATCTGATCCCGAGAGTCAATGTTTGAAATAAACATGTATGGATGTATATTGTCAAGTATATTATATATTTTATTAAATAGATACATTAATTAAGCCATTACTGACATTTGAACATGAACAGAGAATAAAATTCTCTTCAAAACAATTTTCTCTGGTAGCATTTATTTAGTTGTTGGGTTTCTGTGATTTCTGCCTCATTTCTGGAAGCTGGAGACAGTTGTGTTAATGAATTGACCAGCATTTTTCACGGTACTCCACCTCATAGTCAGCCTCGAATCGGGCCATAACAACACAGAATGCTTAGGCCACATTTGCAGAATCAGATTTCCTCCCATTGAAGGAAATTACGCATGTGAGTAACAGATGTTGGCAAATCAGTCTCTGCCTTCTCTTTCCTGAGCTCCGCATTTGTAGCTGGACATGTAACATGTTGTTAAATGTGCTCACATATCTTTACAAGAGACTAGTAAGTCAACAGAAATAAACAAACAAACAAACCAACAAAAAACCCTGCTCCTGTTTGCTTCACTTAAGCAGACAAATCTACAAATAAATAACTCTAATTGCAATAGAGGATATTACACATTCTTTACCTATTTCTATCATCTTGGTAGAGAGAAAGGGTCTAGTCAATACTTTTAAGAACTTTGTGTAAATGAAATTACTTTTTCTGTATATATTTTACTGAATTGTGTGCTTTCAAGTACACAGCTTCTTTAATGGAGTTCCAGACCCCACATATATAAAATCAGTCCTAACTTGTGATGTGAACTATGATGTTATATGTTCAGTGCACTGGAAAACCAGTGGTTGCTTCTTCTTGTTCATGTTTCTTTCGTTGGCCCTGAAATATGAACAGATGATTCTGATCCTAACTTTGACAACAACATAAGAGACACATTCAACCCAGGTGAATTTTCCAAGGGTAGATACTGTAACCAGTCTCCTCAGAAATGACCATAAATTGAGTGCAGTCAAAAACAGTGCATATTATTTCCACCTGAACCAGAGTCTAAAACCATTTAAACAACACAATGTTTCCCTATCTTTTTTCAGATTATTAAATCTGCCATTGTTTTCCCAAGCTAGCTAATTATTTTTTCTCCTCAGCTTTAGTTATCTGCAGGAGATGGCTTGAAGCTTAAATAGTTTTTTTTTTTTTTTTGTGTTCACAAATCCATCCTTAACACACATAGGAGCAATATGCAACACACACACACACACACACACACACACACACACACACACACACACACACAGAGAGTCCTCTCTTCTATAAGACTTTATGAACAAGTAGAACGGAAGCCACTTGAAAGGCTTGGAGAAAACTTTCAGTAATGATCCTTAAGTCTCCTGTCATCCTTTGTAGGGAAGAAAGAAGAGGAGGAAACATGTGGGCAGTCATCATCAGGAGATATTGCCTTGGTGCATAGATGATCAAAAAGAAAGGTCTTCCCTAGTCAGCTCTAGGCTCTTGCAATAGTCACACAGCTCATCTCACTGCCTACTGACTAAGATAGAACATCGGGTCCTGCTTGCACTGATCCTCCAGCTCCACTCCTTGAGCTTGGCATTCAGAAGTCCTCAACTGCATTGCAGCCTATGGGAAGATGTTTCTTAATAGATTCTCAGCCCAAAGGAATCCTAGTCCTCCCCCTCTGGCCGGTCTATGGGTTCTCCTTGAGAATTCCAAGGAATTATAACATGGGCATACTTTTTATATTTGGTAGTAAGGTGTCTGAGTTCAGAGTCAGTTTACTACATTAAGTTTTTTTTTCACTTTTATTCATCTCCTAATATAACGATCACTTTTGTTTTCTACATAATGCTGACATCCATAAAGTACAACCTCCCACAGTTGCAGTAACCTAAATATAGATTTTTTTTTTCCCTTCTGGACACCACAGCCTACTATGGGTTTAATCCAGGCTCAGGTTTCTCTAAATCCAATGGATACACAACTCAAAGAACTCAGAAAAAAAAATATCTGGCTTGCTTACTTTAAAGAACAAAGGACTGTATTCCATGTTCTATCTGGCAGACAAACTCA
This sequence comes from Peromyscus maniculatus bairdii, assembly GCF_049852395.1. Taxonomy (NCBI): domain Eukaryota; kingdom Metazoa; phylum Chordata; class Mammalia; order Rodentia; family Cricetidae; genus Peromyscus; species Peromyscus maniculatus. The sequence goes on along the minus strand of NC_134872.1, from coordinate 55,618,152 downwards.
TGAAACTTAAAAACTATAGATAGTATAGCATTCGGTTCTATTGGTTAGAGGAAGTAATAATTCCTTTTTTATCTATCAACTTAAAGACAAATTGTGAGCCAGTGAAAAGTGAGGTGAATTGGAAATGTTTATATATTTTTGGTGTAACTCTATAATTATTCATGTTATACTGACTAATTCACCCTTCTTCATGGTGTCTAGGTTTTCCTCTTCTGAATAGGAATAATAGACATATGCTTTAAACCAAGCTAACATCTGTGAAGTTTTACAAGGGGCCCGTATAATTTTGAGCTAAGGCTCTGCTTCCCGGGGCTTTAGGTTATAACCCAAATAGAAAATTTAAAACTAAAACTACTCTTCCAGAAAAGAATATCCTTGCAGGATACTAAATTTCAAAGGTGACATAGATAGGGAACACAGCTACGTTTATCTGTCTAGAAACGAAACCACCAGGTGGGACACATGATAGAGATGCACAAATTAGGAAGGCTGGGTTAAAACTGTGTGAGTAACAGACCCTCCCTAATCCTTATCCATCTTAGGTACAGATGACATACTTAGCAATAGTTTATTTCCCACAGAACCTTTCCAAATAAGGGATTTACCTGAAGCAGAAAGTTCAATAGTACATTAAGATATATATATACATATATATATCATATCAATGTAGAGAAGCATGTTATAAAAACAATATGTTTTTGACCCCCCAAAGTTGATAATGTGATAATCATATTATGGATATCTGTATCATATGTGATTGTCATGTGATCAAACAGGAATGGTTTGTCATTATAGTTAGTAATTCTTATCTTCTAACACTAGAAGGTTCTTGTCAGAAGATATGTTTTATAAAGCACTGTATTGTCTAGAATATAAAAGGAGTCCAGAATATATAAATTGCAAGGGGTTCAGGAGCAGCTGAGACATAAAAGACTTATTAACTCAAAATTAGAAATGGACAGTTTGAAATATTTTTTTCTTTTTTTCTTTTTTATTCATTTTTACTCTGAAACTTTAAGAGATTATAATAAATTTTAGATATTTTCAAGTAGAATGCTATGGTAATAATTCAGGCAAAATTTAGCTCATAATATCACACACACAATGTTGCATTATTCTTTTTTTAAATTTATTTATTTAAAATAAGTTTTTTTTCATTTTGCATACCAATCCTAGCATTATTCTTAATGTAGAATACAATATTCTTAATTTAGAATATAGGAACACTTTCATATCTAATAAGGACCTCTAAGGATAAAAGCATTTAGAACAAAAGAAAGTGTGTTAAAATGGTCCTACTTCAAAAATATTCTGATTGAGGACTACATGCACACGCACACAGACACACACTTTGCCATTCTTTACAGAAACCTGTCACAGACAGCTCTTTCCCTTCCTAATGCTGTTTAGTAAATACTTTTAAACTTTTGTGGCTTTCTTTGTTATTTTACTTTACTACCTCCGCCGTTATGACAGACCCACACTGGCTACCTTATTAGCACGAGAGACCACTCACATCTACTGATGCTTGCCTGGCACCACGTATTTACATATTCCTTCCTCTTCTTCCTCCTCTTTAATTTCCTTTTGTATTAAGCACGGTGCACCTCCTCCTAGTGGTAGCACATGGGAAATCACAAGCTCACTGCACTGCACCACAGTGACAGAATGTCATTTCAATTGCCTTATTAACCATATGAAAAAATATATCACAACCGTGAGAAAACTTCTCAGTTATCTATATCTTCCCCCTTAGGCTATTGTCATGAGCCACTGGCATACTAAGAGGAGTGTACTAATTCAGTTGTCAGCTGGTTCACCTATTAAAAAGGGGGAAATACCAGCAAAAAATATGAAACCCATAACAGGAGTGCTGAAGAGGTCTGGAGAGCTCTGTCCACTTGTAGTCCCGAATTAAACAATTGCTCAAAAAATATCCTATTTGAACTGTCAGGGAGAATGCTGCTGTCACACATCTGGCTTGGTAATGAGACATTAGTGTTGTGAAGGCACCTTCTGGAGGAACATAAGACTAGGGGCTCATGCTTGAAGTTTTGAGGTGGAAAGAAAGTATCCAGGTATCAATCGCCTCCTGTTCTTTTATGAGACAAATTTGTGAGAAAGTTATAAAAGTAAACTAGTCTGGAAGTCTGATCAAAATCATAGGCAAGGCAATTAAACATACACATATTCACAGAGAGAAAGAGAGAAGGGGATAGAGAAAGAGATTTATGAACCAAAATGCTAGTATGAAATATAGAGATATCAAAGTTGTTAGATTTGACCAGAAAAATGGGAATATGCTGATTCTGGGAGACTCAATATTCCAATATAGGAAAATGAATATTTGATTTAATATATAAATGTTGTGTTTTTAAGCTACTAAATATGGAAATATGCATGGAAGCTGATATTTAAAGCATATGTAAAATATGCTTGCTTAATCATAACGGCTAAGGTAATTCCTCATGTCTGTGAAAAAAACTTTTAAACCTTCCTGCTTTGTTCTTTGTGGTTGATTGTTTGAAACAGAGCTTTACCATGTAATTCTGATTGTGAGCCAGGCTGGCCTCCAACTCACAGAGACCCACCTGCCTCTGCCCCCAGTGCTGGAATTAAATCATGTACCACCATTCTTGCCTGACATATGTGCTTTGCACTAAAACAATACTTTATATGATAACACACAAGAATACCAAAGTGATATTATGCTGTTCATACACTGCAGATACCAGATACTCTGCAGAGGGCTTTATGGTTTGATCTATTGTCATCTTCTTTAACTTGGCAAACGATAGTGTGTGTGTGTGTGTGTGTGTGTGTGTGTGTGTGTGCGTGCGCGTGCGCGCGCGTGCACGCATGTGCGTATGTGGTCATAGTTTAATTTCTGTAGAGTGTATTTTCTTCACCTGCTGTTATATAATTAACAGGTTACCAGCATCATGGCCTTTGAGCACAGGGCTGACTCCAGACTCTTTGGGTTTTCCTCTGAAACACAGTGACTCATGAATCTGTACAAAAAGTTTTAATTTTCAATCCACATTAAAAGTCATAAATTGTAAAAGTAAGTTTACTTACATACAGGATGTAAGACTTAAATGTGTCCTTTGGGATTATCCATTAATATAAGATATTAGAAACATCTGTGGTTTGCCCTCTTTCTCCACAGTCTTGGACTGTTTTTCACCTAGTTATAAATAACTGTGTTGTCCTTACCATTTGCTAATTTTTAATTTCACATAGATTCTTTTTTTTTTTTTTTTGATTTTTCGAGACAGGGTTTCTCTGTGTAGCTTTGCGCCTTTCCTGGGACTCACTTGGTAGCCCAGGCTGGCCTCGAACTCACAGAGATCCGCCTGCCTCTGCCTCCCGAGTGCTGGGATTAAAGGCGTGCGCCACCACCGCCCGGCTCACATAGATTCTTAAGGTATTCTAATTAAGAAAACCTATATGTGGCAGCTTTAATGTAGCCTTTAAAACTCATATTTTGTAGATATGAAAAAAGGTCACTGTGTGCTTTCAAAGTGTACATGGGAGACCATGAAAAATGTACAAGGCTATACAAAATTCCTTGGTAAGAGTTTTGATTGCCCAGTGAAAATCTAGATTTACAACTTTAGCCACATACAAGACAGTACTGCATAAAGTATGCTGTCTCTGTCCTCACATCTATTTTGAGTGTTTGCTCTGCTCTTTGTTCAGTCTTTAAAAGGAAAATGGTTGGTCCAGCTCATGAGATCCAAAAGTAGAAGACTCAGAAAAACCTATGAGATAGTGGTCTTTGAGGGGATGCATACAGCTCATCCAATCAGTTGTATAAATGGTAGTCTATGATTTGAAAGGTTCTTTTCAGACAGCATAGGCTTGGAGGAGCATGAAAAATTATGTAGGGCTTTATGGGGGGTGAAAATAGTCTTTTTATTATCTCTTTGGTAGACAAAAGACACTGTTCTACCAAGGAAGTCAGTACACCACAATTGTGTTTTAGGAAAGTGATCAGAAAGAGAAGTCCCAACATTGGTGCAAAGTCTCAGCTTAGGTTACATTCACTAATCCTTATGAAATACAGTATTTCTGCTGGATACTTCCTTCCACAGATGCTCATAAAGATACGCCCTACACGACAAGTGAAAGGTCTGAGAGATTAGAAGTTTAGTGTCTAGATCATAGACAGTTGCTCACCTGCCTTTCTCAAGTTTTCTCAATCTTCAAATTTAAAACAGTAAAACCTAAATTAAAAAAAAAAACCCTATAAGGTTTTCTTTAGGATATGTAAAATACTTGTAGCACTTCGAGTGAAGGACTTATTACTAATGAGAGATACACTAGAAAATAAAATATCTGGGACATTGTGACTCTCCTATCTTCAGGAAAATAGGAATTATTATAGACATTATGAATTTAACTGCATAGTTGACTTCAGTTTCAAATCTTTATGTTCTATTAGTTCTTGAGAGTTTCACACAATGTGCTTTGATGATATTTACCTCTCCATCAGCTTTTCCATGATTCACCCCCATTTCCTAGCCATACAAATTTGAATACCTTAAAAAAACTTCAATACCAATTTGTGCTGCCTAAAATTTTGAATGTGTGGTCTTCCTCTGGAGGTTAGTTGACTTACCAGGGACTCCACTTTTAGAGAAAACTGTCTCTTCCTCACCCAGCAGCTAACAACTGCCAATAACCCTATGGTTAGGATAGGATTGTGTGCCTAACTTCATTTTCCATGCTGGGATTTGGTCTCTCTTGACAATTAAGGATAATTAATTTATATCATTTAATTCCAGATTCGGTCTCATTACTAAGAGAGAACAAGTCACCTCTGAGTCTGTAAAATGGTGACAAAAATATCTTCAAAGAGTATTGTGAAAGGAAAATTTGGGATGGAAAACATCTAATATTTGAAAAAAAATCTCAGAAAGCCTAAGTCTCTTAAAGAGTTAACCTTGGATCCAGAAAATTCCTTAAACTTACCTCTTTTCTATGATAAATACATAGATCTGAATTCTCTATCCTCTTTTTATTTCACCTCATAGTTTACAACAGTATTTTCTGGAGCTTTGGATAGTGGGAGAAAGTATAGGTATGTCTGTATAAGAAAGGGAGGAAAGGAAGGAGGGAGAGAGGGAGGGAGGGAGGGAGGGAGGGAGGGAGGGAGGGAGGGAGGGAGGGAGGGAGGGAGGGACGGAGGGACGGAGGGAGGGACGGAGGGAGGGATTTTATATAGGCATGTGGATGGAGAGAATGGCCAGTTCTTACCTATTTGGTAATACACTATGCTAACTTTACTCAGTCCTATAAGCTTAGAGATCTCAACCATAAGAATCATTTGTAGTTTGTTTTTTAGAGTTGAAGGAACATATTGATAGGAAGATCTCATAATTACTGGGCATATGATTTTAAGTTTGTTGTGCTAAGATATGAAAGGAGTGGTGATCATGGTCTCAGGGCAATGATAAGCATAAGTAAATTCCTATGAGGGCAACAAATTTAGAGTTAACTGATGATGAGGATGGATGTTGTTAAGAAAACCACAAAGGAAATCATCACTAGATAGATATAGGGCCTCTAGAACAAGTATCTTCTGTTCTTTTGGTTTTAATATTCCTACCATGGGACATGTTTGTCTCCTGACATTCTGCAACTTACTACTTTAGGTCACAGTATCACCTCAGACTGGTGCTTCTGTGTGTGCAGTTCAGTGTCCTTTTCTCAATGTTCACATGACCATTCTGTTTTTTCTTACAGATAGATAACTTCACTACTGCTCTTCCTCTGCCTTAGGATGTGATGTTTTGTTCCTATGTTTCACCAGAGGGGTATATTTATTACTATGACCACCAGCCATTTCCCTCCAATGACAATGTCACAGATTTGATCCTCAAACATGCTCATCCTAGGGTATATTTTTAATGTCATTAACATTAAAATACCAACTTCAGACTTAAATGAATATATTTTTGAGATTTTTTTTCCTGTTGCCATGAAACAAAGTACCCTGACAAATACAACTTAGGGAGAAGGATTTATTTGACTTAAAACCCAGGTTACAGTTGATCATTAAAAGAGAAGTCAAGGTGGCAGGGAATTGAAGAGCTTGAGAGATTGCATCCACAGGCAAGAGAAGAGAGCAATGAATTAATACAGGCGTATTTTCACCTTTTCATTAGGGCCATAGCCCAGCATATAAAACGATACCTTCCACATTCAATGTGGGTCTTCCCATTTCAAATAACCAGTTAAGAAAGTCTGATCTAAACATACCCAACTAATCTAAACAGTTCCTCATTGAGACTCTTTTCCCAGGTTAATTCTAGAGTGTGCCAAATTTATAATTAAATCCACCATCACATACATATCAGAAATGTAAATGTCACCTAATCTATAGTGTTATCATTTAATTCAGTGGCCAGTCTAAGATAGTGATGCTCAAAATCTTGCTTACTGATAGACCAGCCCTATTAGTATCTCCTCAGAACTCAAGATCAGATGAAATTATGATGAAGAACTTGGCTAGATGATGCTGAAATGCTTTTCTAGGCCAAATAATTCTGTTACTAGGTGAATATTTGAAACTAAGAAAATTATTTGTGATTGTTTTCTTAGCTAATCATCTGTGGGAGTTCTTCATTTTCATGAACAGCTTTCTGGCATGAGTCGTTTGAAGTTCTGCAACCATCCTCAGACTCTACTGCCAAAGACTTGTTCTTACAATATTGTAAAACACAGTGACAAGTTCATAGTGACATTTTCACACAGACAAATGGTTTGTTTTTTGCTTACCACTTGATGATTCTCCCTTGTGCAGGGTGGTCTGCTTCTAACACCAATACAATTCAACTTCTGTTTTAATTTAATTTTTTTTCATGTTGTGGAGGGCACATTTGATTTGTTTACCTTTTCTTCTTCCTCATCTCTTCCCTTCTTTAGATCATTCCTTTGCACAACCCACCTTCTACCTTCCTCGCATGTACGTACATCCCCAGGCATTTAAATGCACAATGTGAATAAGAAAGTACTCATGACAATTATCTTTGATTCTTGCTTATTTCATTGAATATGATAATCTCCACACCCATATATTTTCCTGCCATATATATATATGTACATATTTATATAACATATGTAATGTTATATAAGACAATGCAAATATAAATTATAAAGTGTACATACAACATTTTCTTCAATAATTCATCTGATGGACATCTAGGTCAATTCATATATTGTTTGCTGTGGAAAGTGTGGTAATAAATATGATGTGTAGGTGTCTCTGCTGCATTTTGACTTAGGTCCTTCCAGGTGCATACCAATAAGTTGTGTAACTGGATTATACGATGGCTCTAGTTTTCGGTTTTGAGGAAGTCTGTCTGACCTCCATACCCACTGCACTATATAATCCCACCAACATTGTGTAAGACTTTCATTCTCCCTGCATCCTTGACAGCATTTGCTGATGTTTATTTTTGGAACACAAATTTCCCACAACAATGAAATCAAATTAATATTACTTCAAAATTGTACATGTCATTAAAATTCTGACTTGTTCATGATTTTTTTTCAGAAAATTAAATCCTCCAGTTCAAACAAGCTTATTTTTTCATACATAACCTATAACTCCAAAATCTCCTTCTGTGGCATAGTTTTCCAACCAAGGGGAAAACAATTTGCCACATTCCGCAATAAAAAAGTGAAACAAACAAACAAACAAACAAACAAACATAACAACAACATAAATCCGGCCCTCGTGTGGAAAATAGACTCACACTCTTTGAAAGTACATGGTCAAATTTTAAAGAAACATAGTTTGGGGGGTGGATAAAGCAAGAGAAGGGCAGGCACATTTTTAGACACGTCATAACATTTACAGTGAGTTTGGGTGAAAAGAACAGTAACTTCCAGCAGACCAAGAGAAATCTGCAGCACAGCCTGCCCCAGGGTATCGAAGAACAAAAATCTGTCTTCCACAGAGATCTTGAAACCTTCTGTTGCAAAGGCTTCCTGAAATGTGAGGATGCTGGATATTTTCTCCAGAATTCTGTATTTGCCGCATTGTTAATGCAGCATCTCTAAACACTTAATCCTTTCTTTCTGTCATCTGGGGATCCCTGGGAGTAATGTAGGTTTAGGATTCTCATCATCATCACTGATGCTGAGGACTGATTTCAACTCAGGGTGTTGTGTTTGCTTAATTGGAGGTGAGGGTAGTAGTGAGGATTGAAAGTGAAAGGCGGGGGCTTTGGTTTCAGGTGCCCCCTTCCTTCTTTTAACCTTTGGGGTGCACTCCATGTATACAGTCATTTTTTACAATTTGGTTCATTTCCCCCCAGAAGAGGCTGTTCTCTAATTCTCCACGTCAAACACACTGCTCTTCATCGGTTCTGGGTGTGACTACTAAGACTCTATCTACACTTGCTGGAGAAGTTTAGTGGAGTCACAACTTGGATATACAAAAACCAAGATTCAACCCAAGAGACGTAGGAAGAAATTTCATTTACTATGATTATTTTCTTCTTTTCATCTTCCTCTTCAACTTTGGTGCTTTATATGTTTTCATTGCCTTTTTAAAAACTTCAGTTCTGGCATTCTAACTCTGTTTTTGCACATGCCAAGCCAGAGCTCTTGTAGTGAATTATACTTCTGAGCTGTCTTTGCCTTCATGTGAAAGCTTCAATGCGTACATGCTTATGGGTACACACAGCCAGCTTTGACAACTCTGAATATGGAGAGACTAAACGTATAGCACATTTTACAGCCTGGCATGCTTTGGAACATAATCAACAATATTGTCATATACTGAGATTTTCATCTGTTACTGTACTCTTAATTTTACTACTCTTTAAAAAAAAATTTCAGGGCCTGAGATGGTTGTTATGTTTCTAATACCAGACATATTCTTTCTTCTGTTGAATGGGTCTTAATTCCAGTTAGAGAGCTGTCTGTTCTACACATCTACAAAGATGTGTTCCATTATTGTACCTTTAGGAGTATCTTGTAGGGCTGTTTGTTGTTATGTTTCATGGGTATCACATCTGGATAGAACTATTGGTTGCTTTGACAACTTGCATAGCACCTTCTGGTACTGTGAAAGCAAGTCCTCCATAAGGAGGTTCTCAGGTTAGATCCAGCACGAATGTTCTTCGTCTTTTGTCCAAAGTACATGGAGTGTTTTTTCAGCAGGTAATTGCAGCTTTAGCAAATTTCCACTGCAGGTTTCAGTTACTCCGTGTCTTAGTTAAGGTTTTGATTACAGCGAAGAGACACCATGACCATAGCAACGCTTACAAAATAAAATATTTGGTTAGGGTGGCTCCCTTACAGGTTCAGAGGTTCAGTCCATTATTATCACGATGAGGAACATGGCAGCATGCAGGTAGATGTGGTGCTGGATCAGAGAGTGCTGCATCTTGCAGGCAACAGAAAGTCAACAGAGACACCGGGCAACATCTTGAGCATAGGAAACCTCAAAGCCCGCCCCCACAATGAGACACTTCCTCCAACAAGGCCATACCCACTCCAACAAAACCACACCTCCTAATAGTGCTGCTCTCTATAAGATTATGGGGGCTAAATATGTTCAAATTACCACACTTGGGGTGGCCGGAAATAACTCAAATGAACTGTCTACAACTTTAACTGCTTTGTACATAAAGCCATGGTGATTTCTAAAACACATTTATTTTCTTGTGTGCCTTACTCAAAATCAGTAAAAATTCTTTTTTTTTTCCTTTGTGTCTTTCACATCTTGCATCTCAGTCCCATTCATTCACCATCCCTGTTTATCCGCCATTTGCCCTTGCAGGCCAACAACCCTCCCTCCCCGCCCAGACAAATAAAGTTTAAGAGAAAAAAAGAAAAAAGAAAAGAACAAAAGGTAGGGAAATCTCACCATGGAAGCTGCAGTGTGACACAGTGAGTCATGCAGTAAACCCTTTTATCCACATATCTTTACTTGTAAGTGTTCATTGCAGAGTCATTGGTCTGGTTTAAGGCCTCTGGTTTCTGCTCCACTGCATACTGGATCCTCACTGGAACTCCTCTTGGTTAAGCTGTTATTGCCCTGTGTTATGGAAATCCTGCAGCTTTGGGTCTGCAGGACTGGTCTCTTCACAAGCTCCAGCAGATCACAGATGGGGTGGGCCAACACATAACCCTGCTTCTGGGCCTGAGTAGTTGCAAGGTTGGTCAGCAGGTCAGCTCTCTCTTGTCCTCACCAGCAGGGTGAGCTCTCCTGCATTGCCCTGGTGAGTTCACCCTTTGCAGCGAAGGCGGGCGGGTGCAGTTCTCTTTCTTTCATGTCCTCAGAGTCAATCCCCCACTCCCACACCTTCAGGAATGGCTCTACTGTGATGCCCAGGCATGGCATAGGGGCCACTCTCCTAGTGCTGCTGCAGATGAGGGACAGGGCTAGCTCTCTCATTCTTAGGACCTCAGGGCCAGCTCTCCCACCTGCCTCAGGCATTGATAGGGGTGTGTGTGGGGGGAACACGACACAGGACACGCACACACATCTCTCCAGCCCATGCTGACACGTGACAAGTGAGTAATGGGGAGAGCTCTCCCATGCTCACAACTTTGGGGCTGGGTCATCCACACCTCTGCCAACAGGACTGGCTCTCTTGTGCTGCCCGGGCGAGGTCCAGAGTGTTGTAGCTGGTGAGGAGCAGGGGAAGCTCTTTGGCCCTTCTGACCTCAGGGCCAGCTCTCCCACCAGCCTTAGGGGTTAATGGGTAAGTTGTGGGGAGCAAAAATTCTTAAACTAACTTGTTAAAAAGCACACACAAACTTACATACACCCCCCCCACACACACACACACAAAGACAAAACAAAAATATAGTTTTAGGGAAAAAGCTGGAATGAAGAGATCTGGACTATTAGGATCTTTTACTATTATTTATTACTATTATTAAATTTATTTTACATTCTGACCTCAGTTTCCTCTCCCTCTTCTCCTTCCATTACCCCTCTCCCACCTTCCTGTGCCCTCCTCCCCCACTCACTCCTCCTCTGTTTCTGTTCAGAAAGGGGCAGGTCTCCCATGGGTATCAACAAAACATGGCATATCAAGTTGTAGTAGGACTAAGTATCTCCTTTTGTATCGAGGCTGGGCAAGGCAATCCAGCATGAGGAATAGGTTGCCAAGAGCCAGCCAAAGTATTAAGGACAGCTCCTGCTTCCATTTTTAGGAGTCCTACAAGTAGACCATGCTATACAACTGTTATACATATGTTGAGGGCCTAGGTCAGTGACATGCAGGTTCCCTGATTGTCACTTCAGACTCTGAGAGCTCCTATGAACCCAGGTTAGTTGTTTCTGGGGACAAGGGGTTCTGGTGATGTCCTTGACCCCTCTGGCTCCTAAAATCCTTCTTCCCTCTCTTCAACCATGTCCTTCAAGCTTAGCCTAAAATTTGGCAATGGGTCTTTCAGCGTCTGTTTCCATCAATTACTAGATGAAAGTTCTTTGATGACAATTGGAGTAGTCATTAATCTGATCATAGAAGATGGCCAGTTCAGTCTACATATCTACTGTCGCTAGGAGTCTTAGCTAGGGTCATCCTTGTAGAATTGTGGGAGTTTCCCTTGTATAATGTTTTGATCTGACTCTGAAATGTCCCCCATCTTTCCAGGCATCTCTTTCAATACTCTCTCCCTCCGTTTACTCCCCGACCCAACCCCTCAAGTTCCTATCGCCACACTCCCTCAGTTCACTTAGGAGATCTCTTCTATTTCCCTTTCCCAGGGATATCCAGGCATCACCCCTTGAGTCTTCTTTGTTACCTAGCATCTCTGAGCATGTGGATTGCAGCATGGTTATCCTTTACTTTGCGGTGAACTCCTTCAACACTGGCTCTGGGAAGAACTAATCTTCCCCAAGTTCCTATGGAATAGTATTTCTACTCCTGGGTAGAGTAAGGCCCCATCCCCAGTTGCAGACATTTCATTATTTTTAATTTCTTATTTTGCTTATCAACTTACAAACACCAATCTTTTGCATTTATGTATCGTATTATAGTTTATAAAAGTATTAACACACAGGGCTGGAGAGATTGCTCAGTGGTGAAGAACACTTGGCTGCTCTTCCAGAGGAACTGAGTTCCCTTTTCCAGCATGAACATCATCTCACACAGTCCCAGGGAATCCAATGTCTTCTTCTGACCCCTGTGGGCACTGCATACACATGATGCATAAACTTACATGAGACAAAAAAAATTAAACACATAAAGATAAAGGTAAAAAAAAAATTAAAATGTCCTTGCACATTTACTGTTCTAGTTCCAAGGAAATTTTGTTGAAATCATTCCACAATTGTGTACTACTCTGTGTAACAGAACAGACTCAACATTATAGCAAAGTACAGAAGGCCATTCTAAGGCCCTGCAGAGCATACTCCTTTCTCCAAAGGAAGAGTCTGATTATACCAATGACTTTTGGACCTTTGCCAAGGGCAGAGCAACATGAACCTCTGCAGTCAGAGTTCACTCGACAAAATAAATATTAACTAAATAAATTCACTTTAGGCACTTCAATAAAAAAATAGAAAGAGAAGAATTATGACCTCTCTCCCCAGCAACTTTCTTATCTGCAGAATAAAGAGTTTGCTCAGTAGACTTTGCACAAGCTATTCTTTGCTGCCTAATGCAAACTGAAATAGGGAGAGAAGTCAGGGAGAAAATAACAGCATTTCCACTTATATGACTGCTTTCCACTTCTGCCTAATCAGAACTTTATCCCAGGAGAGAAATGGAATAATCGAGTAGTGTTTTTGAACACATAGATAGTTTAATGAATGAAAGTTAACATAATCTCAGCCATGGGAGAAAGCACTGAGGTCACCTGTGTTTTTTCCTTCCCTAGAGAACTACACTGAAACCCAGTCCAAAAACTGGGCAGACACTGAATTCAAGCCCAAATTAGGAAGAAGCAATACAGAATTGCTTGGGTAAGATTCTTATTAAGCTCATTTTTTTTTCTAATGTATAAAAGTCATTCAGCAATGTATAAATGTAGAGGCTTAATTTCATTGGAAATAAGAATATGTATTCTGAAAAAATAAATCCAAGCAAACCAGGCTGGAGTTGATTCAGTATTTATGTTTCAAGATCAATTACTGATACATTGAGATAAAAGAGGAAACATAGCCTCCAACTGTACCAAATATGCTCCAACCAAACAGTTATAAATTTTATTAATTAAATTCTCCTTGCTGCATTTTGGGTACATTTCTTTCCTTCCTAAAGAATGATCAATTTCAGTATCAGCCTGTTTTTAGATGAGAATTTCCATCGGGGATGCCCACGGATGTTGGAAAAGAATATTTTCTTGTCATTTTTACATTCTCAGTATTGAGTCACAAAATTAATAATGAATATTATTTTCGTTTCTAATTGTATACTTTTAATTTTTAAGAATTTATGTATGAAGGGGGAGTGTCATGTAGGTCTGTGATTCACATTACAATCTTGCACTGGCACTAGTCATGACTGCAGATAGTTACATCCTCTTCAAGAAGAAGAACAGGTTTGTAGAAGCAAAGGTGAAAGGAATGGAGATAGAAGATTTTATGGTATTTTCTACTGCTATTTATCCTGCTCAATGATTATTCATCTTAAATGTTCCATACATGGCTATTCCGTTTTAAACTTTAACAATTTGGGTGTGTATTTTTATCAAAATTAATTTGGATAAACAAAAGAAGGATATGTAGTTTTAAGATGTTAAAATAAAAGCAGAATCCTTAAGTTCAGGAGAAAAACAAGAGCAGATACTATTCATATATATGTATATGTAGTATATATTTCAGATATCTTACAATATAAGTGACTGTCATTCTGAATATTTCCTTCCCCTCAGTCTCATAGGACGTTTATATAATTTCTGCAATGTTACAATAGAATCACTCCTCTGAGAAATCTCATACTGTGAGAATGTACTGGAGTAATTGAGCTGGCAGATGGTCTTAATATAAGAAATATATTGATACAACTACCACTTACTTTCTTGACCGATGAAGCTGATAAAAGGCAGAGTAGAACGCAGAATGTATGAGGCGGAAGCATTCAGGCTGCTTAGACACCTGCTGTGGGAGTTGGAGTCAACACAATATAACCTACCTCATTCACTTTGATTAATTTTTTCCTCTGGTGGCATTATTTTATTCTCCTCTCATTGTTCAGGATCTTTACTTCACTGAAGTTATTTTCCATTCCTGTTGATATGAAGTATCAAGTCCCCCGTTTTATTCTCACAGTGAACAAAGCACCCCTTGCTCAGTCTTTACCAGTTCACAGGACCATGATTTCTCATTCGCATGTAAAGCTCCATCTCTCCCCAGAACCTATTTCAATCATTTTCTTTATTTATTTCTGCTCCCAGGTCCCTCAGGACTTGACACACTGTAGATGTCCAATAAGCATTTTTTAAGTGAATCGGGACTGTTTATTAGTAGCTATACCTCCTCGTGAGTTTTGTAGACCTAAAATTATTCTCTAACTGTAATTAATTACCTCCCAGAGCTGATCTTTAAGCACTTAGCTGTGCTATGCAAACACATATAACCTCAGTTACCTTAAATTACTTATTCTTTCATAATGTGATCACTACTTTTGCAAGCCCTTCTAGTAGGAAAATATGATCATTGAATTCAGAAATATTTGGATTTAAATTCTGGCTTCCAGAGAGATTAACTGTGTGACCATGTATACATTGCCAATCACCTCTGAGATTAGGTTCCCTTACTTGTGGTAACATCTACTTTCTGGAATATCTTAATCACAGCATTACCAGTGAGTGATCAGCACAACTCCGGCAGCACAGAGCAGCTCACTCAAAGCCATCTATTACTGCTCCCGGGCTTCACTTTGTAACAACACACTGAGCCCAATTTTCTAATGATATGTATTAAATAGTTCATAATATCTTTCATTAATTTAAACCGAAAATATACTCCTTGAAAATAAATCCAAGCTGGACTCTAATACTTCAAAAAGTATTGAAGCATTCAATTCAAAACTACTAGTCAGAACAGTACACATATTAAAAGTAAATGTTAAAACTCATGAATTAAATTGCCCCTGTGATTTTACTAACACTACTACAGTAAACTGGTATTATTTCCTATGTCATCAAGGTGAAAAGAATAAGGAGCCTGAGTCTTCTGACAAGTGGTGAAGCTACAGGACTGACTGAATCAAGCTGGCTTTTCCTTTGTCTGTTTACATAGCCTCACTGGTTCAACAGTTAAAGACCCACAGGTTACAGTAAACCAATCATGCACAAGAAGGGATATTTTTATAGTAAATTCCAAGAAGAAATTTGAAGAAACAACCTGCTATTGTTCCTTTGACATGATATTTGCTATTTTTGTTTATTAGGTTGTTCATTCTTAGGAAAGATTCTTATTGTCTAGTGTGTCCAGTTTGAGTTCATTGTTGAACATATGAAATTGACCTTCACCATCAAGTACTTTATAATATAATGAAGAGGGAATGTTTTATGGTAAATAAAATGGTGTGGGTGCATATATTTTAAAATGCAGTTTAGAGTTTTTTCAATATGACATGTGTTTCAGAAACAAAGAATAAATAAAGTCTACAAATAACAGCATAGTACTCACATTTGTAATTCACATGTTACTTGGTTTTAAATGTTTGTTATGTTAAAATTTTTGGTTAGTGGGTGGGTTTTTATGCTTTTCTAAAATCCTTTAATATTAATAAATCATTTTCTCACAGTGTCAGCAGAGATATCAGCAAACTAGTATATTGTATGAGTGTCTAAAGTTTAGGGTCTAAACCCCCCTTTCCCTTAGGTTGAAGAGAATATGTTCTCATAGTTTGAAGACTCACAAAAAGATCACATGTCATAAGAGCAGTATAAGTAGTAAGAACAGAGACAACAGTATCTAACACAATCTGAGGTTCCATTGCATTTCTTATTGTAGGTAGCTGTTCTCGCAATGCCTTCCTGAAGGTAAGGGTCATGCCCTTTATCTTGATTTTGCATGTTATATACTGAGAGTCTAAGAAACTGTGATTTCCAGAACTCTGAAGTGGGGTGTGATGTTCTATAGAAACAAAGTGAAAGGAACCGAGGTTCTTCCAGCTCTAGAACCATAGACCAGTATCTGCATGACATGGGGTTATGTCCTGTGTTTATAACAGATACCTGAGTGATTAATTTATAAAGAGTAACGGTCTATTTGGATCCCCAGGTTTAGAGGTTTCGATTGATGCAGCTTGTTTATACACTGGGGCCTGTGGTAGATCCCAGTACTTTGGAAGTAAAGGTAAGCCGATGGGGAGTTTAAGGCCATCTTCAGTTACAGAGCTAATGCATGACCTAGGCTACAGGAGACTCTCTCAACAAACAAACAAAACAATCCAAAGTTCTTGGTAGACAAGCTTTTGTTGGAAAACAGAAAACACAGTTTTCTAATAATACTTTCGAAATAACAATCTTAGAGTGCCTCAAACTCTCCCATGAAGGTCTATACCTGAAAATTTCAACACCTTCCAATAGAGCCCAGCTGAGGGCCAGGCCATAAGCACATGTACCCGGGGGAGGCATTCCATGAAGTCCTTTATAATCAGATTTTCCATGTCTGAAAGCTACATGTCAGGAAGCATCTGTCCCCACTTCGGTAGTTCCAGGACTATGTTACCAATAGCAACCTTACAGGCTGACCTCTGGCACCTCCTTTCTAACAGAACCTTATCAGTCCATCAGTCTCTCTTCCTTGATTTTCAGTTCACCTCTACGTAATGTAGTTACTGAGATGTCTGCATAAGAAGTTGAGGTCAGGAAGTTTAGTGAGTGGCTTGAAGAGCCAGAATTGAAATTCAGGCATCTTATCTGCAGATCTGTGTCCTTCCTCACTGAACTAAATTATTATCCTGGGCAGAGGGTTACAAAATCATTCCTGTGCACCCAAGTATTCACCCAACTTCCCTCCTCATTCCTATGCAACCACAAGGCAGAGAGAAGCTCACCTTCCCTTTGGTAGTTGATTGACCTACTGCGGTGTCCTGTTTGTTCTGCAGAATCATGTACCACCCTGTTTCTTTCTGAAATATTTGCATGGCCCTTCTAAAACTCCTTTTAGCCTTAAGAACTTTTTTTTAGAATGACGTTTTTCCTTATCCCCTTTTCTTCCTCCTATTCATTGTTTCCACACATACACATATGAGAAAATATTTTAAAGAACTATGTATTTTCTATGTTAATTTTATTTCAGATTATGTAGAGTGTCTAGAATTATTTCTTCTATCATTAAAAAAATAAAGTTTTTTTTTCCAGTGGTTGTTCTCTATCATAAAACTCCAGGAAATATTTTCAGGAAGTTTTGCTAAACAGATTTTGATATAGTATTGTACACTAAATAAAAAAGGTATGTGTGTGTGTGTGTGTGTGTGTGTGTGTGTGTGTGAGAGAGAGAGAGAGAGAGAGAGAGAGAGAGAGAGAAAAGACAAGGAATAGCACAGATAGTTTTAAACCTATGATCCTCCTGCCTCAGACTTCCAAGTATTAACATTACAAGTATACATCATCCTTCCCAGCATCACAGTAAAGATTTTAAACAAAGAAAATAAGATATTTATTCATAGTAGCTACTTTATTCAAAGATTTTTTTTTAAACTCTAGGACACACAGAATGTATCCTTTAAAAGTTATGGTTCACACGTTTTAGTGAATAGCAGAAGTTGACAATGAATTTTAATCTATTTTATGTTTATTACAGATATATTTTAATCACACTGGAAAATGAAAGTCATACACACGGAGGCCTCTAAATCTTTAAAAGAAGGCTTCGAGAATATAGAGCAGAGTTGCAATGTTGTAGGTTTTCATCTTGACAACATTGCCACCTAGTGCTGATGTACAGCTATAAAGGAAAAATCAACATCGATTTTGGCTTTAAATTCTAGATCTCTATTCATACAAAGGTTGAAAATGGATAATGCAAACATTGATGAAACTGGACAAATTGCTTCAAACTATGGAGAAAGCATACTTAGTTCCTCCGATCATTTTGGCATTCAATAACAATTTCTCAGTTGTCTTAGTGAAAGAAAGAATTATTTGGAACCAAAGAATAAAATTGCATCTCTTTATTTCATCTATTAGAAAAACTAGTTATTAAATTATTTCAGTGTAGTTAAATTGTATCTTTATTAATTAGAACATAAGGAGATGGGACCTTTGTGAATTGGCAAACATTTGAATTACACTCTTTAAAAAATGCAGATTCTGTTGTACAATTAACTAGATACATTGTCACAGAATAGGGCTTAATAAACATCCAGAATGACAGGAATTCTTGTGGGTGCCAACCCAGGCATTTAATGTGACTAGGAATTATGTGCTTCATTATGTTGGTTAAACGCTATTTTTTAATTCTCCCTAATAAGTCAAAGGAATAAAATTCTGTACTTCATTGCAGCCTTTGTCCAAATTGTCTAACACATCAATTAAGATAGAGATGCACAGGCTCTGTATTTAAGGGAGCCCTATAATCTGCAGTCCATCTTTGAATCTTTCTACAACTTAAAATTGGCTGTTTTGCAGACTGCATTTCCCAAGTAATATATATAGTCCTGTGGTACAGGCATTCAAAGTCTGTTTGGTTGGTTGGTTTTTGCTCCAAAGGTAGCAACTTCAATGCAAAAGGAGAAATGAACATTATATTTAAATGATTTATGATTTTGACTCTTGAACTCTTCAAGTCATTCCCCCAAATAACTCAGTTCTAACTTTCTTCATATATGTGGAACTGGTGCTTCATTTTTATGAACAAGAGAATAAATGTTTCTCTAGTTTTCTCTAATAGTTTCCCACTGTGTTGAGAATGAGTTGTTCTGGGTGCAAAAGGAGACTGGCAGAAAACAGAATCAGAGCACCTAATTCCTTTCTCTTCCTTTTGTATGTGTGTGTGTGTGTGTGTGTGTGTGTGTGTGTGTGTGTGTGTGTATGGCAATGCCTAGCAAATGCTTGCCTGTAATCCAATGGCTGCATAGCCTGGTTGCATTCATTGTGTTTCATTTATAATATGATTCATTACCTAAAGTTTCTAGTTAACACAAAGAATTTTGTTTTATCTTCATTGCAAACACTTTACAAACTAAACTTCCTCTGACATAATGTGTTGTGGGATTCTGTCTAGTTTCCCACCATAGAAACTCTTACTAATAAGTTTAAGAAATACACCTCTGTACTTCAATTCAGCCTTTGTCCAAATTGTCTAACAATTAAATTATGATCACAACGCACATGCTCTGCATACAAGCAAGCCCCAGAATCTGTCCACCATCATTAGATCTTTTTAAAGTAAAAATTTAAATGGTCTGTTTTGTAGTATGCATTTCCCGAGTTACATGGACCATATTTCATGAGGATGTTTGTGGTAGATACTGTATATTAAGTTGATGCTGCCAACTTTACTCACTCACACTATTCCTTAATCTTTACAGAGCTGTGTAAAAAAAAAGGAAATGTTTCTTGAAATGCCTTAGCCGCTTTAATCAGTTACTGTTTCCACTTTTCCTTTTCTCCGTCTTTTTGTGTTAATGTAACTTGGTGTTCATAACTTTACCAGCCATTTCATACCTGCTACAGAAATGGTGGATACCTTTAGAAGTGCTGGTCCTGGTTTCATGATTTAGTGTCATAAGTCTATCACCGACCAAACAGAATACAGTAAGACACTTCAGACAACTTTGCAATACTTTAATCTGAGAAGTATATCAAGAGGTCCAGTAGTTAGGATAGACATGATAGACACCATGACAAAAAACAACTTGGGAAGGAAAGGGTGTGTTTCAGCTTACAATTGTGGTCCAGCATGAAGGAAAGTCAGGGCAAGAACCTGGAAGCAGGAGCTGATGTAGAGGCCATGGGGAAATGCTGCATACTGGCTCTTTTTTCATAGTTTTCCCAACCTGCTTTCTTATACCATCCTGAACCAACAGCCCAGACTTGGCTCTGATCACAGTGGATTGGACCCTTCCACATCAATCATCAATCAAGAAATGCCCTATAGATTTACCTACAAGCCAATCCTATGGAGGCATTTTCTTGATTAAGAGTTCTCCTTCCCACATGACCTTACTTTTTGTCCACTTAACATAATAAAGTAGCCAACACAAGGTCCATAAATGTAAATGACAGTTATTGATGTTAAATCTATTGTCTAAGCACTGTGACATGTCTGAATTCTAATTGTTCTTAATAATAAAAACCCAGAGTTATATATCAGGGTGAACGCTGAAAGATTAGAGTGTAGAGCTGGCCACTAGAGGCCAGGCAGTGGTGGCACACACCTTTAATCCCAGCACATGGGATCTCATGCCTTTGATCCTAGTACTTGGGAGTCACACTTTAATCCCAGCACTTGAGAGGAGGAAACAGGAAGTGATATGGCTGAGTGGAGAGAGGAAGTGATAAGGCAGAGCTCGGCCCCTTACAGTCTGAGGGTTTCTAGAGGTAAGAAGTCTTTCTAGTGGCTGGCTGCTCTGCTTCTCTGGTCTTTCAGCGTTATCTGACTCCAGGTTTTTATTATTAAGACCAATTAAAATTCGTGCTACACAAAGGGTTAGGAATAAAAATCTATGCCTTATCTGTGTTATTCATCACTGCCATCATAGAAGTTCATATGTCCCAGGACTGGGTTAATCAGCTATATTTTTTTATTCCTTTTACAAACTAACCACAGATCCCCTCTCATCCCTCCTCCTGCTCCCCACTCCTCATGCCCTCTGCCAACAGGGTAAGCTCTTCCATGGGGGACAGCTAAACCTGGTACAGTCAGTTGAGGAAGGACCAAGCCCCTCCCTGCTTTATCAGGATGAGCAAGGTATCTGACCATAGGTAATGGGATCCAGGAAGCCAGCTCATGCACCAGGGATGAAGTCTGATCATACTGCCAGGGGTGCCTCAAACAGAACCAGCTACACAACTGTCTCCCGTATATAGAGGGTCCGCTCCCATTCAGGTTCCACAGCTGTTGGTCTAAAGTTCGTAAGTTCTTATGAGCTTGGTTCAGTTGTCTCTGTAGGTTTCCCCATGATGATCTTGACTCCACTTGCTCATATAATCCCTCTTTCCTCTCTTCGACTGGACTCCCAAAGGTCAGCCTGGTGTATGGTTGTAGATCTTGGCATCTACTTCCATCAGTTACTGGATGAAGATCAGGAAATATTTGAGTGACCATTTCAGTATAGACCATTGCCTGTGACTGTATTACGACTGATTAAGGGCATAGCCATTGCACGGATATAGTTGCAAATCTTATGGGGAAGGGGACAAGAATATGACATGGCAAATCAGCTGCTATGTGCCAAATAGGTATTTGTTTAAAGGTATGCTTGAAGAGCTTCTGGAGATTGACAACCAGGTAAAACATTTATTGTGCAAGTGTGAGGACCGGCCCCAACACCTATGTAGAAACTGGATGGGCATGGCAACCCATCCTTATTCCCAGAACATGGGAGACAAAGAAAGGGATCACTGGAACAAGCTTGCCAAATCATGAGCTCAGGTCGAGAATACTCAAGGAAGACACTTGGTGTCTCCTTGGGCCTCTACATGCTTGTACACACACTTGAACCCAAACTCACACTGCACACATACACATGCATACACATAAGCACACCTTATAGACCTACGAACAAAGAGCAAAACAAACATAACACTAAAGGTATGCCTATAGATATGTACTTTTATGGTCATAAAGGAACATGATTGAGAGAAAGAGTAAAAGCATTTATTGTTAGGGAAAAAATGAGAGGCTGGGCATCTAAAACAAGTATGTATATTTTTACTCACTATGCAGTGGTCAGTAAAGAAACAGGTTAAAATAGGGGGAAAAAAGAGACTTTTTCTAATCCTTTGCTCAGTTGCCTGTCTTAGGAGATGATTTGATACTTTTTATTGGGGAATATAATGAGCAACAAAAGGAGAAAGAAATGATTAAGGAGAAAGAGATACTCAAGACTCATGAGACAAAAACACAAGATTATTTGCAGGGCTGAAAATTTGAAAATTAATAATCAAGTCTAGTTTGAAACTGTCCATAAAATCATGAATCTGAAACCATAACATATGTGCCACAGCCAGCCTCTGACCTAACACCGGAGCCATCACGACTTTGACAAGGAGTGTCAGGTGTTGGGAATTGAATTCTAGTTCTCTTGCCAGAGTAACACATGCCCTCTTCCACTGAGCTATTCCTCCAGCCCTGTCATGTATTCTTTCAATAATCATTCCTCCAGTCTTTGTTCTGTACCAGGAGCTGTGAAGGCCACGAGGATATGGAAACTCGACCGTCACCACTCTTACCATTCATGCATTTGACCACATATTGGCAGCTACTGAACTATAAATACACATTAAGAGACTAGGTTTACAAAGCATAGTCAGAAGTTTAATTCCTAACTCAAGCAGAAAGCATTTACATTGTTTGGAGAAGACATAAAGGAGTGTTTATTGTAATTTGTCATCACCAGGGAGAGGTTGAGAGGCCCACCTTTCCTTGTCACTTGTATGCCCCATTAATTCTAAATATTATACATATACGAACAATTTTATTGTCCATATATAATTATGATGCATTGTGTACATGTATCACACTATCAAAATGCACCCCCACCCCAAAGATGCTCAAGGGTTGGCTTGGAAGATGGCTCCATGACTAAGAGCACTTGAAACTCCTAAAGAACATCTGAATTTATTTCCCATACCCATATTTGACTGTTCATAACCACCTGTAACTCCAGCTTCAGGACATCCAATGCCTGAAGTGGCCTCTTCTGTCCTCAGGTGGCCTCTGGGGACACCTGCACACCTATAGCATACATTTGACACACACACACACACACACACACACACACACACACACACACACACACACACACACGATATAAGTACAAATGCATCTTTTTTTTCAAATGATGTCTAAATTTCCTGTAGCTGGCATGGTTTCCCTCAGTGTGGACAGGAAAAGACCAGGAGGTCTCAGCCCTACACAGAGAACTACAGGCAACTAAGGAAAGCTGAGAGCAGGAGAAAGAGTCTTCCCTAGGGAAGAGCACACCAATTAGTTATCCAATGCCATAACATTACATGGGCTGAGCAGGTTGCACTTAAGTATTTGGGGAAATTATGCATATAATTGTAAAATATACATAATATATACTTGTATGTGTAATTATATATAGAATATGTATATAATATATATGTGTACATGTGTATATGTGTATTTGTGTGTGTACATACATTATTAATAGCAAATGAGGCTGTGAATTTGAAAGAGTACAGGTATATTATATGGAAAGAATTGGAGAAAGGAAAGGGTAATGTACTTATATTATAATCTCAAAAACTAAAAGATATAATTTTAAAAGGATGCACAAATACTACTCATGTCCCAATAAAAATTGTTTGTATTTTATAAACAAATCACAACAAAAAAAATTCACCTACTACCCCCAAATTTTTCTACTTTTGCATCTGAACCATAACATCTTTATTTTTTTAAAGAAATTTTTCCACTCATTCTACATATCAACCACAGATACCCCTCCCATCCATCCTCCCACTGCCCCAAAGATACCCCTCTAACCCACCCTTCATTCCCTCCTACCAAAGGGTAAAGGCTCCCATGGGGAGTCAGCAAAGCCTGTTGCATTCAACTGAGGCAGGACCAAGCCCCTCCCCTCTGCATCAAGGCTGAGCAAGGCATTCCACCATAGGTAATGGGCTCCAGAAAGCCAGCTCATGCACCAAGGATAGATCCTGATCCACTGCCAGGGGCCCCTCAAACAGACTAAGCTACACAACTGTCTCCTGTATGCAGAGGGCCTAGTCCAGTTGGGAGACATTATGGGGTTAGGGAGAAGCTTGGTGCTAGGGAAACTTCCAGAAATACACAAGGATGACCCCAGGTTAGACTATTAGCAATAGTGGAGAGGATGCCTGAACTGGCCTTCTCCAGTAATCAGTTTGGTGAATACCATAACTGTCATTATAGAGCCTTCATCTACTAACTAATGGAAGCAGGTATGAGATCCACAGCCAACCACCAGGCCAAGCTCTGGGAGTCTGGTGGAACATTTCTACTTTTTATAAAAAATTAAGCTGGGTAGTGGTGGTGCACGCCTTTAATTCCAGCACTCAGGAGACAGAGGCAGGCTGATTTCTGTGAGTTTGAGGCCAGTCTGGTCTACAAAGCAAGTTCCAGGAAAGGAGCAAAACTACACAGAGAAATCCTGTCTCAGAAAAAAAAAATTAATGTTTTTAAAATTTCTCTTAATTTTGAGTAAAGTATTTCTTAAATATCTTCTAACATCTAAATTGAATTTGTGTGTGTGTGTGTGTGTGTGTGTGTGTGTGTGTGTGTGTGTGTGTGTGTGTACTTACATGTGTGCCTACCTAGGTAGACGTAGCAATCTATCCATGAAAACAGAGACTAGGGGAGCAGATTATTATGTGTAAAGAATAATTGAAAGAGATAAAAAGGATTCTGGGAATCAGAAAACTCAAGTTAGGGCAACAAATAAATTATTGAAGCAAATGAATGCATGATGAACTCTATAAATCATGTAGTTGTTTTCTGCTAAAGTCATTTCAATATAAGCCAGGTCTCAGAAAACTTAAATTTTTACATAGTTTGATGGTTCTTATTTCCTTATCATCTAGACAGAACAGAATAATGTTCTTTTACATGGAAATGGGAGGAGAAACCTCTTGCTTTACATGCATGAAACTGTTTTCCCATCTTTGAGTCTTTTGCTCAGATTCTCCACAGAAGTACTGTACCATGAATAGCAGCCCCATCCAGGGTCTCCTAGAAACAACATTTTGAGCTCTTGCCAGGCACGAAGAGAGTATAAATTTGGGACACCTAATGTCCCTTGAGTTGGGATGGAGCAATGGTCTGTACCATTCTGAATCAATCTTTCTTTTCCACTTTCATCTTTTCTCATTTAAGTGTACCTCTGAAGGTTTTTAGTGCTTTAAAGCATTTCTTAGAACAGAAAAGAGAGAATGTAAGCTGTACTGAGTTATCTCCAAAAAGTTAGCTGTATTGAAAGTATTAGATTTTGAAAAATTTCTGGGACATTATTTCTTTCACCTTTAAATGCATATTTTAACAATGTGAATGTGGCAAAGTGCATACTCACCATTTGTAGATGGAGTTTTCCTCCCCGACTGCCTGCTCCCAAATAACCAACACAGAATCTTAATATTATTTATAAATTCTCAGCCAATAGTTCAGGCTTGTTACTAACTAGCTCCTACAAAACACATTTCTATTAATCTATGTGCTGCCCCACATCTCGTGGCTTTTATTTCTATCCTGTTTCGTATGTCTGACTTGTTCTCCATTTGGCTGGTGATTACTCTGGCTCCACCCTTCTTCATCCCAGCATCCTTAAAGTCTGGTTTTCCTGCCTAAACTCCTCCTGCCCAGCTATAGGCCCGTGAGCTCTTTACTAGCCAATGAGAGTAATGCATATTCATAGTGTACAAAAGGATTGTTCCACAGCATTTACCCCTTTTATCTAATTAAAAAGGAAGATATTAACTTTAATATAGTAAAACTATATATAACAAAAATAGTTGTTAAGAAAGAATTAATTATCATATCCAGTCTACTTGTATTTGGCCATATTAGAGAAAATACTGTATTATCAATCTTATCTTTGTGAGTCAAAAGTTTTATACCTAATTTTCCTTTTATTATAACTAGGTAAAATGATAACTGTAACTATCTTGTTTTCAACTCCATCAAAGACCCCCAAAGGATGAAATGTTACCTAAAGATAGGGGCACCAGGCTGCCTGGATACTCACCCCAAGGTTCCTCTGCAAAAGTGGGGTATCCAACTCTGGCTTACAGGCACAGTATATCTGATAGACTTTTTCTGAGAAGCAGGGAGTTTTGAAGGAATGTCCTATGTTGTTGTCTTGGCAAAGTTTGACAGTCACCTTCTTTTGCGTCCTTTTAGTCCAGTTTGTATAGTATCTGTCAGCAACTTGAAGAAAGGGCAGTTTCTTTGCCCACATGGCTTGCTTTTGCCATAAAAGAAAAAAAAAAAACTCCATATGGAGTTTATTTGATGACCATCATCTTGTCTGAAGTAGATTGGTGCTGCCAGGAACAGACATGTCTCACTGTCATGGTTATTAAACATATTAAATGCCATGTTCTGTAGGTCTTTGGAGTGTTTGAAGATCATCTATCTATATAAATATATCTGTTTATGACCTTTAAAACATAACTAACATGACTATAAGTTTGACTATTATAAATGACTATTAAATCTGTATTTCTAATAATACATTGCATTGTTAAAAGAGCTACATAAACGCAATACCCTAAACAAGAGTAGAAATATACATACAGTATAACAAAATTAACTTTAAATTTGTATCAATATACCAAAATCCATATTAATGTAAAATACTTATTTCTTTTTTTTTTTTTTTGGTTTTTCGAGACAGGGTTTCTCTGTGTAGCTTTGCGCCTTTCCTGGAGCTCACTTGGTAGCCCAGGCTGGCCTCGAACTCACAGAGATCCGCCTGGCTCTGCCTCCCGAGTGCTGGGATTAAAGGCGTGCGCCACCACCGCCCGGCTAAAATACTTATTTCAAAGTAGACTTTACCATCTATGTTTCTATTCCATTACTTCTCTACTATATCCTCCCTTTTTCTTTTTAGAGATCTCTGAACATAATCTCCTTTGTTCAGTTTTTTTTTTTGTCTGATCATGGATGATAACAATTTGTAACTAAACCCCCTAAACAATCGCAAACATCCATAACCCACTGAATGACCGAAAATCATTCACCCCACCTCTTTGGAATGTGGATGTTGTGGTTTCTAGACTGCTTTCAGTTATCTGGGGGCACTGAAATATTTGGGGGACCTGAGAAAATTAGAATAATAGTCAGGTCCTGGCTAGAATAGTCTAGGAGGCTGGACCATCTCAGCCAGCAGCCTTGAAGCTGTTCTGGATCTAGAACTCTGAGGAAACTGCAACAGAGGCATCTGAGAGGCTGGATTATCCGGGCCACCTATTTTCACTGGTGTCTGGTCCTCTGGTTCTGAAAACACACAAACTTTTAAAGGTAACATACATATTTGCGTTAACACAGTATAGAATGTGTGGTGTGCACAAGTCAGGTAAAGATGAGTTTTTGTTTTATATTTGAGCAGGTAAAATATACATTAGGTATCTTGTAGTTCTTCTAGGTTTTTATGTCTATAGCCAGGATTTCAGGGGGTCTTCCCCCATTCAAACCTGATTTTCTTGAACCCAGAATGAATCCACATCTTCTCATTTCCTGTGGAAATAAAAGAATAACCTCTCCCCTAAAGCAATATACGTTTTTAACTTAAAGTTTGAAATCCAGACATTTTCAAAATACATAAGTGGGTTTAATTTAGCAGTCCTCACAATCCAATTGTACTAGTAGCCAAAAAAAATTCAAAGACAATAATATACAGGTCCAGAATCTGTGTATTTTTCATCTTTGTGTGACTTTTTTTCTGTTACTTTACTACCTTTTTAAAGACTTTATTATTTTAAAACTACATATTTCATTTTTAATGACTGTGTATCTGTGTATATCTTTTTTTCTCTCCTAAGCCTATGTATATTTTTAAACACACTGTAATCTGTTTAGAGTTTTTTTTTCCTGAATCTGTCCTTTACTGAGCATCTGTAACTTTTTTTTTTTGTCTGAAGGAGCAAATCTTAAACTGCTGTGTAACTTAGATCATTGCATACTGGCAGCTGGCTCCTTCCTTCCTGAGAACCTAGTCTCATGGTGGAGATACATTTACTGACCAAACTCCAGAAACTTTCTGGGTCTAGGCAGTCACCAAGTTTGCTGCTCATAAACAACATATAAATGTTTGGCATCAGGGCCTGACAAAAAGCCCTTGGTTTTTGCAGCTAGCACGGAGCCAGGTAACCATTTCTTAAAGGAATCATGCCTCTGCTTGCTGCCAGAAAACAGAGCCCACCCAAGAAAATATGGCTACCAAGAAGCCATGCCTGACTCCATTCCTGTGTGCCTAGAATTCTTTTTTAAATTTTGTCATGTTTTATATGGAAATTTTGACCCCAAGTTGAGTGCCACTTGTAGGCAGAGTATTCCTATCCTAGTTGCCCACTCCCAAATAATCAGAAGCCACTTCTCAAATAACTGACTTGGAGACTTAATATAAATTTTAAATGCTTGGCCAATAGCTCAGGCTTGTTATTAACTAGCTTTTACAACTTAATCCATTTCTATTAATCTGTCTGCTGTCCTGAGGCTCGTGACTTTTACCTCTATCTCATTTTGTGTGTCGGACTCATTGTCCACCTGGCTATTGACTCCTCTGACTCTGCCCTTCTTCATCCCAGCATTCTCTTAGTCTGGTTTTCCCACTTATCCTTCTCCTGCCCTGCTATAGGCCAATGAGCGCTTTATTGGCCAATGAGAGTAATACACATTCATAGTATATAAAAGATTGTTTCACAGCAATCATTTTCCCTGGGCGATTGAAGAAGAGAGATACTTTGGCTCCAGAATTATGCAGTCTTTATTTAGCCAACAATGCAAAGCAGTAGAGGTTCCTTCAAAACAAACAAACAACAACTACAAAATATGAGCTGGGAGATTGGTCATAGTTTAAGTACATGCCATGTAAGTGTAGGGACAGAGTTCAGGTCCCCAGCACCTACTCTGGAGAGAGGCCAGGGTTTTCTTGTATTTCAAGAGGAGGCTATTGAAACATTGCAGGTGAGACAGGATGAAATTATGTGAATATAATTGAAGTCACAATAAGAAAGCAAAGCCTGTGGGAAGCATTGTTGAGTTTGATAGTGGGAGGGCCAAGCAGCAGAAGAATGGAATTGTCGTAGCAACTGATTGATGAAGACTTTGTGCAAAGCAGTTTTAATGAAGGAGTTCTGAGCTCTTTGGTGGGATATACAGGGGAAACACCAATTGCCAATCTAGCTGGTGTTGTCAAACCACCAGCAGCTACATATAGTCAGAGTTCAGGGAGAATTCTGGGGAGGTTATTTTTTTTCTTTAAGTTTGTAAACACATTACTAATATTAAAAAATAACCATCTTCAGAAACATCGCTGATGTACCAAGCAAAGATGGAGAAAATTTCCCATACTGAACCCTGCCACATCCCAGAGCTAAGAAGTCAAAGACACAAAGAAGAGCAGAACAATAAAGGTTCTGGAGAAGGGGTGAAGCTAGCTCCCACAGATGGATCAGAAAGACAACATTATTGTTCATCTAATGAAGTAATTTTATTTTGTGGGGATAAGTGAAGTTTTCCCCAAAAGATGGTGTTGCACTTATTGGTTTACCTTCTTTATTTCATGGAGAGATGATAAAAAGAAAAGAGTTCATATAGGAAATTTTTGCTATTTGTCTCAAATACTATTTTTTAATTTGATGGTCTAAAATCCTTGAAAACCTCAATTGAAAAGATATTGATTTTCAGATGATTAGAACTAACCTTCATGAATCTCTAAAGTAAGTTCTGAAACATTCAGATTATATGAAGTGACAAAATCAATCAGTTTAACTTCTGCTTGTTTTTTTCTCTATAAATACTTTAGCAGTGTACCAATAATTTGTAAAGTTTTACTAATCATGTATAAGAAATGAGGACAGTGTATATTTTATGATAATTTCTTAAAACCCTGGCCATATAACATAGCTCATCCTTATCATAAAAACACTTCAGGAAATGCTGTTTTAATGCATGGATCTTGCTGTTTATGAACAAGTAAAATATTGTTTTGTGCTCTTGCTGCCATTAAATGGTTGACAGATTTGGGAATGGGATGTAACAAGATGCCCATAGTTATCCAACGCAGGTTTTTCCTCTTCTGCAAAATATAAAATCAGTCATTGTATGAGTGCTCATCAGATAGTGTACAAGGTGAAACAAACTGGCAAATGAATGTCCTGACCCTCCCGTTGTATAACTAGGACAGATTTGCAACACACATTCATAAAACTAGTTCATTCTGTAAAACATGTGTGACACAAATGTGATTTTAGGAAGGGAAAAAACCTCATTGTCTTGAAAACAATCTCTTCTGAGCTCTGGATCACTTGTCATGGTTGAGGGAGGTAAGCTACTATAGTGTTAAAGGCAACCTGCACCTTCCTCTATGAGATGTCACTTTAAGTAGGATCTGAAAATGACAAAATGAGATTCCATTTGGAAAAAAAAGAAAACCTGCACATTTGGCATGTAGACAGTTGAGAAGAAAAAATACAGAAATTTATACTGTCAAAGGACTTAGTCACTGGAAGGTGGACAGTTTATGGAATGATCTCACAATCAGTAGGCTATGTAATATTGAGTCTGATAGGGTCGATGTTACTTAGAGATGCAGACATAGAGTCATCAGACTGCCCTGGGAAAGTTGTAGACTCCCCTCTAATGACAGAGACATTCCATTGTACACTCCCATTTGCCTACAGACATCTCATTTTGAAAGCAAGTAGACAAATTGGGAAGCAGTGAGATGAAATGTGATGCGATGATTAAGAGAATGATGAACAGGCATCCTGAAAACATCAGGCAATCAGATGCAAATGTAAAAGTCCGAGTAAGCAACAGTACAGTGTGAATCTCACAGCTGTGAATGGAGGTAAAAAACATCAATGGCTGAAAGTGGGGCAAGTCAGGAATCTGCAAAAGTTACTTATTTTCCTTCTGATGATGCCATTAATCATTCATCTTACCAGACAAAATGCACAAGACATATAGAGTTTGATTCTTTTGAGACCTGCATGAAATCCACTCTTTTTCTAGCAGTGTTCTTGAAGCAGAAGACTGATAAAATATTTCCAAGAGATAAAAGGCAATGCCCAGTATATCTCATGATCAAGAATTAATAATAGAATTATAATAACAGCATTTTAAGTTCACATATGTGAAGTATATAGAGAATTTTAAGTACCTAAGAGACACACAAAGCCACACCCGTGTTAAAGATTCTGTAAGACTGATTGATCACACTGTCAGGGTTGTGGAGATTTGGAATATTCAGACCCAGAGCCACACCACTTAGAGTTATCTTTAGGCATTTATCATGATACTCCAGTAATAAACCAAACTGGTAATTGACATGTGCACTAACTGATTCAGTTATTACTCAAGCTTAATGCATTATTGAACAGACTGTGGTTCAAGAGCAACATCAGAATATGACTCAGAATCACAGAAACTCTTACCAGGTGGCAGAAACTAGGCTTTTCACTGCATGAATGTGCTCATAATTTGAGGGTGGTGAATGGTTGAGAAAGTTACAGTTAGCATTTATCAAAACCATCTTGCACTATGCCCCAAAGTGTGGTGTCATTATTTCTTGAAGCCTGAAATGACCATTGTCATTGAAAAACATAATCATGGGAGTAAAATGAGCAAACCAACACAGTGACATCCAGGTCAATGATGATAGTAATGGAGCTGATATATTCAATCCTAGGAGAGAGAAAGTGGATCACAGGATACTCACCTGAGATTCTCTCGCCACTCTCCTCTGCCGTGAGTTTTGCTGGTCTTGTTAGATGCTGGACTATATAGGAGGCATAAAGTAGACTGGGTTTGTGGCTCCAGTGACTTCAAGAGCCATCACTCCTAGTAGAGAAAGACTTTTCAGTGGTGTGCTACCTTTGAGTTACTAATGGCTCTGTAACTCCTTAACCCATGCTTCCATAAGTAACCACAATCAACTTTTTGAATCACCAACCTGGTTTTGAATGGAATCATTCCTTTGTTCTGTTGGTGTTCTACATGGCACAAATAGATGTTTATCTTTATCTCATTCCAAGAAAAGTCACACAACACCAACATATACTGGTCTCAGAAATAGAATCTATTATTACAAAAGGGATGTAGTCTTGGAAACCCATGTGGGCAGTAAGAAGCCAAATCAAAGAGCACTTAGAAAAGAGACAAGAAATGGGAGGACTGAGACACAGGCCTGAAAGGTCACTGAAGACACAAATATCTGAGATCTAAACAGAATCTGCAACATGGTTAGTGCTGTATGTAAAAAGATCAATGAGAAGGATTTCCATTGTTAATAACCACCTCATTTTAAATGGAAGTCATATGTGGCCTAAGCTATGACACTCTTAGCTTATCAGGCCTAGAGGGGTTCTGTTCATTGATGGCGTTCCTTTACTTAGATAGATTCAACATCTTTTTTTAAAAAAAATAATTTAATTTAATTTTACATATCAGCCACAGATTTCCTTGTCCTGGCTCCCCCCATCCCCGCCTTCCTCCCAGCCCACCCTCCATTCCCATCTCCTCAAGGGCAAAGACTCCCCTGGGGATCGAGTTTAGGCAGGTCCAGTCCCCTCCTCCCAGGCTGAGCTACGTGTCCCCTACATAAGTCCCAGGTTCCAAACAACCAGCTCATGCACTGAGGACAGGTCCCAGTCCCACTGCCTGAGTGCCTCCCAAACAGTTCAAGCTAATTAACTGTCTCACTTATCCAGAGGGCCTGGTCCAGTTGGGGGCTCCTCAGCTATTGGTTCATAGTTCATGTGTTTCCATTTGTTTGGCTATTTGTCCCTGTGATTTTTCCATTCTTGGTCTCAACAATTCTCAATCATACAAACCCTCCTCTTTCTTGTCAATTGGACTCCTGGAGATCCACCTGGGGCCTGGCAGTGGATCTCTGCATCCGGTTCCCTCAGTCATTGGATGAGATTTCTAGCATGACAGTTAGGGTGTTTGGCTATCCTATCACCAGAGTAGGTCAGTTCGGGCTTTCTCTCAGCCATTGCCAGTAGTCTATTGTGGAGGTATCTCTGTGGATTTCTGTGGACCTCTCTAGCACTTTGCTTCTTCCTATTCTCATGTGGTCTTAATTTATCATGGTATCTTATTCCTTGTTCTCCCTCTCTGTTCTTGATCCAGCTGGGATCTCCCACTCCCCTAAGCTCTCTTTCCCTCAAAATTTGCCCTTCATTACCCTTACTCATGTCCAGGTTGTTCATGTAGATCTCATCCATTTCTCTGTCATTGGACAATCCGTGTGTCTTTCTTAGGGTCCTGTTTTCTAGGTAGCCTCTCTGGAGTTGTGAGTAGCAGTCTAGTTATCTTTGTTTTATATCTAGTATTCTCCGAGTGAATACATACCATGTTTGTCTTTTTGAATCTGGGTTACCTCACTCAGGATGATTTTTTTCTAGATCCATCCATTTGCCTGCAAACCTCATGATGTCATTGTTTTTCTCTGCTGAATAGTATTCCAGTATCATTGTTTTTATCTTAGGATTCTTGGTTTAGCATGCAGTTAAGCTACACATTATAGCTAAGTATTTTAAAACTGTTGGCTTTTTAAAATTGATGAAATTATTAAGCCACAAACTATCTAAAAACAAAGTTCACTATAGCCTCATGAGCAAACTTTGGATATTGAGCAAGAAAATACACGGGGTCACACATTCCATGTCTGCAATTTGAAGAAACACATTGAGAGTTCTTTCATTGCATTCTGGTTTTTATTCTTTTAACAAAAGCAGTTTAGGTTTAAGAAGGGACAGAAAATTAGTTAGAACCCCTTTAAGCTAAATCATCTATTAAGTTTATTTAATTTTTATCTCAGTATCACTCAAGAGAATATTTAAATTTAGGACTTTTATCTCTGAAGTGCAAAGGACTTTCTTTATTTGCTCCTTTGCAGGTCTGCTTTAATTTTAGTCTAGTAGAGAGATGAAGATATAATTTTCCCTGCTACCTTTTAGGTTTCTTTAACCACGTAGGGAAATATAGCTGCTCTTGGTTATTCCAAATGGTAAGAATTATGTTTGGACCTACATTTGTTCTGACTTACGCACAGTCCCAGAGCCTTCTAGCAGAAGTCCAGGCAGTGGCAGCCCCACCCAACTACTTATGACCAACAATAACAACAACCAATCAAAGAAGTGAGCAACAGTGAAAAGCAGAGGCAGGAGTTTCAATCAACATGGTCACAATGGAATGAAGTACAAATAAAGGGTCCAGTGATCTTTAAGTCCATTTCAGGATATTGACATGAACTCCAGATTTAGACAGTGATAGACTTTGGTATAGGAGGTAAGAGGCATGCATGATTCAGTAGTCTAGTCCTAGTCAATGTTTTGATTACTTTCTCAGTTCTAGTTTGCAATGTGGTCCTGAAGAAGTTGTCTTCACTCTCATCAGTTGAGGGAAGCAATGTAATTCTCATGAAATGATTACTTTTGATCCATCATAGATAATTGCTACCATTTCAACAAAGTAAATTTGGCAAACTGACAGTAGCTTAAAGGCACTTTGAGATCCATGTCACAAAGTTACTTATTTATTAATCTTCTAATTTCTGGAATTCAAGATGACTCAAAAAGACAGATCAAACAGACACATATAGAGCCAAGGTGGGAAAAGATGGAATTTCTTAGGCCAGTGGCTGTGTGTGTGTGTGTGTGTGTGTGTGTGTGTGTGTGTGTATGCTGTGTGGGTATCTATATGTATATCACTATACATATTAAATCTTTTCCTCTCCTTTTGTCTTTTTGAATTTTCTCCTTTTCTTCATAACTACTAGGGCAGAATTCGTCTTTCTCATACAAATATACACATAAATCTTTCAATTTCTTTCTCTATTTACCTCCAATTTTCTCTTGTTTTTTTAAGAAAGGTATCTGTTTATGTCTGGTTCTCCTCTTCTAGATTTTTCTAGCTAGACCACTTCAAGGTAGAATTTATCTCCTTGGGGTTACTAGAGTCTAGAGTCAAACTTTTGTTCCAGTCCTTCCAGTAAGTACCACATTTTAATCTATTTGCACATCTTAGTACTACTTTCATCCAAGTAGCTTCGTGCCTTTGTGGGACACACTTTACTCTGTACTTTGTATGTAAGGCTATGTTGATGGCATAACTGTATGCTAATTAGACCTTTAACTATATTCTATTTATCTGTAATATATAGATACATTTTCTATATTGTGTTTTCTCATATATATATATCATATATGTATATGATATATATATATATATATATATATATATATATATATATATATATATATATATATATATATATAATCTATGATATATTTCCCTTGTCTGAATTCCTGCCGCTGTGTATCTTACTGTTCTCACTATGCATTCTACCAGAATGCCATGAAATGCAATATGCTCACAATGCATAATTAAATAGATAGCTCAAATTATGTTTCAATAATTTAGGATATGTTTAAAGTTAGTTGACTTGGGGGAGATTATCCTATAAGAGCCTTCATCAGAATAATAAAATTTCATATTTAACAGTGAACATATATTTTCTGACTAAATTAGAGAAAATATTTTTAAGATAATTATGAAAATGATTTTATTGGCGTATCATAATAATTCAAATGTCCAAAAATAAGCCCCAGATACATGAAAAATATAAACCTATACTGGGTGGGCAACTGCTTCTGTTTAGGAAGAGTCTATACTTTTTTTCTTTTTAGAAAATAACTAGGAAAACCTTTTCCTTGCATGTATGAAGTAATCCATGTGAAGCAAAAAGATAAGCAGTAGACACTTCAGAAGTGGTGGATGAATTGGCATGTACATACAAGTTAGTATCAGTCTACAAGAGATGTTTTGTCTATTCCCCACAAATGGCAGCCAAACATAGCATGGGTAAGATAACTCTCAAAATATCCTATAGGGGGTTTAAAAATTTAAATGACAATTCTGTTTTCTTGTATTAACATCAAAAACAGAGTGAAAAGGGCAAGAGGGGAGGCTAGTTAGGACTCGTTTTGACTCTTTTTGTAAACAAGACAATGTAATAAAATATGGGGTCAGGAATGGTTTAGTTTGAAATTATGATTAGGACACCTGAATTTCAAGTCCCAGTATATGAAGATGAGTCTTACAGGTGACTGACTCATTGGTGTTTGGTGATGTCATTCCAGAGATGGAATCTGTGAAGTGTTGTGGGTCAAAGCAAGAAGTTTAGTGTGCAATATTGAGTTTGTAATATTTAAAATACTTCTAAAAACATCTCCCAGTAGAACTATCAGGCAGAAGAGCAACCATATTTCCAAGGTTCTGAGAAATGCAGACTTGGTGCCTATCCATTACCATGGAGCTTATTCTTTAGTCTATGTGTGGGGAGATGTTTCCTAATGAAGTAATTCAGGATGGAAGGCAGGAAGAAGTCACATGAATCCATGAGAGTCTGTTAAAGGATCTCAGGAATTTATTAAGATATAAAATGAAGATAATACACTCACGGATACACATCGAAATAAACACTACCACTAATCCAGCTATTGTTGTCCTACGTCCGTTCTTCCCAAGAGTGATGGAAATCCACTGTCTGATCTCCAACCACCCAAGAGTATGAGCGCCCCCCCCTCCTCAGTTTTAACTGGTCATGTACCCAGAAAGGGCCAGTCCATAGGTCCAGATAGCCTAAAGTTCATTGGTTGAATGGTACGAATTCCCACAACAGGAGGAGCTAGCCCTGAATGCTGAGCCAAGATTTGTTAACATAAATGGGGACAGTTCATGGGACCTTAATCAATGACAAAAAACTAAAAGCAACAAGGGAAGGTTGAGACTAGGGAAAGTAGTCTTGCCTAGGAAAGAGCCCCCAAAATGGTTAGCCGATACCACATGTTCAGTTCGAAAATCATAAGAATACAAGTAACAATTAAAAAGACGGAGGAGACTATAATCATTGATTTAGAAAGACATGTAACTAAAGAAAAAGAGAGGATGAATTTGAGAGAGAGCAAGGGGGTATATGGGAAATGTTGGAGAAATGAAAAGGAGGAGGAAAGGATATAATTAAGTATATTTATATTTCCAAAAATAAAAAATAAATTAAAAATGAGGACAAAAAGGCCCATTGGACATCTTTGTTTTGTGGCTTCTAACTATAGTTCCAACACTCAGAAGACTGAGGCCGGAGGATTATAACTACAGGCCAGCTTGGGCTACAAAATGGCATTCTTCAACACACACACACACACACACACACACACACACACACACACACACACACACACAAAACAGTTAAAGTTAAAGCCATGGAGATTAGACGGAATGATAACAAGGTGCATGTTTCCTGGGAGGGGAGGTGGGCGAAGGAGCTGAGATTGAGACAAGGATTCAGAAATGAATAGGAAAAGACTGTAGAAAGCACCTGGAGACTGCTTTCAAAATTGTGGAGGGGGTATACAAATAGTGTAAAAGCATCCTGTGAAGAGATGCCAGTGATGAGTTCATTACTTCCTCCCTTCCTGCCCATCTCCCACCTCTCTCTCTTAATATATGGAAGTAGCTGATTTGGTCTCAACAAACAAACATAGGTAACTGGAAAAACTCAATGGTAAGAGAATCCTATGGGCACCTAGGTGATAGCAGATTAAAGTCTTCAAACATCAACTAGAGTGTTGGGACCTGGGAGGACAATTGTATGTAATACAGAAAGAAGGGGCAGTGGTGGGTCTGAGTTGTGGTAGTGATAACAGGAGCTCACACAGGAGGCTATGGCCCTAGCCAATGCTCTGGAATGTTAGACTCTCACTGATTACTTAATTGATAGATGGGTAATTTTTATTATAGCCACAGTTACCAAAGCAAACTTTCAACTTCAGACACAGAAAGAAAATCCTTGGAAGGATCAGGGTGGCTGAAGAGAGCTAGTGATTCTATTCAGGACTCCTATCATGGAGTTAAACTGTTCTAACGAACTCAGAAGAGCTCCTTCCTCTCTCATCTTTCAGTTCATTCATTATTGTATGGCACATCTCCTGTTATCTCACACAGTATCTATCATGCCTATGTAGGGTATAAATACTTTAAATCCAGTAAAGAGAAAAAAGTACTCACTTGCAATGGATGAAACCATTTGGGATTTACTTGGAGTAGAAATGGGGGTTCAAGTGTAATTGTGGGTACAGCTGGGGTTCTCTGGTCCTTCCTTAGAGATGAGCAAAGTTTTGTAGTGATGCCCTGCAGCCGGATCAGTGCATTTTCCATTGGCTGACTCTCAGTTTCATCTCAGTAGTTGCAATAAGATCTGTATTCCACACGACATTCATTCAACATAAGAAAAATCGTAGTCTAGTATTCTGGATGCCCTATTAAGAGCAACTCAGGTTCTTCCAGGTACATAAAAATTGAAACTCTATGTATTACACTGTGCTGGGTATCAACATATTTGATTGTTCCTTATCCACATAACAATTTTATGTAAAAATGTGATTCCCACTACATGAAAAACAAACTCTACAATTTCTATAGCATTATTATGGTTGCTGAAGAATAAAGGGGCTGGATGAGAAGGGGAACAAAAGAGGCAAAGGAGAGGAAGCAGGCAGAGCTGGGAGAGATTTCTGGAGGCTAGAATTAGAACCCAGGGATTTATATCTTTGTCACTGAAACCTCAGCCCCTTCCCAAAGGCTCAGGCTAATGGAAACAGAAGATGTCTCTAATCTGTGAGGACTGGACACTGTGGCTTTCTCATACACACCCGGGGGGTCAAAGGGCAGCAGCTTTTGCAAACAGAGAGAGAGAGAGAGAGAGAGAGAGAGAGAGAGAGAGAGAGAGAGAGAGAGAGAGAGAGAGGACAAAACCAGGTGGAGTAAAGGCTTGCCCAGAGAAAATTTCACAAGAGGTCCTGCTTACTGTAAAGATGTCCTTGACATCAGCGTGAGTTTCGAAACAAGCCATTGACTTAGTGTCGTGCTGTTGAAATGCATCACCCAAACTTCTGTCATCAGAAGGCATTCAAAGTGCATTTCTCTCTTCAAGCTTGGAAGCAGAACTTGTTTAGGAGGTTGAGATTTGAATCATTCTGCTTTCTGGTAACAAACAAAAGAAAGGTCTCCTAAGGCTTCCCCTCTAATATATTCATAAGTATTGGCTTCACTTGTTGATACTCTTTCTACACACACTAAAGAGAGTCTGGTTCAGATCCCTGAAGTCAGCCAAGCACCATCATTGGTGGGAGGTGTTCTTCTGTGTGCAGCACTGTGTACTGATCTGAAATCAGTAATTTCTTCTTTTGTAATTAATTCCTTTACTTCTGTAGTCCAACAGTGTTGGCAAGTTAGTATCTACCTGTTAGTTCTGCTGATGAGGGAAAAAAAAAAAAAGCACAGAGAGAAACTAAGTAGTTGGTCCAAGGTGAAAAAAATTTGCCAATGATAAAAGTGACCTCTAAAGGGCAAATTCAGCTCTGGCCAATGTTCTTAAGCACCGTATTTTACTTCTTGGGGGAATTTCCAAAGACGGCTTTCTCAGAGCCATGAAATGGATTGGCAGGTTTAATGAATGTCTATATCCTCATCTCTGGCAAAGATAGACTCCAAGGGCTATGCGTGCATCAAGTACTTCAGTAAGAGGAGAATTTCCTTCAGCTTCCAAGGAACTGGATTGCTTTTGTGTGTGTGTGTGTGTGTGTGTGTGTGTGTGTGTGTGTGTGTGTGTGTAACAAGGATTATAGCAGCACAAAGATAGGCTGTTTGAGGTTTTTTATTATTGTGTGAACCTCCAACCTGTTTGGAAGACACGGTTGCTCCATTTGACACAGTCTGTTTCACTCATTGTGAGACTCACTAGGTTTATTATATTATCTCACAAACTAATTCAGGCTGATGTTCAGCGGCTCCATTTTTACCTTGTCCCTGCTTCTTGATATTGCCCAGGATGCCCTTTGTTTGGTTCTGTGGCTGTGGAGGGAGGGGTTGCGTTCTGCCCACCTGTGCTGGTGTCCTTAGGAGGCTACCCAGCGGTTCCTCTGTCACCACAGCCTCAGGCTGACACTCGCATCATAATAGACAGCGCTGGTCCAGGACCTGCGGAAGCACTCCAATTCTCATGTCAACTGTGTCTGAATTGCTTTTTTAAAACAGAAATCTCTGACAGATCTCACCGTGGACCTCTGATTAGCCAGATGACATGTAGATAAGGTTTCGGGCCCTACTACAGAGAACGAAACTGCAGGGCCTGTCACCAGTCTTCTTTTTGTGAAGCAACTTCTTCATCCCGAGGTGTCAAGAGGGCAAAGCTTTGACAAAGGGAGTGCAGAGAGAGCAATCGCTGAGCCCACCACACTGCAGAAGAGACATAGGCAGGAACAGATGGGACAGAGACAACAGCAGGGGCTGCAGCTGTAGCCCGGAAGTCCTGCCTGGCTCACAAAGCCATCACAGAGCGCCGAGTGCCCAAGGCAGGATGCCCCAAACCTGCTCTCTGTCCCCACGACTCTCTGGTGCTCATTTCCAGAGACGCAGAAATAGTCTCCAATTTTGACAGATACCCAAGGAGGGAATCTGCAATCTCTATACGTGCCTTTGAAATGTACCATTCAAGAAGTTATACCACTAGGCAGTAATTAAACATCTGTGTGTTTTCTTATACCTGAGAGATTAAACTAAACCAGCATGCTCTCTGTTGGTGGCTGAGGTCAGGTAGTCAAAAATTTCAGATCCAGTGAGCTAGCGGCATATATAGAATGTACAGACGTTCTCTGTCTCTGTCTCTGCCTCTCTCTGTGTGTCTCCACTCCCCCACCCCCATCTTCTCGGCTGGTCAGTCCTTCCACCTCAACTTCCCTTGGGCTTGGCCTATAGGAATGTGACACCCAACCACTTCATTTATTTTAATATTTGTTTATTTTATTGTACATGTAAGAATGTTGCCTATATGTGTGTGTATGTGCATCTCGTGCATTCTTTGTACCCTGGGAAGCCAGAGAGGGCGTCTGATCCCCACGAACAAGAGTTACAGGAATTTGTGAGTTGCTATACTTGTATTGGGAACCAAACCCTGGTCCTCTGAAAGAACAGTAAGTGCTCTTAATCACTGAGCCATCTCTCCAGCACCAGCTCAAGGTATGATTGTCATTAAAGAAATATACTGTATTTACATTTATTTGCTTGGTATACACTACTGAGAATACACTTCTGATCTGACAGGACACCACTGGGAATGGCAACAGCATGTTCCTCCTTAGCTGATTCCTATTTCAAATACACACTGGTATAGAACACTCTCACAGAGTGAAGGGACATCAGACCATGCCTTTTTGATGGTATGGAACAACTCTTCTCAACATAGAAGAGAGTCTAAACCAATAAATTTCTTGACTAATTTAATTAATGTATTCCCAGTTTAGTTTTCCTATAGTTGA
The DNA here is from genome assembly GCF_049852395.1 of Peromyscus maniculatus bairdii. Taxonomy (NCBI): domain Eukaryota; kingdom Metazoa; phylum Chordata; class Mammalia; order Rodentia; family Cricetidae; genus Peromyscus; species Peromyscus maniculatus. Next base: position 55,576,938 of record NC_134872.1, on the reverse strand, counting down.
ATTCCCAAAGAATGACAACACTGTACATTGTAATTTAACCAAGAAAAAAATCCTTAACTTTTGCAAACTTTATAAGAAGTCTACATTGTATCTTTGGAAACTTTAGTCAGAACCTTTGAGGAGCTTGTGGAAGTAAAGCCTTTAATTTTTAAACTTTTGTAGCCTCCTGGTACTTTGAGAGAGTATAAAAGAAGAAATTAAGTGTTAGAAAGATAAGGAGATGAAGGAGGTGAGATAGGAAAAGAAAAAAAATTAGGCAAATGTTTCTTTGAAATAATCACCATGTTGCTTTGTCTTTTTAATGGAGGTTGCTAAGTGATGTTTTTAATTCTTCTCCACTTGTATATTTCCATAGTAATAAATCACATGTGATTGGTTACTATTCACATAACTTACTAAATACTTATACAAATGACATAATGGACTAATTTAAAAATACATAGATTCTTAATAAGGGAAAAAAGACTATGGATTTGAGAGAAAACAAGGAGTGTTGAATGGGAGGTGTTGTGGGAGAAAAAGAAAGGGTGGTTATGATGTGATTACATTACAATATAAAAATGATTAGTATTTTAAAAATTAACTTTGGCTCCTAGTTTCAAGGGAGTTTTAGTCTACTATGGTAATGTGACATGGCAGAGGAAGTCATTCTCTTTGTGGCAGTGGGAGTGTGTTCTGGCAGGTGTTTTTGCATGAGAAACTTAGGAGGCAGAGAGCTTGAGACCATGAACGAACAGAGGCTTGCTCTCTCAGACTACTTCTGTCCTCTAAGCCTTACCTCATACAGGCTCCAGACTACTCAAAAATGTTGCCTCAAGGTGGGGTCAGAATATTCAAAAAGCAAGTCTGTGAGGGACATTTCAGATTCAAATGGTAGCAATATGCAATTTAATGTGAATTTAAAAAAATATACAGAGTGCACTGTAACTGCTACCTCAGTGTTTTGAGATCTGTTCAAATGTTTACAGATAGCCTTCACCATTTTTTATATTAGTTAATAGGCTGTACAATAATGATCATTATGTCACCCTACTTTTGTATCAAAAATATCTAATGAAGATAATGCCTAATCTCTCTTTAACACATAGCACTTTAAATAATATTTCATATACTATCTAATTTTGTTCTGTTTTGGAATTTGTTTGATTTACTTTATTTCAATGAAGTTCTCATATAACTTGCTATGTAGCTGAAGCTGGCTTTCAACTCTGACCTTCCTGTCTCCACTCCACAGTGTTGAGATCAAAGTTCTGTAGCACCCTACCCAGCAAAACATTTTATAGTAAAATAAATTAATATAAGCAAAGCTATTATTATGTGTGTAATACATAATACAAAGCTACAAATGTGTGTAAAATTATCTGTGTGTTATATCTAATCTATTTGAAGGAAAATACAGCCAACACAGTTTTGTTGGCTAAGTTTTGTTGGCTTCCATAACGAGTTTTGGCTAAGTATAGTGGTGAACACTAGCACCTGGGAGATGGAGGTAGAAGAACCAGGAGTTCAAATTAATTCTTGTCTACAAAGAGAGTTCTTGGAAAGCCAGTCAAAAGAATAGATGAACAATGAAGGAGAGAGAGAAGGAGGGCGAGTCAATATTACTGTCTCTCGATTTCTCACTCAAATCGAACCATTTTCCTCCTATTTATGGAGCCACTGTTTGTGTCTCCCACAGTATGCAAGTGTACTTGTCTTAAAACTATTCATAGACACCATGGTGTCCTCATCTCTATTTTAAGAAAAGCGCCATGAGGATTGGAAAGACTGCTCAGCAGGTAAGCACGCGCGCTACTATTGCAGAGCACTCAAGTTCAGTTCTCAACACCCAATTTGGTTGACTCACAAAACCCTGCAAGTTCAGCTCCTGGCAACCTGATTTTTTTTTTACTGCACTTACATGCATATGTCTCCTCACACAGGCACAGACAGAAATACACAGTTAAAACTAATAAAACTAAGTCTTTTTTCCCAGTTATTAAAAACAGATTATTTTCAAATACAATACATCTTGATTTCAGTTTCTACTCATCCCACTTCCTCCTTGTCTCCTCGCCCATCTAGATCTGCTCTCTTATGCTCTCTCATTAGAAATGACCAAGCTTCTAAGATGTAATAACAAAACAAGGTATAGTAACATAAAACAAAAACCATCACATTGAAGTTGGACAAAGAAAACCAACAGAAGGAAAAGAGCCCTAGAGAAGGCAGGAGAGTCAGAGCCCTACTTGTTCACACACTTAGGAGTCCCATAAAAACACTACACTGAAAGTTCTAATACATGTGCAGAGGACCTGGTGCAGACATTCACAGGCCCCATGCTTGCTGCTTCAGGCTCTATGAATTCATATGAGTTTTGATCAGTTGATTTAGAGGTCTCATTTGCCTAAAAATAAATCTTTAAAAATATTATTAAAATAAAATTAAATTAAAACTGAACAAAAAATATATTTCTGGGGCAGTTATTCCTATTGAAAGCGAAAGATTTTCCTTTTACCTTTGTTGTGCTTACAAACTATTCCTTGTAGGATCCTAGCCATTTTCAATGTTATTTCTTGTAATTTGTTTTGTACCAAAATGTCAGAATTTTTGTTAAAAATCATCACATCTGCGTCGTTTGCATTTTCTGCAGTTTGGAATCAAAGGCTCTATGGGACTCAGACTAAAAGACCATACATGTGGCATTTTCTCTCAGGGAGAAGTGTCTCTTGTCTGGATTTAACTCTTCTTGTGAGTATTCAGAACTTCACTTACTGATTACTGGGGAATACAAAAGGATAAAACTCATTTTTTAATTTTTTTTACAAACATTTTAATGTCATTTATTTTTGGCTGAGATTAAATGTGATTTTTTAATACTTGCATTCAGAACACACAAATATACACCTTCCAAATCCCTTTCGCAACCTCTACCACGATTCTTCTATGTTCACTCCATTTTGCTCTCACATACAGGAAAGAATGTATGGTTTTTATTTGTTTGAATCTAGCTTATTTTGTTTAACATAATACCTTTTGGTGTCTTCTATTTTGCTTCAAGTGATAGAATTGTATGCTTCTTTAGAAAAGAGTAATATTGAATAAAGACAATGAAATGTATATATATATATATATATATATATATATATATATATATATATATATATATATACTGGATTTTTGTTCGGTCATCTAATGATAGGAACCTAGGCTTTCTCCATGTCTTGGCTATTGTGAATAGTGCCACGTTGAATGTGGGCTGCAAATATCTCTTTCATGTACTGACTTCATTTCCCTCATACATATATCAAAAAGTAGATAGTGGGATTCTATGATATTTTTAGCTTTTCTGGGGAGCCTGCATAACCTTCTCCACATCAATTTTTCTAAATCACATTCAGAGTCACACTTGTAAGTAGTAATAGTTCCTTTTCCTCCTGTGCTAGAATTTATTATTTATTTGAGTTTTGTTTTGTTTGAGACATGGTTGTCCTTGAGACCTCTATTAGACAAGGATACTAATACTTCTATGTCCAGAGTGCTAGGATTACAGGGATATGTCACCACACCCAGTTGTTTATTTATTTGTATATAACAACCATGCTGGCTTGGATGAGATGTCTCATTTCAGTTTTCACTAATAGTTCTTGATCAATAAAAAGGAAGGAATGCACTTTTTTAAAAGCATAATGATCATTTTTGTTTCTTTTCTGTTTCATTGAAAATTATCAAAATCATGATATTTTGCTTCTTTTTTTCCTTATTTGTCATTTATTAGCTTGAACTCTTTCTATTAAATTAAGTTTTCCTCATTTATTATCTGATTATTTGAAAATACAGAAAAGATACTTTATTCTTCATATACGAGCTCTTCAAGAAATACTTTAGCTTATTTCATTACCTTCTGAAAGTGACCATTTAATAAAGTTCATTATAAATTCAGAGCCTTAAAATCTTGTATATTTCAATTTAGAGAAATTATTCCTGTTGAAGTTCAAATTGACCCATACTAGGCCTACAGAAAACTCTTCAAGTTGTTTCTCGAATCTGATGTAATCCTTAAGACCTTTGCTTACTATGTGATATCAATCATTTTGTATGTTGCCCATGTCAATCTTAAGGTCTGTTCTTTTTCTATGGAGTAAAGTTTCATTCAGTGGGAAAGATATTCTGAGAGCACTGACTCTCCCTTGATACTTCCCCATGCATCATTCATATTCATAATCATGCTGATCATTATTTCTGGCACTTACAATGGAGATATGTTGAAAATTTATATGTCACATATTTATATTGATCTTTTCAATTCAAAGTTCACATTTCCTTCTATTTCATACAAGGAAGTGTGGACTTTAAAGACAAAGAAGATGGTATATTACCTCGATTTTTTAGTCTCAATTATTTCTTACTCCCGAGAGAATACCCTACAGACAACTACAGTGACATGGTCATCACAGCAGAGCTACTAAGGTTAGCCGTGTGGTTTCAGGTGCCCTCTCATTGTCCTACATGCTTGTAGCTGCGCATTTCCTTAGTCTGGTCATTCTTTAACATTCTCTCATTTTTATTTTTAAAATATGTATTTATTGTTAATGTGGAGCCCAGAACAGCGTGTTGGATCCCCTGTAACTGGAGTTACACATGATTGTGAGCCTCCATGTAGGTGCTGAGACTCAAGGCCAAGTCCTCTGGAGGAACCACTGGTGTTCTTAAACACCAACCTATTTCTCCAGGCCAAATCATCCTTAGATTGTCATTTGGTCTCAATTTTGTAAATAGCTTTATGTTTTAAATGCCCATCCTCAGTCCCCATATCAATGTTTCTCTAGTCATATTTTTAGAACACTTGTTCCTTTGTCTAGCCTTGGCAAAATGCGTGTAATTCACTGAGTCTGTGTGCGTCAGGAATAGATGTGCCCTTTATGGTTCAAAGTTTGATTTCAGCCAAGCATGGTAGCACACACCTTTAATTCCAGAACGCAGGAGACTGAGGCAGATGGATCTCTGCTAGTGGAGGCCAGCCTTATTCAAGTAGAAAGTTCCATGCCAGCTAGAGATAAACAGTGAGACCCAGTCTCAAAAACAAATGAACAAAAAGTTCAGTTTATTAGATTTGCAAGTCTTGACACTTCTTATTCCCTTGGAGTCCTCCCCTTTCCTCTGGTGGGAAGTACTGCAGTCTGCAGCATCTGGTTAGGAGCTCATTTTCACACTGTATTAGAACTCCTCTTTTTCAAAGGCAGCCAAAGAAAATTTAGCCTTCTTTATTTCAAAATCAGTAGGACTTAAGGAGGTCTAGCACTGATCAGTTTCACATAATTGTTCCTCATTTTCCTTTCTGTTTGACTCAGTTCCATGAGATGATTTCTAGAGTTCTGCCAATTTAATGGAACACTTTCTATCTTCTTTGTATTGTGCCAGGATTGGTTACCTGATTACTGAAGGTTTTCTATATGTTAACAGACATGAATTTCTAACATGGTCCTCCTTACAGTAGTGTTATCCTGTGCTCTTGAAACCTATCTTACATTTTGTAAGAGTCAAGTGAGACATTTGGTCTCAACACTGCTTTCTTTCTATTTTATTATTAATGGTTTTTGTTAAAACATTAGAAGATTAGTTTTAGGACCTTTGCAAACTTGACAGTGTTCTCACTGCTGTTTAAATGTAATGTTATAGATGTATGCTCACTTCCCCTTTAGACAGTTTAGCTGTTTCTCTGCTCCATATTTATGTAGTTAGTCCTTCCCCTTTCTTAACCTTTGCAATTCAGCCAGCCAGTACTGTCCACTATTGGTTGCCCTTGTGTGCAGGACCCCCTGTGGGGGGCTGCTTCCTTTCTCACACCCACTGAGGCCAGGCTCTCCCCACCACCCCACCACATGATTGGATAAACAGTAAGTATTCCCAGTTTCATAACAACACTTTGTAAAATCCAGCAGATACCTGTTATCCATGTTTCAAGTCTCCTGAGCATGCTCAGTTGCTGGGAGCTTCCCTCTTGCTCCCTGACCCCCTCTTTTCACAGTGTCTGATAGCACACAGGCCTTGTTGCTCCTGGGGCTTTACCTAAAAATATTTTGTCATATGTATTTTGTTGCAAATAATTTTATTTGGCTTTTGTAAAACTTTGTTAACTGATTTTCCTTTTGTTTTGATGTGGAAATCTGCTGAGTCAAAACCAAATCATAGTTCTGTTGCTATTTTCTGGAATCTTCCAAAATTCAAAAAAAACCAAAAAAACTTTAAGTGACTTCTGCTTATTATTAAACTTAAAATGCATCTTCCTTAAAATTATAATTTGATAATATTCAAAAGCATCTGGTGTAGCAATAGAATTTTTATGAATTGCTCTAAAAATACATCATAAGTCAGAAATATTCCAATATATGATAGCTGGTAGATATAGTTTAAATTGATATTTTGAATAATCCTTTGGAAATTTAATATTTGTATATACTATATTTTGATTTTATTCACCCCCATCCTTCCTTCTATCACCTGCCAGATCAACTTCCACCTTCTCATCCCTCCCAATTTTATGTTCCCTCTTTATTTTATTTTTCAGACTGAGTGTGAACCTAATTTGTCCTGCTAGTATCCACTGAAAGGTGTGTGTGCCTGGGTGTGTATCTGTCTATCTATCAATCAATCTATCAACTAACTATATATCAATCTATCTATCTATCTATCTATCTATCTATCTATCTATCTATCTATCTATCTATCTATATGAAAACCTATAAAATATTGTTTTCATGCGGTCTTTTCAAACCTCCTTAGTGTTAGTTATCCCTAACCTTCCACTTCCTACTCCATTCTAATCCCCCCACTTAAACTTCCTTCTCCATCATTTTCCCTTTCTCCTTTATATCAAATGTGGTCTATTCCTCCTTCATTAAGATCTTTCTTCTTCCTTCCAACCAAGGGTCTCGTTCTAGATTCCTTGACTCTGTAGGTACTCCTTATTAAATATACAGATCCAAGGAATTGACCCTAGACTCCTCAATGAGTGTCCACCTTTTTGTGTATCTGCATTTCTTTATTCTCTATTCTATTTTTCCAGTTTTATCTATTTACCTGAAAATTTAGTTTTATTTCATTTGTTTTTTTTTAATAGCCAAAAACACCTCTGTTCTACATAGGTGCCATGTTTTTATTGTCTGTTCCTCAGTTGTTTAACATCATGTTTTCATATCTTAACTATTGTGAATTAAGAAGCTATGGATATGGATGAGCATTAATCTCTGTAGTAGGCAGTAGAATCTTTGTGGTGTGTGTCCAGAAGTGGTATACCTGGGTCACTTGTTAGGTATAGCTCTGATTTCAATAGTGCCTAGACTGGATTGAGCTTTATTGCTCTATTAGTTGATTTCTCATTGCTGCAATAAAATATCATTACCAAGGCAATGTCTAGGAGGATGAATGTCTTATCCTTCTAAAGAGTTAGCTTTCATAATGGCAGCAAGCAGATGCCATGGTGGCAGGAACAGGAAGCTGATAATTCATATCTTTAACTGAGAATATGGCATTTAAATAACTTAGAATTCTGTTGACGTGAGACACAATTGCTCCTGGCTGCACCAATTGATCCCGAGAGAATGTTGGGCTTCTAAGACATTTCCATTTGGAAGTTTGTCTTTTTGGCACAAAATGGCCAAAGAACTGCCCTTGCCTTGATGGCTGACAGTACAAATGCAATGCTGTCCTTTCTGGACAAGCGGGACACAAGGAAAGCGACCACTGTACTCTGCCAAGATAGGGTAAGATGGTCTTTCAGAAATCCTGCTTCTGAAAATGGTCTGTCAGATACTCTAGGCCTGTAGCCAATTTGAATGCACCAACAATGCTGAGAAACATTAGGTGACTGTCCAGGCTACCAGCTGTCTTGGTCTACTCTTGCAAGATTCCCGAAAGTTGCTTGCATCCGTCTACCATTTCTCAGGTACCATTATGTTCCTTCTCAGGTCTTTGATGGGATTGAAGACTAGCAGTTATAGTTACAACTTAGTATATATAATATCTTAGATAGAACATATTAAGTATTAGATTCAGGTTCTTTAGGATAGGACACCATTGAATGATCTTTATAACATGCTGTTTACCTATGCTCTATACTTCTCTGGATTTTAGAATGTGTTTCTTGCTTGATATTGTTTGCATTGGTTGTAGTTACATCTTATCTAGGTCATTATCCCTCATTATTTCTGGACAATATTTGATAACCATTCCTTTGTATATAGTCTTGTATTAGTTTAGAACCTTCTTATTTAGACAAAAAGGGGGAGATGTAGTGGGTAGCCATTCCAGCTTGGATCTGTGTTGCTGGAGGGCTTCTCTCCAGGTTCCCCAAGCCCCGCAGTCCCACAATCCACTTATAAAATAATCACTCAGACGCTTATATCACTTATAAACTGTATGGCCATGGCAGGCTTCCTGCTAACTGTTCTTTTATCTTATATTAACCCATTTTTATAAATCTATACCTTGCCACGTGGCTGGTGGCTTCCCAGCGTCTTCACATGTTGCTTGTCCTGGCGGTGGCTGCAGTGTCTCTCTCCTCAGCCTTCCGCTTCCCCGAATTCTCCTCTCTCCTTGTCCCACCTACTTCCTGCCTGGCCACCTACTTCCTGCCTGGTCACTGGCCATCAGTGTTTTATTAATATAGAACGATATCCACAGCAGATCTGGAAGCTCCAACCCCCATTGAGACTCTGGCAACTGTCACGCCTACGAGGCGGGGCGAGGGGAGGTGCTGGAAACCTGAGACCTGGATGGGCAAGCGCTCTCTCTGGGCGCGCTCTCTGCGCCTGGACCCTGGATGGTGGAGATTGATTGTGCAGAGCTCCAGAGAACACCTCTGGATTGCGATACGCCTTCCCCAGACCCCCCCCCCCCGCGACCTATCCATTCCTTCATTTGTAAGTCATCCACTAAATAAATCTTCCTTTTAACTATGTGGAGTGGCCTTTATAATTTTCCCCAATACATAAAGGCTGCACCCCTGAACCTCTTGAAAAATCACCACCAATTGGGGACAGAGTATTTGAATGTCCCAGACTGTGGATTTTTTTAAATTGAAAACACAATACTTGCTTAGGCTGAACTTAACCCTTTGGGTTCCAGAATTCCTTCTGACTCCATATTCTCAGTAGCTGGGAAGAAAAATGAGTCTTACTATGATGGAATATCCAAAATGGGTGATTGTGTTTGATTTTTTCAGAGTCCTATAATTAATATTTCATAATTATAATTTTGAGCACACACAGAACAAATACCTCAAAGGAGTAATTTACTTATCATCTCTATGAACAGAACATTTGGACAACTTGAGAATCTATAGACAAGGATAAAGAAATATACAATTGGTCTGAGGAAATGGCAGTGTGAGCAAAGTCCTTGCCATCCAAGTGTGAGGACCGGAGTTCAAATCCTTAGAACCCCTCCTAAAGCTGGGAGTATTGGTAGATATCTCTACCCCTAGTACTTCTAAGCCAAGAACCCAGGCAGAGACATAAGATGCTCAAAAACCAGCTAACTTTATATTCATGGTTGTGAACAATAAGTGACTCTATCTTAAATAAGATGGAAGGCAAAAACCAAAAACAAAGGTGTTTATCTGACTCTATGTGAACTGTTGCATGGTGTGCCATTACAGAGAAATGTGTTGGGCTTTGCTGTTTGTAGATACTTCTAAATATTTTTAATCTAAGTGGTTTATTCATAACAGGCATGAGAGGGTCTGTATAAGGACCCATCTTAATTCTTCCACAGTGCATTTGGCATGAGAGCCCGACTCTTGGGAAATCTTTCCCTTGGCAGATAACCTGGTATTTGGGAGGTGATGCTCTTCATTGAAGTGTGCTCAAGACAATGCTGTGACTGTCAGGCCTGTGGAAACCATATGAGCAAAGTACTTTGGCCTATTGAAAGACAGATGTTGCTGGGCCATGGTTTTGAAATCAAGCCCCGATCTCGACCACAGATCTGCAGACATGATCATCGCTGCATCTTTTGGCTTTGCGCTGGAGCTGACGTTGAACTTCAGATTGGCCTGCAGAACTGCTTTCCTGACAAGGAGTCACTTACTGCCATGGCATCTTTTCACTTGATTATTAAGATTCCCCCTTGCTGCGCTTCTCCCCGGAGCTTTAATTACAGGATTGCAGCATGTTCAAAACACGCTGCCAGGTTTCTCAGTGTACAGGAGACAGTGCATTTTCACATCCCCCGCGTGTCCTTGATCCCTCTCATTGATTTCCTAGGCAATTCTGTATTGATTTTATCTTCATATTTCAACGCCTCCTTGGTCTGTTTCCTCTTATTTCTCTGAGCTCTTAGAACTCTGGCTTTTTTCCTTGATCAGTTAGGTCATCCAATTAGGATTCATGTGTGATCCTTTTTTTTTTGCCACTCAGAGGACTCTCCGTGATCCAGGCCAGAGCCCAAATATCCTTAACAGGATAGCTTTTATCTAAAACTCACACCGGCTTCCGAAACCCTGGCACCAGGGCGAGCAGAAAGTGTAAAAAGAACGTATAGCTAGAGACCTCCTGCATAACAGTATCATGTATTGTCTTATGCACCCCTCCCCCACCCCACACAAGCAAATAGTCAAGATCTGGGCTACTCTGATTCGTACTGGTAATATTGTTTCATCTGGTGGTTTTGCTTCCATTAAGCACCAAATAGTATCTTGAAAATTGTATGTTAGCTTCTCTTGATAAAAATCAGAAACGATTAATAAAAAGGAAATAAACAGCAGAAAAACAATCGGCTTTCAGTTTTACCAACATCCTGGCGGTATCCATCGGGAGCTTCTAGCATCTACTTCAGGGCCGAGTATTTTGTGGATGAAAGAATTTAGCCAACAGGAAAATAGTAAATGACACCTGCGTTGTAATAAAAGGCAGGAAGTGTACCTTCTGAATGAGTTTTAAAAGGTGTAAGTTTGGTCTAAGAGGTCAGCTCAAGTGAATATAATGCACATTTCACGGGAACTTCAAATTGATGAAGCTTGAATTCAAGATGGAAGACGGGGCATCAAAATCTTTTATTTTAATAAGGGGTTGTTTAAAATTCTTTCACAAGCTGGAGAGATAGCTCAGCGAGTAAAGTGTGTGACTCGGAAGCATAAGGACCTTAGTTCAAGCACCAGCCCTCACCGAAAACGTGAAAAGCATGATGGCTTACACACAGCCCCAACACCGAGGAAGCAGAGGTCCGCTGGCTTCTGAGATTGGCTGTCATGCCTCCTTAGCCAAAACAACAAAAGCTGGACCAGGAGGAAACCTTGTCTTAAAATAATTAAATAAAAAAAAGAGGTGAGTGCTATCTGGAGAATGAAGCCCGAGGCTGACCTCTGGCCTCCAGATGCACATATGTGCATGCATCACCATGCACAGGTATGATGCACACACACACACTTATTATATACTCTGAGCACTGTAAAGGTAAATGTATGAAATTGCAGACTATCTCTTCTTCAGGCAAAAGCTATTCTGAGCCTTTGTTGTTGTTCTTATTGGTTGTATATATTGTATGTGTACTATTTTAGGACTGACCACTTGGTGTTGGATCACCAATTACGGGCTTCATCCTTAATATTCTCTCTCTCTCTCTCTCTCTCTCTCTCTCTCTCTCATGCCTTTATTTGTCTATAGATCTTTGTCTAGGGGTGGGGCTCCATGAGAATTCATTTTCCACCTTAGCATTTCTCTTGGTGTTGCCTTTGTTCAGGTCTTGTTTAGGCAGTTCTGTTGTCAAAGTATGGCAGAAGTAGCTCCTCTCACTTCCTGAGCCTCTCGCTCATATAATCTTTCTGCCCCCTTCTCCATGATGTTCCCTGAACTTCACTTGTAGGAGTTGTATTGTAGATGTATCCATTGTCAGAAATGGTGACATGATTAGCTCTTCTCTGCATTTGGACAAATTGTGGCTTTCTGGAAACGCCTCCCTTTGAGACTCAATTTATTAAAATCTACTACTTCTGCTCTACCAATCTGCAAGGACATGCTCATTCTGTCTTGGCTGTAATGGCAGAGATTTGCAGTTCATTTACATGACTGAAGAAACGCAGAACTAGGCAACAAGTGGCTGTAATCTATTGAGCGTTACTTCATCGATTGGCTTGTTGGGCCAATATGTGCATTTTTTTTTCTGGGAGTAAAAAATTTAGTGTAACTATTCGATTCTTTTTCAAATATGTGTGTGTGTGTGTGTGTGTGTATGTGTGTTTGCTTACAGAATAGAGATTCAACTTAAATCAATTAAGAAGGATGAATTATTGCAACTGAAATTTTTCCTGCATCAACAGGTGTATAATTAGGCACAATTATGACACAGATTTATATTTTATTCTCTAGTAAGATATATTTGGATACATTCTCTAGTGACAGGTTCTATCATTATGTAAGACTTCCTAGTACTACCACCTAGACCTCTAGTCTGCCCATTTTACCCCTATAGGTCATATATAGTGAATGACAACATGTATCCTGCTCTCTGTCCTATGAAATTAGCCAGTGAATGGCGGTAGAGTAACACAGGAGCCGGCCATTGTGTCTGAGGACGCTCCTGTGGAAGAAGATGGAAGACAGGACTTGGTCTTGGATGATATCAGTCTCTTGTGGGCTTCTGGTTCCTACCAAGTAAAACAAATGACTGAATAGAGACATTGTTACTGTCTATTTTAGATGAAGAGAAGACATCTCTTGTGGAGTGAACAATGGAGAAGGAGACAGTAAAAGGGGTAACTTAAGCGACTGTCCTCATTAAGAACAACACAGTCAAAGGAAGAGAGTGACAAACTCTCAAAGCAGCAAACTGGTGTGTCTGATCATAATGGGAATGTTGCTTGACTTTGCAAAGTGTGGTGCGCTCACATTGGACATTTTACCGACTGAATCACAATATTTCCTCAAAGGAAACTTACGCTGCGGTGCAAAGTTTTCCTCCAGAAGATGAACTGTTATTATCCTTTCCCAAGACACTGAGAGAATGTGTTTATGCAACTGCATTAATTCATATTTCCTCTGGGCAACCATGAAGAGGTATTTATTAATAAATCATTCATTTGCTATTAAGCATATAAAATAATGTAATTACTTTGTGGTTCTCTTATTTTTATTTAAGTTGACTTAAAAGCAGAGAATTTATGTATGTTTAGCAAAATAACAAAGATCAAGGAAAATCATGAGTTTTACCATTTAAAGTTTTAGTTAATTCCTATGTTAAAAATTTGTTTAAATTTTACTACTGGGAATTATTTGTGAATTGATTGTCTTACCTTCCAAGCATTTCATTTTTTAATAGAATGTTTTATTTATTCTTCAATGATTACAAATAAAATTTTCATTACAATATGATTTCAGGGATAGAGGTGTAGCTCACTTAGGAAAATACCTCTCCTAGCATGCACAAAAAGCCTGGGTTCAACCTCTAGTATCTCATGAAATTAGATGTAGTAGCACATACTTACAATCCCCAAACTCAGGAAGTGGAGGCTGAAGCACCAGAAATTCAAGGTCATCCTCAGCTACAAAGTAAATTTGAGCCAGCTTGGGTACAGGAGACCCAGCTTCAAAAAACACAAAAAAGCAAAAAAAAAAAAAAAAAAAAAAAAAAAAAAACCCACGACGAACACTTTATAATACCCTCCTGCTGCGAACAGTTCTTTCTTTTCAGTATTTCCCATACAAGGGTTAATTTTTTTTTCTAAGTTCAGTGGATGAGTCTTAAGTTCTATAACAAATCTGCAGTAGTTTTTGTGTTCTGCCTGCAAAAAGGGTAATTGGGGACATGCTATGTTTCATCATTTCAATGCTTCCTTCATTATTTGCTGCTACCATGTGATGTCAACACCTATATTTGCAGTTTTTGGTGCACAGAAAGAAAGAAGCATTTTTTTCAATGCTACTAGGATAATGAGTCAAAGACAGAAAATAGGGTGCTAAAAACATGTATGGTCAATTATAATAAAACAAAAATGGAATTATAACAGGACAGAAGATACTTTCAACTGATTAGAATTTGAATTTATCCCATGGAACTTAGTGGATAGCCTTATGTGACAGAATATTTCTGAATTTATACATTTATTTCATCATATTTTTATTTATTTTATCAGTTTATTGAGCTGCATGATACTCTTGATCAAAAAGATTTCATGACACTTCTATACTGTGTGTATTTAATTAAGAAAAAATGGTCTGTGTTAACATGGGCATTTGTGAGAATTTATTTTTACTTGTTTTTTATAGTAACAGTGATTTTATTATTAAGTAATAAATTTCTCAGTAATAACTTGACACCCATGAAGTTTCGACTTTTAACCTTGCACCATATTATGTAGCAATGTTGCATTAGATCCTTAAACAATAGTCTGTTTCTAATAAAAACAGACTTTAACACATTTGCATCACCTTTTTATCAAAAGAAATACAATTTTTCCCAAAACCTACATTACATCATTTCTGCCCAAACATTGTATTTTCACATTTTATAAAAATCAAAATGAGGTGTGGGTAGTCTAAAAGTCTGTATCTCTCTCTCTCTCTCTCTCTCTCTCTCTCTCTCTCTCTCACACACACACACACACACACACACACACATGAGAAATCAAAAGAATAAGGGACAAGGAAAGAGGAATATTGAGTTAGAGGACTTTGTTCATAGCACCTAAGTTTTGAATTCTCTGTCTTAAAGTAAGCAAATTCAAAGAATTAGAATAAACAATTTCTGATGATGTACATCACCCTCAGTCTGTGAATGGAATTTGAGAAGAATGGTTCATTTGGAATATCTTGAGTTTGAAGTGGTTGTGGGATAGCTACCGGTTATATCCAACCTGCAATCAAACCCCTCAGTTTGACAACTCATTTTTAAAGAAAAGTGAATAAGGATTATATTCAAGTTTGACAGAAACTGAAATACTATTATGTAATTTACTGTATATGGCAGTTTACAGGAAAATATATTTTATAAATTCTCAACACCAATAGTTCAGTGCAAGTGTACTAAAGAGGTATTAGTGTGGTGTATTGAACAATGCACGCCAATTAACACTGACATCACATAAAAGTTAGTGCACATAATGCCAGTAATATCATGTGAACAAATCACCCCAAAGATATTACATATTTGGGAGGGATGCTGATATATTCAATGTAAATTATTGTAGAAAGTGAATGAAGCATTCCATGTATCCATAAGAGAATAGGTTTTCTTTCATGGTTTATTCACTCTGTAAAGTTAAAAGTAACTGGTCATTTCACATTTATTTAAAGGTGCCAGGTTGTATTATGCTTAATTATATACATGGAAAATAAAAAAAAAACTATTTTGAGAGTCTTCTATTAATATAAACGTTTTTTTTTTCAATTTTGAAGAGTGCAAATGAAAAGAGGGTTGAAAAAAAAGGAGGAGGATAGAAGAGAAGTGCCAAATGTGTGTTGCTCACATACATCTCAGATTTAGGATTGTAAAATTTTCAGTATTTATAGCTCAATTCCCTGTGTTCTTTTGGCACTTCAGTCTCTTGTGAGAACAGAAAGAGCCAATGGCTGCTCAGAACAAAGACTCTTGAGTCACTCTGGTAAAGGTGAGTCAGATGATCTTCTTTTAAGTAGAGCATGTTCATGGAGCCTCAATAAAGCTGTCCCGAATAGAAATCTCAAGGAGAAAATGAGATAAAACAACTCTGAAGTGTTGTAAGTTCTCCAAGGTGAATTAGGATTCCCATGCTATGTTGTTCATGGTTACATTTACTGATTTTTTTCAATGTATTAATGAACAGTGAGGCCACGTGGCAGTTAGAGCTGAAATCTTCCTACTAACAATGACCAGAATAACATGCAATAATACTACACATACAAACTTTTTTTTTTACATAAGGAAATTACCCAAGCAATATGAATTGACACATGTAGGGACAATATAAATAAATATATTTCTCAGAGAAATAGACTTTGCATGAATTTAAATCATTGATATTTTTATAATAGCAAACATATCCTGAAGATGATTTACGCAAACACATTCATGACTAACACCTTTTCAAATTAGCTATAGTACAAATGAATATTTGATGAAAATGTGTTTTTGAATAATAAGGAAGTATATAAAATTTTTGAGGAAAATTCATTGTCACAGCTCAAGGTAGATCCACAGTTACAACATAAATTCCGGTATCATAATTTCAATTCATCTATTCTATTTTCTTCATAATCATAGGACCATTAACAGACAGTTGGAATTTCACATTTTCCTAAATTATTATTTTGATGCAATTCTCAATAGAAGATTGTACTTGCAAATCCAGGAATATTTGCAACAACTTATCAGCGTTTGGGAATTTATACTTCATTTCTGCAGAAGTAAATAGAGATGGAGCATAAATCCTCCAAACCTCCTTCTGTAGGCAATACTGTTATAATGCCTGCCATCTCAAAGACTCAGACTGAGCACAGCTAGTGATTCTGCAGGTGCATCTTCGTCTATTTATATTATCCTCAATGTCCTCTTACTCGGTTGTGCTCCTTATTTGATATTCCAATTTGAATAATAGTCACGTTTTAATGTCTGATGCTCCTGAGCAGCCCCAATGTCTCAACCCCAGTCGGTGCTAACTGCTCTCACCCTGAATTGATTCTCAGAGACATCAGTGTGTGCAGGAGCATGAATAATCTCCTTGCTTCTCAAGTCAATGCCTCTGCATCCTTGCGGTCTGGCAATAACACCCACAATTTGAGTAGTGATGGGCTAGCTGTGAACTGTAAAATAGCATATGCATGACCTTCTGTTGAAAAAATAAAAATAGGAAAAATTAATATTAATAGAGTGATCTGTTTTCCCAAGAAGAAAACACTTAAACACTTCCCTACTTTGCTCTTGCTTTTATCTAGTGACAGAAGACTAAACTTAGCCATCAAAACGGCCAGTTATCAGCAGGGTTAGACCCTGAGATGAATAAAGGGGAATCTGTTATCTTCGTCAGAAAAGTAGGCAAAATTGCTAGGAAGCGAGTGCGGTACTTTGATCTGTTACATCCAGGACTGGCCACACTGAAACTTTACCTGTATCACCCACTGTCACAGCTTAGTTCTTCATCATATCTGTCACTAAAGCAGTCCCTACTTGACCTCTCTTTACTTTCCTAACCTGCTCCATTTTGCTGCTAGTGAGCTATCATGGTGATTCATCACCAATCTCTTCACACCCTTGTAGGCTTGGAGGTGGCTCCCCATTAGCAAGAGAAACAAGTGTAAGCTTCTTAGCTTGCTAAGAAAGTGTCTCCTTTATTTGGTCTTAATTTGCTTTCCCAAGATTATGTCCAACGTATTGTTTTCATGCTTCACTGTCTCCTCCCAGCACTCATCTTGTGCTTTATTGCTCACAGTAATACGAACCCCTCATTCTTACATACTCATGTTCATGATATTAAGTGTGCTCTTTCCTAAGCCAGTATCAGTAACTGTACAATCACATACCAAGACTGGGTACAAATGAAGCCTCCTCTTCACTTGCCCCAGAAAAACCATGGGTTTGATTGCCAGGTAACACTGTAAGATGTGTATCAAGGACTGTACAGGGGTCTCGTGTCTTTTATCAACAAAATTTGAGGTATAATATCCATGTTTTATTATCTGAAGAACTTCTTTATCCCACGACCTCTTAAACTTTGTTGATAACACATTACTATACAAATACTTTTCCTGTATGGCATATTGAGGCTTTGCAAATAACAAAACTACTCTGGTGTGCTGATGCCTTTAGGGCTAACATAGTTAAAATAGAGTGTTGAACCATGTGTGAGGGTAAAGTAATAAATACTTATTCAAAGACTTTCTATCAAAATTCTTGTACTAAATTGAAACATACCAATTATGCTAATAATTATAATTACTTTTTAATAACAATGAAAAGAACAAAGAATTTGAAATTTAATGTCATACCTGTTAGTAATCCTAAAGAAGATTAATTATTTACTTGGTGTTATACTTCAAAATGGAGATTAGAATGTTTTAATGTTTCAGTAGATACAATGAGGTTACATGGTAAGAAATTGCCAACTTCCCACCTTATTTACTTTTAGACAGAGAAAGGTATTCCTTGTGGAAGAGAGTCTCACCTTAGATACTCCAAGTTCTTCCTTGTGGAAGAGTCTCACCTTAGATACTCCAACTGGGTCTTGTATGTATGAACTATTCTCTATAG
The DNA here is from genome assembly GCF_049852395.1 of Peromyscus maniculatus bairdii. NCBI lineage: Eukaryota > Metazoa > Chordata > Mammalia > Rodentia > Cricetidae > Peromyscus > Peromyscus maniculatus. The sequence continues at coordinate 55,558,743 of NC_134872.1, read as the reverse complement.
ATTTGATGCTTATTAAGAGTATTTATTGATGGTGTCAAT